>NC_140238.1:29970974-29977457 GCF_949987555.1 Borostomias antarcticus | reverse complement strand
CAGAATACTTTAAGCCCGCTTGCATTATGTGTGATCGATACTAATCTAGCCATTAAGTCCTAACAGAAGAATCTATCCAGCAGCATTGTTCATCTGATGTCTGGCGGTCGGGTGGCGGGCAGCCAGGGGGGGAGGGATCTATCAGCGGGGGAGGGATTTATCGGGGGGAGGGATCTATCAGGAGGGGGAGGGATCTATCAGGGGGGAGGGATCTATCTGGGGGGAGGGATCTATCTGGGGGGAGGGATCTATCTGGGGGGGAGGGATCTATCAGGGGGGAGGGGTCTATCAGGAGGGGGAGGGATCTATCAGGGGGGGAGGGATCTATCCGGGGGGGAGGGATTTAGTCAGAGGGGAGGGATCTATCCGGACGGGGAGGGATCTATCTGGGGGGGAGGGATCTATCAGGAGGGGGAGGATCTATCTGGGGGGGAGTGATCTATCACGGGGGGAGGGATCTACTGGGGGGGAGGGATCTATCAGAGGGGGAGGGATCTATCGGGGGGGGATCTATCAGGGGGGGAGGGATCTATCTGGGGGGGAGGGATCTATCAGGAGGGGGAGGGATCTATCAGGGGGGAGGGATCTATCTGGGGGGAGGGATCTATCAGGAGGGGGAGGGATCTATCTGGGGGGGAGGGATCTATCAGGAGGGGGAGGGATCTATCAGGGGGAGGGATCTATCTGGGGGGGAGGGATCTATCTGGGGGGGAGGGATCTATCAGGAGGGGGAGGGATCTATCTGGGGGGGAGGGATCTATCAGGAGGGGAGGGATCTATCTGGGGGGGAGGGATATATCAGGGGGGGAGGGATCTATCTGGGGGGGAGGGATCTATCAGGGGGGAGGGATCTATCAGGAGGGGGAGGGATCTATCTGGGGGGGAGGGATCTATCAGGGGGGGAGGGATCTATCCGGGGGGGAGGGATTTATCAGAGGGGAGGGATCTATCCGGACGGGGAGGGATCTATCTGGGGGGGAGGGATCTATCAGGAGGGGGAGGATCTATCTGGGGGGGAGGGATCTATCAGAGGGGGAGGGATCTATCAGGGGGGAGGGATCTATCAGAGGGGGAGGGATCTATCGGGGGGGGGGATCTATCAGGGGGGGAGGGATCTATCAGGAGGGGGAGGGATCTATCTGGGGGGAGGGATCTATCAGGGGGGAGTGATCTATCAGAGGGGGAGGGATCTATCAGGAGGGGGAGGGATCTATCTGGGGGGAGGGATCTATCAGGGGGGAGGGGTCTATCAGGAGGGGGAGGGATCTATCTGGGGGGGAGGGATCTATCAGGGGGGAGGGATCTATCAGGAGGGGGAGGGATCTAGCTGGGGGGGAGGGATCTATCAGGGGGGAGGGATCTATCAGGGGGGGAGGGATCTATCTGGGGGGGAGGGATTTATCAGAGGGGAGGGATCTATCCGGACGGGGAGGGATCTATCTGGGGGGGAGGGATCTATCTGGGGGGGAGGGATCTATCAGGGGGGGAGGGATCTATCTGGGGGGGAGGGATCTATCAGGGGGGGAGGGATCTATCAGGAGGGGGAGGGATCTATCTGGGGGGGAGGGATCTATCAGGAGGGGGAGGGATCTATCTGGGGGGGAGGGATCTATCAGGGGGGAGGGGTCTATCAGGGGGGAGGGATCTATCTGGGGGGGAGGGATCTATCAGGGGGGAGGGGTCTATCAGGGGGGAGGGGTCTATCAGGGGGGAGGGATCTATCTGGAGCAGCTTCTCCAGCTCCGTGGTTCCCGGACCCCGATCTGCTGCTGCTGCATCTAGGTTCCGCTCCACTTCTGGAGATTAAGGACGAGATAGAAATAAAATGGCTATTGATAGCCTCGTCAACAATGACGCGTCACAGCTTCCGATGAACGGTAGGCGGTGAGACGCGGTGTGTGTGTGTGTGTGTGTGTGTGTGTGTGTGTGTGTGCGTCTGTGTGTGTGTGTGTGTTTGCGTGTGTGTCTGTGTGTGTGTGTGTCTGTGTGTGCGCACGTGTGTGTGTGTGTGTGTGTGTGTGCGTTCTTCAGCAGCCTCATCTCCCTCTGGTTGATCGGTCTCCTCCGTCCTGGTCCTGCGGGGCTTCCTGTCTCCGGAGCAAAAGCCTCTGATTGGATCCTATCCCCTTGCCACTAACCAATCAAAAGCCCTCCCTCCCCCAGTCAATCCTGCCTCTTCTACCCTTCCTCTTTCCTCCCGCGTCCCCCCCCCCCCCCCACCCCTCCTTCCCATCACCGTGCCCTTGTCACGATGTCACCACATCCCCTCGGTTGGGTGGGATGGATGTCCCTCCTCTCGTCTTTAGATTCCTCTCCTCTTCCATCCCTCCATCCCGTTCCCCTCCTTCGTCGTGTCCCGTCTTTCCCTCCGTGTGGTAATGAGAATGCGCTCTCTCCGTTCATACCCCTCCTTCCACTCCTCCTCCTCCCCCGTGTCACCCCTAGCCACCCCTCCACACCTCCGTTAAGTCTGCCGATAGAGAGATAAGGCTAAAAATAGCCCTGCTACTCCTGGTTAGAGAACCCATTCATCCCTAGTCCCACTGGGCCGTCAATGACATGCAGTACACGCGCACACACACACACACGCACACACACACACGCACACACACACACACACACACACACGCATACACACACATGCATGCACACACACACACACACGCACACACACACACATGCATGCACACACACACATGCATGCACACACACACACACAGACACACATACGCACACACACATACGCACACACACACACAAGACAATCTAAGACCATCTCAACGTCCACCTAGATTCTTGGTTCCCCAGGGAACATCTGATCTGACATCACATATATCACAGAGACCACCAAAACACCACGTACAAAGGGTGAATGTGCGCACGCACACACACACACACACACACACACACACACACACACACACACACACACACACACACACATGTCCAGACCAAGACCGCCAGTATGGGGGGTGGGAAGTGCCACGTTTAGCAGGCATGTTGTGAGTGTGTGTGTGTGCGTGTGTGCGTGTGTGCGTCTATAGACGCACACACGCACACACACACACACACACACTCACACGCACACCTTATCCTTGCAAAGACATAGTTAGGGAATCAGCCAATCAGATCGCTGGGATTTGCATATATCTTTAGCAAAGATAAGGTGTGCGTGTGAGTGTGTGTGTGTGTGTGTGTGCGTGAGTGCGTCTATGTGGAACTTAGTGCAAAATTAGACGCACACACACACACACAGACGCACACACACGTTCATTCATTTGTTCGTTTACTCCAGTGTGTGGAATGTGCCACGTTTCGTTAATTGCGTTGAGCGTGTGTGTGTGTGCGTGTGTGTGTGTGTGTGTGTGCTAAGCTAGTTAGCAAGATGGCTGCGCGTGACGTACTAACGTAATCGGCCGCGCTGCGTGCGACGTCATCTGCCACGTTTCGTTAATTGCGTTGAGCGTGTGTGTGTGTGTGTGTGCTAAGCTAGTTAGCAAGATGGCTGCGCGTGACGTACTGACGTAATCGGCCGCGCTGCGTGCGACGTCATTTGCGTGCGTTCCAGCTGGACACAACCCGTTATAGTATACCTCCATAATCCGTGTATGGTTCGTTCTTTGGTTTTTCTGTTTCAAAACGAAATTGGAAAAACAAAAAAACGAGTGAATTTTCGTTTTTCCGTTTTGGTTTTAAAACGAAAAAAAGAGAAAAACCAAACCGAGAAAAACCGAGATGATTTGGTTTGGTTTTTCAAAACGGAAAAACGAAAAATCAGAAAAACTAACGCTGTGTGGTTTGTTTTGGTTTGCGTTCGGTGTACGTTCGGCGCATATACAGGCTGCTGCCGAGTGGGCTTCATCTGCCTGTCATCCATGGACTGACTATGAAACGTGCCTAACCCCCGAGTCGCTCTGGCTCCTTCCGACCGTAACACATCTAGAAATCACCAGGGGGGTGGTTATTCTACCTACGGCTCTGGGAACAAAGGGTGCTGTTCCTAAATAAACTAGGTTGATGCAAACTTTTGGCTTCTTCTTCAGTCCATTTTGAGGCAGCATTCCAGGGTGTTGAACCGATCGACACATGCGTAGCCTACAGCATTCATAATTGGCTACATTGTTGATGGAAAATACTCTTTTACATTCTAAGTGCCTTATATATATTTCATATATTTTCATTTATGAATCACCAGTGACAGGCCTACTTGTGTTCCCCACAAAAGTGCCATTGCGCACGCAGCAGAATGTCTGACTCTGAAAACATCAACTGACGCAAATAATGTCCAATAAATAATGTATTTAAATAATTAAGCTGTCGGACGGCGGTACACCTGGACCAAGGTAGACCTTGTAGTGCATATTTTTCGGTGTTGTCCCCACTGGACCCGCCCGCGAGATGGAACAGGTTTGACCATGATTATTCTGCAACCATCCCTTATTTGAATGGACATACAGTATAAGATAGCCTACAGTAGTTCATCCCCATCAAATGTGTGCAACTACCCCCGGATCATTATATACAATAGTCTGCATTAACCAATAGCCCTAGCTGTGCGTAATTGGATGTGATTGCCATTTGGATAGCTGTTGGATAGTCTGTCATCACACACACGAGCAACGGGGAGTTGGTGCATTGGGTATCAGGCCACCACGGTTGACCATGTATTCATACTCTATCATATGGGCCATTTTTGTTGCCTATACATGTTGTTTGTTGTGCCATCTTGAATGTGTCCTTTGCTATTATTTCTAGCCTACCTGTCACATTGTCCCGTGCATCTGTGAGCTGTTGATATTTGGTGGGCATGGCTTCGACTCCTGCTCTCCATGCATATCTCAGTGTTTTCCCCATTATGTTTGTTGGGGTCACGGCATCATGTAATGTTATTTCTTTTTTTTTTCCATTTAATTTATTTTCCGATTTTTTATCAGGGTTATTGGACATTATTTGCGTCAGTTGATGTTTTCAGAGTCAGACATTCTGCTGCGTGCGCAATGGCACTTTTGTGGGGAACACAAGTAGGCCTGTCACTGGTGATTCATAAATGAAAATATATGAAATATATATAAGGCACTTAGAATGTAAAAGAGTATTTTCCATCAACAATGTAGCCAATTATGAATGCTGTAGGCTACGCATGTGTCGATCGGTTCAGCACCCTGGAATGCTGCCTCAAAATGGACTGAAGAAGAAGCCAAAAGTTTGCATCAACCTAGTTTATTTAGGAACAGCACCCTTTGTTCCCAGAGCCGTAGGTAGAATAACCACCCCCCTGGTGATTTCTAGATGTGTTACGGTCGGAAGGAGCCAGAGCGACTCGGGGGTTAGGCACGTTTCATAGTCAGTCCATGGATGACAGGCAGATGAAGCCCACTCGGCAGCAGCCTGTATATGCGCCGAACGTACACCGAACGCAAACCAAAACAAACCACACAGCGTTAGTTTTTCTGATTTTTCGTTTTTCCGTTTTGAAAAACCAAACCAAATCATCTCGGTTTTTCTCGGTTTGGTTTTTCTCTTTTTTTCGTTTTAAAACCAAAACGGAAAAACGAAAATTCACTCGTTTTTTTGTTTTTCCAATTTCGTTTTGAAACAGAAAAACCAAAGAACGAACCATACACGGATTATGGAGGTATACTATAACGGGTTGTGTCCAGCTGGAACGCACGCAAATGACGTCGCACGCAGCGCGGCCGATTACGTCAGTACGTCACGCGCAGCCATCTTGCTAACTAGCTTAGCACACACACACACACACACACACACACACACACGCTCAACGCAATTAGCGAAACGTGGCAGATGACGTCGCACGCAGCGCGGCCGATTACGTTAGTACGTCACGCGCAGCCATCTTGCTAACTAGCTTAGCACACACACACACACACACACGCACACACACACGCTCAACGCAATTAACGAAACGTGGCACATTCCACACACTGGAGTAAACGAACAAATGAATGAACGTGTGTGTGCGTCTGTGTGTGTGTGTGTGCGTCTAATTTTGCACTAAGTTCCACATAGACGCACTCACGCACACACACACACACACACACTCACACGCACACCTTATCTTTGCTAAAGATATATGCAAATCCCAGCGATCTGATTGGCTGATTCCCTAACTATGTCTTTGCAAGGATAAGGTGTGCGTGTGAGTGTGTGTGTGTGTGTGTGTGCGTGTGTGCGTCTATAGACGCACACACGCACACACACACACTCACAACATGCCTGCTAAACGTGGCACTTCCCACCCCCCATACGCCAGAGATGAGATGAGACACCCAGGCTCTCCCGGGAAGGGTGTGTGTGTGTGTGTGTGTGTGTGTGTGTGGAGGGGGAGGGGGGTAGTTTGTCCCCCGTGCTCTCTCCCATGCTCCCTACCCCGTCTTCAGGCTGACCAGCGCGTCCTGCACCCCTCCCTGGTGGTACTTGGTCATGTACTGGTGCATGTCGCGGTAGTTTTTCCGAATGTTC
>NC_140238.1:29963474-29965974 GCF_949987555.1 Borostomias antarcticus | reverse complement strand
CCTTCAGTGAATGTTGTATCCAGAGAAGAGTGCACAGCGGTTGAGCTGAACCAGCATCGGGGTTATTATTGGAAAGACAGCACTCTCGCTTTATGAAATGAGAATTATTGTATTCCAATCCTATAGTAGTATACAACTGTACAATTGAAGTTAATGCTGTCACCAATGATTTTGCATGTCTTTTGCACAAATATGTCTGCACTCCTGTACAGTAGCCTACTGCTCTTCAGTGTTTGAAGATTATTTTCTTAGCTACGAACACATCCCACATGTGAGAACACTGGTGAATCCCATAATCTTTGTGGAAACTGTGCGAGCGGGGTTTAAGAAGAACGTGCTTCGTAAGAACGTCGTAACTCAATTTGTGAATGAGGCCCACTGTTCTCTCAAGGGCGGGGGTCCATTTGAATTCCATTCATACACAAGCAGAATCACTCAAAGTTTGAATTGGATTGATTCTCATGAAATTAATGAGATTCAATTAATTATTTCTTGAGTTTTTCAATCTGCGATCTGAATCCGGGTCTAGCATTGGGTGAAATGTGAATTCAACGTGAATTCAATGTGAATTCAAACGGAGCCTGGCCCTTAACCTCACCATAATCATGACTTATGACAGATAATCAAATCATGCAGTCCCAGGTCCTTTGAAAGGTCGGCCCACATGGCGACCTCGTACGGGTGATCCGCCAGTAATCCAGTCCAGACAGTCTACAGGCGAAACATGCTCACTGGAGCAGCTCCGCCCCCCCGACAGCTCAACATGGCCGCGCCCCAGAGTCACCTGACCTTTCCAGCACCGGGACTGAATGTGTTGAGGTTGAACGCGGATGCGCATGTGCACGGACAGGACAACCGAAAGAGAAGACAATGGGTTAAAAATAGAAATGAGGAAAAAGACAAGAACAGAGTTAACAGAACAAGGTAGCAACAGATGCGGAGGCGGAGCCTAACTAGCCTCTCGGAGGCAGAGCCTAACTAGCCTCTCTGACGCTAACCCGGCTAACGGCATGCTACCTTCCTGCGCTCCACGGAAAAGCCGGAAAACTCGGAAACACTCCGACGGGGAATCCTGGGGTACGAGATCGTAGCCCTGGTTTCCCGTGATTCTTTCCGGGCTCGGAAACGGGTTTCCAATAATTCCGATGAGGGCACGAGGACAGCACACAAACACGCTAATCCACATGACATGAAACATACAGGGCGGGATTTGAACCACTTCAAGCTGAAACTACACCGCTGATCTGTTTATACTTCTCTGAGGAGTTAATGCCACGACAGGCTCATGTACTTCAGCCTGTGCTACTGAGACACCATGACATATACACACACTTACAAACACATTACACTTTACACACTCACTGTATATACAGTACACTGACCACACTACACTTTGTATTTTTTTTAATTATCTTATCTTATTTTGCACTAGTATTTCGTACTGCTCTTTGCACTGCCCTGTCTCGTCCTTGCACCCTGTCCAACGCTGTCTCCATGTTATGCACCTTGCCCGAAAGCAAATTCCTAGTATGTTGAAAAACTACAAAGGCAATAAAACACGTTCTGATTCTGATTCTAGTCATCTACAGACACAGGAGCACAGACCTCTCTACAGGTCACATGTCTAGGAGCTGGCAGCCTATCAAAGGTCTAACCTCGCCTCAGACACTAGCATCACAACCAATCACAGCTCTCCGTTAGAAGAAAAGCAGTGGTGTTAGAATCAAAGAAGGGGGGACGTGATTCAACACCAAGCTCCGTTGATCCACAGAGATCTCCGTCTACTGATCTCAGCTGACCTGTCCTGCAACGGGAGAAAGGACCTTCAGATCAAGCGAGGACAACTGCAACCTGCTGAATGACCATCGGGGGAGGGGGGGGTGAATTCGGCGGACAAACAAGCGCGGCGTAGCGTAGACGCGGTACCTTGTTGTCGGAGAGGCCGGTGACCTGGTCGACGAACTCCTCCTGGATCATGAAGGCGGCCAGGTTGGCGGTGTAGGAGGCCAGGAAGATGACGGCGAAGAAGGCCCACACCGACACGATGAACTTACTGGTGGTGCCTTTAGGGTTCTGGACAGGCACAGAGTTGTTGAAGACCAGACCCCAGAGAAGCCAAACAGCCTTCCCCATGGTGAAGGACGGCCCATGGGGGTCTGGCGGGGGGGAGGGGAGGGGGGGGGGGGGGGGGGGCAGAGGAGGGAGGGAGGATGGGAGATTAAAAAAGAGAGAGAATGGAGTCAGAAGGAAGTTTATAACTGTGTGATCACGCTAGCCTTGCATTTTTTACTAGTAAAAGCTGCCCTTAGGAAGTAGTTGACGGTAGTAATCTGATCCTAGAACTGGGCTTACGCAGCAGTGGTGTGTGTGTGTGTGTGTGTATGCATGTGCGTGTGTGCTGGTGTGCGTGTATGCACGCACGCTCGTTTGTGTGTGTATGTGTGTGTGTGTGTGTGTGTGTTGCATACACTCACCTCTACCCTGTGCCAGGTTTCTGTTG
>NC_140238.1:29953474-29955974 GCF_949987555.1 Borostomias antarcticus | reverse complement strand
CAGGTGGACAGACGGACAGACAGACAGACAGACAGACAGACAGACAGACAGACAGACAGACAGACAGACGGACAGACGGACAGACGGACAGACAGATGGACAGACAGACAGAGACAGACAGACAGACAGACAGACAGACGGACAGACGGACAGACGGACAGAGACAGACAGACAGACAGACAGACAGACAGACAGACAGACAGGTGGACAGACAGACAGACAGTCAGACAGACAGACAGACAGACAGACAGACAGGTGGACAGACGTACTCTTTGATATGTTTCCTGCAGGGGACGGAGTTCCTCATGCAGGTGCCGGTCAGCCGCTCCACGTCCTCCACGATGACGAAGGGCTTCTCCTCCAGGGTCACGATGCTCAGATGGTTGTCGTCCATCTCGGCATCGCCGAACGAGTTGAAGCGCGGCCACACCGGGTACTTCAGCGACAGGCTGCGGTTCTCCCAGCGGCCCATCTGGGGGGGGGGACGGGGGGTCACAGGGTCACACACACCAAGGTTATTATAGTCAAGGAAAACTAACTAAAAAACGAAAACTAGGTGTGAAAAAACATTTTAGTTAACTGAAATAAAAATAAAAACTAGGCTTTACAAAAAAACGATAACTAACTAAAACTGTATTGTGTGTTTACAAAACTAACTAAAATAAACTAAAATTGTAGAGAAAATGTCCTTAGTTTTAGTCTTTTTCATTCCATACATAAGCCTAGTTTTTTGGGTGGATATGAAATCTATCTCCATTATTTCTTTAGCTGTGCCCCTGCGCAGAGGTAATCTGACGTTCGCCAGATAGTTTGTTTTACAGAGTGAAACAACATGAGCTCACAAGATCAGGATGGTCTCACGAGGCTAGCGCAGAAAAAAATAAAATAAAACTAATACTGAAACTAATAAAAACTAAACTAAAACTAAGCATTATCAAAAAATTAAAACTAAACTAAACTAGCAAATCTGCTTTAAAAACTAATTAAAACTAAACTGAAATTGAACACAAAAAGTTAAAATGATATAAAAATAAAAACAAATGAAAAAAGCAAAACTATTATAACCCTGACACACACACAGAGTAAGGAAAACACACTCACACACGCACACACACACAGTACACACACACACACACACAGTACGCACACGCACACACACACACAGTACACACACCACACACACACACACACACACAAGCGCACGCGCACACACACACACACGTGTACACATGCATCCACACACACACTACTGTTCATGCAGAGGAGCTGACAGAAGGACAGTCGTGTGATTTGGTCAATAATTCAGTGACTTTTCTAAGTGATGATGTCACTGTTCCCCTGATGGGATCTTTCTGCCCATATCTGTGTGTGTGTGTGTGTGTGTGCGTGTGTGTGTGTGTGTGTGTGTGTGTGTGCGTGCGTGTGTGCGTGTGTGTGTGTGTGTGTGTGTGTGTGTGTGCGTGTGTGTGTGTGTGTGTGTGTGTGTGTGATGACAGAGACAGCAGGCAGAGAGCTTCAATACACCATTAATACTTAATGTTACAGGGAGACAGAAAATGGCAAAACCTCGCTTTCACTCTTCCTCTACCTCCATCCCTCCCTCCCTCCCTCCCTCCCTCCCTCCCTCCCGGCTGTCTCTCTTATGTGCGTCATCCCTCCTTTAACCTCTTTTCCCTCAGTCCTTCCATCGCTTTGTAGTACTTTAGAGGATACGGCTGACTTTACATAAAGACTGCCTCTACTTTGAAGGTCCTGTTTGCCAGTAAACAGCAAACACATACAGTATTTAGCACACACATTTAGTTCATGCACACACACACACACACACACACATATCCTTACACACAGCCCCGAGAGTGTACTCATGTTCATGTGAATCACTTTGAGTTGTGTGTGTACAGTTTGTACAGTATGTGCGTCATGTATTAAGTCTACAGTTACTTGAGTACAAAGAGTGAGGCATCAAATCAAATCAAACTTTATTAGCATAGAGGCAACACAATGGGTCTGTCCCAATTCAAGGGTTGCATCCTACCTAGGCCGGATTTGAAGGCTGCTACGTCACAGCGGGGCGTGGGTGCTGTCCCAATTCATTCAGCCTACGAAGAGTCCTCCGAATGCAGCCCATAAATGCGGCCTACTTTTGACGAATTTGAAGGATACAACTGATGGATCCTTCGCGGCCTCCCTCCCAGAATGCATTTCGGTCCGGATGAATTCCTGTACCAGCCGCCATTGCTCGAATTTTAAAACGTTTTTAAACCGCTTTGATGTTAATATTATTACGTTTTAATACAATGTCATGCCTGATAGTACCACCATAGAATCCCAATATGTGGAAACTTTATCCAAATTACGCCTGTGTCTACGAGTTTAGATAGACGATTTAGATAGGCATTTTCTGTGGTGTTTCCATAACAACAGGACAGGTCGCGCTAATTTACCTCAGGACAGGTCGCGCTACCGGCACGCAGCGCGCTTGGGGCTGCCTAGGCAACAA
>NC_140238.1:29945974-29948474 GCF_949987555.1 Borostomias antarcticus | reverse complement strand
GTTGATCGTACCTTTTCAATACCCTTGTGTCTTTGTGTCTAGTACTGTTTATTACTGTATTGGTCTGTTTTTATCTATCTATCTATCGATCTATCTATCTATCTATCTATCTGTCTGTCTGTCTGTCTGTCTGTCTGTCTGTCTGTCTGTCTGTCTGTTTGTCTGTCGGTGTCGGTCTGTCTGTCTGTCTGTCTGTCTGTCTGTCTGTCTCATCTAGTCTGTCTGTCTGTCTATCTCATCTAATTTTTCTTGTGGGCTTCACTACTCTGGCTTGACCTTTAACCCCTGGGCCTAGCCACTTCTCCAGCGGCAGCAGCGTAGGGTCAGGTGACCTCCTCCGTGGCGGCCCGGCCGCAGGTCCGCCCACCGCCCCGGATCAGAGGCGAGGGATTGGCCCGGGAGGGGAGCGCTCCACCCCGCCTGCTGCTGGCAACACCTGCCGCTAATTCCCAATCAGCCAAAACAGCTGCCGCTAATTTCCTAATCAGCGAAACAGGAGACGAACAGGGGAGGGGGGGCCGCCGGGGGGGGGGGTGTCAACGAGTTCTAGTTTATTTTTCGTCCTTAATTTTGTGTGTCACTCAAAGGACGAGAGCGCGGGATGTCGGAACGCAGCAAGAAGGAACGCCCCCTCCTCCTTCCTCCGCCTCTCACTGGGGGCCACGGGGGCGAGGGCGGGCGGGTACAGCCCGGCATCGCCCCCCCCCCCCTCCGGTCACGTCCTGCTCCCCTCCAAAAATCAGCCCATTTTGGACTGATCCAGGCAGGCGGGATCAACAGGCACTAGGACCCTAGGATTTAGCTCTGCCACTCCATGTGAAGAAGAAGAAGAAGAAGAAGAAGAAGAAGAAGAAGAAGAAGAAGAAGAAGAAGAAGAAGAAGAAGGCTCTTTGTCACACGACTCACAAATGCAATGGGCTGACATGGGCCACTTGACACACTCACCCATTGCCGATGAAACGTTCTCTGCTCTCATCCCATCCTGTCCCGTCGTCCCACCCTCAGGGGCAGCTGGGAGCGGACGAGGGTGTGTGCACGAGCCACGCCCGGGCACCAATCAGAGCGCTCCGGCCGGGTCTTCGCCTCGTTCTCGCTAGCTGGCGTAGTTGCTACGTCGACCGGACAACGTCCGATGGATGATTTCCAAGGGTATCGAAAGTAGGAAATTGTTTTTCTCGTTCGCAGCGCTCCCATTCAGACGGATTTCCGCGGGCGTTCATCTAACGCGGGGGTTTGAATGAGGGAGGGGTTATCTAACGCGGGGGTTTGAAGGGGGGAGGGGTTATCTAACGCGGGGGTTTGAAGGAGTTATCTAACGCGGGGGGTTTGAACGGGGGAGGGGTTATCTAACGCGGGGGTTTGAACGGGGGAGGGGTTATCTAACGCGGGGGTTTGAACGGGGGAGGGGTTATCTAACGCGGGGGGTTTAAACGGGGGAGGGGTAATCTAACGCGGGGGTTTGAACGGGGGAGGGTGCGGCTCCTCCAATGAGGCTCCAGAACATCAGAGACCGCAGAGCTGCTGGGAGCCGCGCCATACCGCCCGCATCACTGCAGATACCGGCTGCTGTGTGTGTGTGTGTGTGTGTGTGTGTCTGCGGGTGTCCATGTTGAAAGCAGCAGGTGCTTTTAATACATGAAAGGCTCAAATATGGGCACGTGTAGCGAGAGCAGAGCGAGAGCGACGCCCCGCTAGGGGCCGCCCCCCCCCCCCCACACACACACACACACACACACACACACCTACGTCTTCTTGTGCCTCTTAAAGCAGTAGCTGAATTTCCACCGCTTCATCGTGGAGTTCTCTCTCCACTCCCCGCTGAAGGAGTGGGTGTGGTTTTAGTGTGGGTTTAGTGTTTTCGGCCTTTTATTGTGTGTGTGGGTGGGTGAGTGCGTGTGTGTGTGTGCGTGTGTGTGTGTGTGCGTGTGTGTGCGTGCGTGTGTGTGTGTGTGTGTGCGTGTGCGTACTGCTCAGTCTCAGCAACTATTGGCAGCCTCTCTATCTGGAGAAGATGTTTCATTTGTCCTTGCGCGTTGACTATTTCCATATGCTATCGCTTACACCTCTTAGAGTAGTGTGGGAGTATAATAACGAGGAGACGGTACAAGTAAGGCGAGTGGAGTCTAGCTATTTACTCTCACATAAAAAAACGACAAAAGTTACAGAGCAGTCGAGGTAACAACAAAGTAGTAAGCATAAACAATGTAACCACTAACGTCTCCTCTCTCGTAGCCTAGCAACCCAGAGAGTATCCCACGCACGAGCTAAACACATCTGACATTTGTCGACATTTGAACTAGCTGTTAGTTCTCGTTCTGAATTCTTAACTGTGTGGTGAATGTCTCAATACTATGCAAATGTGTTTCCACCACAGTATCATTATTATGACCTCTTCTACTCCTCTGTGTTGAGCAGATGTGCATCCAGGGTCTGGTTTAGCCTCCATATTGTATCACCTTCTCTAAATGTTTGGATCTGAAAAAAGGCTGTTCTTTTGTGG
>NC_140238.1:29938356-29945774 GCF_949987555.1 Borostomias antarcticus | reverse complement strand
CCTTGCCTTGCACTCTGAGCTCAACTTAACCAGAGGGTTCAGTACAATCTCTCTCTCTCTCTCTCTCTCTCTCTCTCTCTCTCTCTCTCTCTCTCTATCTTTCTCTCTGTTCTTCTTTCTCTGGCTGTCTCTCCTGCTGTGGGACAGTGGCAGGAAGAGGACAACGCCCTGCCCAGATAGCAAGCGGATCAGGGCCATATACAGGCCAGATCTGGCCCTTGTGGCTTAGTTCCAGCCCATATAAGGCCCAGAATCATTACACATCCGCTTGCTATCTGGGTGCTGTCTCTTAAGATCCCAGAGTTGGGGGACTTTGAGACGGTGGGGAGGAGGGCGGTGTATGTCATAGGTGTGAAGGTTTCAAACTCACGCTCTCCGCCAGGGTCGAAGGTGTCGAGGTGGCCTGAGTTTTTTGACACGGGATCATCTCCGAGGGGCTGTTGGCGGTCCCTGTACAAACTCCCCGTTGACAAACGGACGGATGACCTCCAGTGGAGGATGGTACATGGGGCCGTAGCTACCGACAGATATCTGGGGCACCTCCATCCTGGCAAGGGGAACGGCTGTTCTTTTTGTTCGCAGCCTGAAACATTACAGCATCTTTTTGTTCAGAGTCTCCGACTGTTTAGTTTGTTTAGTCAGCTGCAGGTTTGGTGTTGGGGGAGCGTTTTTCTTTTTGTCTTTTCATTTACAGCTCACGCTATTCTGTGAGTAAGATTAATTGATTGATTAATTTTCTGTCAGGCCTGGCCAAATTGGCCATTTGGAAAACCTGGAGGAACCATGTGAGAGGGGGGTGGGGGGGGGGCTCAGAGGAGGTGGTCCTGATGCTGAAGGGGCTGCTGGCTGCTAGACTCAGGGGGGAGTTTGCCTTTTATAAACTGACGGGGAACATAGAGGGGTTTGTGCACATCTGGGGGGTGCAGGGGGTCCTCGGTTCAGTGAGGGAGAACTCTTTGGTTCTCGGGTTCTGACGCGGGTTTTATTTTGTGGTTGGAGGTGACTTGTATGACGTTGTATTTTTAACTTGTGACAAAAGGACAATGGGGTAAACATGCCTGTTTTTTGGAAATAAATGTTTTTTGTTTTTTTTCTCTCTCTCTCTCTCTCTCTCTCTCTCTCTCTCTTTCTCTCTCTCTCTCTCTCTCTCTCTCTCTCTCTCTCTCTCTCTCTCTCTTTCCCTTCTCTCCCTCTTTTGCTCCCACTTTGTGTGCTCTGAGCTCAACTTGACCAGAGGGCAGTGCAAATCAATACTGGCCCAGGCAGCCGGTCAACATAATGACATCTGGAACGTGGCGGTGACCCCGGTCCTGCGGCAGGGCAGCCACAGCGCCGGGAGGTCCGGGTCATGGGGTCGTGGGGTCGTGGGGTCGTACATCAACACATGTATTTTTGTCAAGCTGGAAAGTAAAGAGCTCAGATTCAGCTGTTTGAGCGGAGGCAGATTCACCAGACTGAGAGCTCAGAGCCTTGACACACACACACACACACGCACGCGCACACACGCACACGCATGCAGGCACGCGCACGCACACACGCATGCACGCACACAAATGAGCACAAACCTTCTGTGTGTGTGTGTGTGTGTGTGTGTGTGTGTGTGTGTGTGTGTAGGACATGAGGAGGAAACTGAGAATAGCCTAATCACAGTGCATGCCGTGCCCTGTGGGATAGCAGACAGAGGGTATTTAAGGAAGCCTTTGAGAAGCAGACTCACTGTGGGGGGGGGCTGTTTGTGGAAGACAAAGGAGGCACCATTACTAGGGGGGTCACGATTTCTGTTCGAAATCTAAAATCTATTGAAATCAAGCGTTCGACGTCGAAATCAAAAGCAGCTTTGCGATTCTCGCAGCGTTTTCCCCGCACCCTAGCCAAGTCGCGCGACGGGTAAAAAAAAAAAAAAAACAGTCGTCTACTCAGCCATCTCTCCCAAAGGCAGCTGCTATCTTTTTGTTCGAGCCAAGTCAGTTGTAGCTATTAGGTTCTCGTTTGAATACAGACAAAGCTGTATTCAATCAGACAACAGGTGAGATGATTTCGATTTTTATAGCCGACATTGGAGAGAACTGGTGCGCGGGGGGTCAGGTTAATGGAAATGCCGCTGAGGACAAGCTAGAGAGAACGCTAGGTACGGTATGGTGTGGTGCCCAAAGTAGCCTAAGTTAGCTAGCTGTGTTTTGCTTTGTTCCCGATTTCAGTCCCAGCAACTAGGCCAGGTATAGAGTGCTTGTTCGCTACAGTAGCTGTGCTTTAGACAGTTTCGTAGCTGCTTGATATACGCTGATATGGTATAATTCAAAAGGTTTAGTTCGAGCTAACGTTAGCTAGCCTAGCCAATGTTAGAGTTGGCTACAAAGCGAGAAATGGCATGTGAAGCTGAAGTAAGCGCTAACGTTTGCCATCGACTTGGAGAGGGGTCCATTGTCGGAACGTCGAATATTTCTTCTATCAAATCCAGATAGCGTTGATGGCCTCTCTCTCTCTCTCTTTCTCTCTCTCTCTCTCTCAGACACACACACATCTCTATTTGGAAGCTCTAGCATGTTTCTGATTGTTTCTGACTGAATTCTCTCCCACAATGCTTTATACCCTTGGGGGCTTTTGTTCCACTAGGCTGCATGTCCACCCAACCCCCCCACACCCCCCCCCACCCACCCCCCACACACAAACGTGCGTACACACACACACACACACACATTTCTCTCCCTCTCTCTATAACCTCTTCAATATCATGTTTTTAGCTCTTTCTTTTACTCCATATAGCCCTGTCCTCTCCTCCTATTCACCCTGTTTCTCTCTCTCTCTCTCTCTCTCTCTCTCTCTCTCTCTCTCATTCTCTGATGTGTCTGAAGTGACGTGAGTCCTGTCTTTTCTTCTCTCCCTGAGGCTACTCATCACGCCAGTAATGACTTCCTCCTCCTCTTCTCTACTTCTTTCATATTCCCCTGTAAACAAAAACAATCTCAAGGTTAACGAGCGATCGCCTGGCGAACGGCTCCTCCCTCAGAACGGCTCCTTCTTCAAAGTGGTCGCGGACGACGCCTTCCTCCACGCCGCGTTTGCGTTCCAGAGACAGAAACAGTAGATGTTATACTTCCCCCAAACGGCTCATGGTTCCTCCTCTTCCATTTTATTGTAACTTCATCAACTTATCTTGTATTTTTAGTCTGTTAATTGATCACCTTTGTAAAGTGTATTTTGAGACAGTGCTAAATGCACTTTAAATAGAAAACTGATGCACACACACACATACACCCACGCTCGTGCATACATACATACATACATACACATACACACACACACACACGCACACACACATCCAGATAAGAGTTTGGAAGTGAAGTCACCAATCGGTTTAATAAAAAATTATTTTGAACCACAAAAAACGAGGCTGTTTGTAGTCTACCAAAATCAATGTAAAACTTGTTTGCTCAGACTTCTCACAAGCCTCTGACACACACTCGCTCAAACACTCGCCGCGTTCCCAGCACGTCTGTGATGTCAAATGAACTATAATGGAGAGGCATGCTGTACTCGTCCACTGGTCGTAATTGTAAATGGTCGCCTATTCGTCATTTTCTTCTCTGTAGCCCGCGGTTAAAAGCACATTTATAGGCGCTAATCTAGATGTAAAGCAGGTACAAGAGGGGAATCATATAACGTCATTAGCAGAGTGATGGCTATAACATCCCCTTCTCCTCTCCTCTCTCCTCTCCACCTCTCTCCTCTCCTCATCTCCGCTCCTCTTCTCTCCTCTCCTTTCCTCATCTCATCTCCACCTCCTCTCATCTCCTCCTCTGTCCTCTCCTCATCTCCTCTCCTCTCCATCTCTCCTCATCTCCTCTCCACCTCTCATCTCCATTTCTCCTCTCCTCATCTCCTCTCCATCTCTCCTCATCTCCTCTCCTCTCCACCTCTCTTCATCTCCATTTCTCCTCTCCTCATCTCCTCTCCATCTCTCCTCATCTCCTCTCCTCTCCATCTCTCCTCATCTCCTCTCCTCTCCATCTCTCCTCTCCTCATCTCCTCTCCTCCTCTGTCCTCTCCTCATCTCCTCTCCTCATCTCCTCTCCACCTCTCCTCATCTCCATCTCTTTCCTCATCTCCATCTCTCCTCTCCTCATCTCCTCTCCTCCTCTGTCCTCTCCTCATTTCCTCTCCTCTCCTCCCCCCCCCCCCCCCATTCTTCCTTGATCCCTGGTCTGGCTCCACACCTCATAAGGTCATCAAGTTGTGTATGGAGCATGGCCGTGGGCACACAGGTGTCACAGCAGCGGGGGAGGAAGGAAAGGAGCTACGGGGAGGAAGGAAAGGAGCTACGGGGAGGAAGGAAAGGAGCTACGGGGAGGAAGGAGAGGAGCTACGGGGAGGAAGGAAAGGAGCTACGGGGAGGAAGGAAAGGAGCTACGGGGAGGAAGGAGAGGAGCTACGGGGAGGAAGGAAAGGAGCTACGGGGAGGAAGGAGAGGAGACAGGAGAGAGACTGACCCCGACGGCTGAGATCAGAGCCACACTATGACATCATGGCTGGGACTGGCAGCCAGCGTGACAGTGTGTTTCAGAACCGTTCATTAGCAATGCATTCTCTCCCCAGCTGTGAGTCTGTCAGGGCTGGCACTCTGACACACACACACACACGCACACACACACACACACACACACACACGCTCAGTCACACACACATGCTCACAGCATGAGAGTGACAGTGTTTTTCGCAGGCGATGCAGTGCTGGGCCCTGGGAGACATGATCAATGGTACTGATGAGTCAGGACCTGTCGGCCCCTCGGTACCCCCCAGGGGAGGGCTGCTGGAGCAGAGATCATGTCTCTGGCTCGGGGGGGGGGTGAACATTTCTGATTGGCTGTGTAGGGAGCCTACCGACAAAGTCTTTGGTTCAACGGCGCCATGTTTCAAATCACTGCGCTAAGAAGCTTCCGTGTTTAGCGATCACGTTGATTCTCCAAACTGTTTTTCTAAAACTAAATAAATCCCTCACATAAACACAGAACTGTGTGACTTGTTCAATATTGTTGTAACTCAAACATCTGAATGGAAAAAAACACTTCCTGGTTTTACTGCAGAGCATCGCAGGGATCTCTCAAAGGAAACTGCGCAAACACCTCAAGAGTAAACACCAGACTGCTTGCTCCTAGTTCAATCTTGTAACTAAGACATCTGCCGGAAAAATAAATCCCTTTGACAGAAATCCGAGAATGAGTTATTTTCTCTCTCGCAGCTGCCTTGATATAGCAGCTCTAATAATAAGCAGGGGAGTCACCTGTCTCCTCTGAGCGAGGAGGAAGAGGAGCGTCTACCCCGCTGGAAGAAGAGGAGCGTCTACCCCGCTGGAGGAAGAGGAGCGTCTACCCCGCTGGAGGAGGAGGAGCGTCTACCCCGCTGGAGGAAGAGGAGCGTCTACCCCGATGTCTGAATGACATGGAGAGTCCCAGGTATCCTATCTACTGTACATAGGTAGGCCCAGGTATCCATCTACATGGAGAGACCCAGGTATCCATCTACACGAAGAGGCCCAGGTATCCATCTACACGAAGAGGCCCAGGTATCCATCTACATGGAGAGGCCCAGGTATCCATCTACATGGAGAGGCCCAGGTATCCATCTACATGGAGAGGCCCAGGTATCCCATCTACATGGAGAGGCCCAGGTATCCATCTACATGGAGAGACCCAGGTATCCATCTACATGGAGAGACCCAGGTATCCATCTACAGGGAGAGGCCCAGGTATCCATCTCCATGGAGAGACCCAGGTATCCATCTACTGTACATAGGTAGGCCCAGGTATCCATCTACATGGAGAGACCCAGGTATCCATCTACACGAAGAGGCCCAGGTATCCATCTACACGAAGAGGCCCAGGTATCCATCTACATGGAGAGGCCCAGGTATCCATCTACATGGAGAGGCCCAGGTATCCATCTACATGGAGAGACCCAGGTATCCATCTACATGGAGAGACCCAGGTATCCATCTACAGGGAGAGGCCCAGGTATCCATCTCCATGGAGAGGCCCAGGTATCCATTTACATGGAGAGGCCCAGGTATCCATCTCCATGGAGAGGCCCAGGTATCCATCTACATGGAGAGGCCCAGGTATCCATCTACATGGAGAGACCCAGGTATCCATCTACATGGAGAGTCCCAGGTATCCATCTACATGGAGAGGCCCAGGTATCCATCTACACAGAGAGGCCCAGGTATCCATCTACATGGAGAGGCCCAGGTATCCATCTACATGGAGAGGCCCAGGTATCCATCTCCATGGAGAGTTCCAGGTATCCATCTACATGGAGAGGCCCAGGGAAGAAGGAGTTCTAGGGGATTTTCCCCCGGGGGTAAAGTACTGGGAGCTTTCGGGGTCTCAAAGACAGACAGAGCGTCTCTGAAAGAAACCAAGACAGAGCTGGGGTGATAGAGAGAGAGCGAGAGAGAGAGGGAGAGAGAGAGAGAGACAGAGAGAGGGAGAGAGAGAGCAAAAACAGACCAAGAAATCGAAGACCGAGAAATCGGAATGCTATTTGGCCCTTAACAGAGAATACACGCTGGCAGAATAGCTGAGCACCGTGACGGACCCAAAACGAAGGTAGTCCTTGACGCTGTACAGACCCAGCGAGCGCCGTCTCGCCACGGAGAGAGGCTCAGACACTGACCCGGCTCCCGAGAGAAGACAGACTGTGCACCCACCGCACACACAAAAAGAGGCGGAGACAGAGCTGCACTTTTGAACTACTGTACCTACCGACTGTACCAGGACATCAGAGACACAGATTACAAACACCCACAAAGATTGTGAAAACACGACTAATAAGAAAAAAATTGTCCATATCTGCTGGGTGAAGTACAGCAATGCTCAAAGGACATCCAATGGAACACAAGGCAAGGCCACCATAAGGACATAAGGACAAGGCCACCATAAGGACATAAGGCCACCATAAGGACCACCATAAGGACACTATCTGCATGGAACTGATCTCTGTATATAGACACACACTCAACATGAAAAGAAGAGATACCCTTTAAATATGTTTGTAAATGTTACTGTATATTACTCATGTCCCACTCACATGAACAGTGCCACAAAACGCTTTGATGGGAGGAGGTCTCTGCTTTGAGCACCATTTCTAGTTCGACTTACTTTAAGTAATCTTTACTCATCTGTACGGTGTATAAATAATATACGCTCAGCTCTGTAGAGAGAGAACATGAGTCATCGTTCGTGGCAGGCGAGATATGATCATTGACAGTTCTTTTCACACCCCCGTTCACAACATCTCTCGTCTTTTCTGCTTTTCTCCCTCCTCCTCCTCTCCCTCCTCCTCTCCCTCTTTCTCTCCCTCCTTCTCTCCCTCTGTTTCTCCCTCCCTCTCTCACTTCCTCCTCCTCTCCCTCCTGCTCGCCC
>NC_140238.1:29920856-29925856 GCF_949987555.1 Borostomias antarcticus | reverse complement strand
TACCTCAACTCATTACCAACCTCACCACATTACCATAACTATCTCAACACATTATCAACCTCACCATAACATTACCATATCTACCTCAACTCATTACCAACCTCACCACATTACCATATCTACCTCAACACATTACCAGCCACACCACATTACCATAAGTACCTCAACACATTATCAACCTCACCATAACATTACCATAACTTCCTCAACTCATTATCAACCTCACCATAACATTACCATAACTACCTCAACACATTACCAACCTCACCACATTACCATAACTAGGCCTACCTCAACTCATTATCAATCTCATCACATTACCACAACTACCTCAACACATTATCAACCTCACCATAACATTACCATAACTACCTCAACACATTACCAACCTCACCACATTACCATAACTACCTCAACACATTATCAACCTCACCATAACATTACCATAACTACCTCAACTCATAACCAACCTCACCACATTACCATAATTACCTCAACTCATGATCAACCTCATCATAACATTACCATATCTACCTCAACTCATTACCAACCTCACCACATTACCATAATTACCTCAACTCATTATCAACCTCATCATAACATTACCATAACTACCTCAACACATTATCAACCTCACCATAACATTACCATAACTACCTCAACACATTACCAGCCTCACCACAACATTACCATAACTACCTCAACAATACATACATATGCAATCTGCTACATTTGTAGGATTATGTCAAATGGTAGAATGCTACTTTCAGACCATATCAGTCAGAATTCTGTTGCATTCCTCCCACAGAGATCAGAGACAAAGGAGACTGCAGTTCACACTGCACTGCAGCAGGCACCTCTTTCTCAACCAACCACACACACACACACACACACACACCATCTCTTCACTGGTGCAAAGATAAATTACCTCCAATCAAACCACTGATACGGTGGGACTGACTAAATCAATTGTAAATAGATTCAAAGATATGCAGACATGTGCATCTATTAATACTGGACCATGAGCATCGCTGCTCAGCCAAGAGCGCAGAGCACAGAGCCCAGAACGCAGAACCTAGAACCTAGAACCCACTCCCAGGACCCAGAGCCCAGAACCTAGAACACAGAACCCAGAACCCAGCCCCAGCACCCAGAACCCAGACCAGCCCAGAACACAGTCCAGAAGCTCTCCTACTGAACCACATACTGAACCAACACCCAGAGGAGACACAGGACCCAAAACCACCGCCATCTCAACCATGTTCTAATCCTCTAAAAGATTGGAAGGGTAGAGAGGGAAGGATGAGGAAAGAGTGAAAGAGAGAGAGAGAGAGAGAGAGAGAGAGAGAGAGATGCAAGCCAAGTTGACTTTAGGTTGACATTATCTTTAATTAATAGTGGTGAGGGCAGCATGTCAGGGTTGTAAACGTGAAGGATGGGGAGTGAGAGTGAGAGAGAGAGAGAGAGAGAGAGTGAGTGAGAGAGAGAGAGAGAGAGAGTGAGTGAGAGAGAGAGAGAGAGAGAGAGAGAGAGAGAGAGAGAGAGAGAGCGATGTGCGTCAGACAGAGCCGCTCCTCGAGCTGGCCTTGTTTGTGGTGGATCCCCGTTAAAGCCTCCTTCGAGGTTCACACCAGCCGTCGCTCACACGCTAATCCCTCCCTCCCAACCCCCCCCACCACCCCACCCCCAGTCCTCCTCCTCCTCCTCCTCCTCCTCCTCCTTCTCCGTCTCTCCCTGATCCCAGCGCCAGGCAGGCGGTGACACAATCCTGTCACCCTCCGACCGGCGCGCCTGAGTAGACGGCCGCGCACCTAGGCCGAGCCCCCTTTCAAATCTGGTCGGACGCTCCGAGCGCCGGGCCCCTTGGAGATGGGGGGGGGGGCATAGGCGCGGTCTGCGCCCGCTCTTGTTTGCCCGTACGCCAGAGCGAGCAAAACCGATCTCAGGCTAAAGCGTCGTTTAGAAGACCTCCAAATCCGTTCATCCCCGATTCCCAAATTCGTATTCCGCTCCGGTCCCGGGGGCCGTTATGAGGGGTGCGGCGAGGAGGACGACGGTCAGGAGGGATGAGGGAGGGAGGATGAGGAAGGAGGGAGTGGTGAACAGAAGGACGGGCGGGGGAGAAAGATGAGCCGTCCTCCGGTACGGACGGCTTGACAGAGATTAGAGAACAAAACAATATCCTTCCCGGGCGATTACTATTACGAATATCATCTCTCTCCCGCTGTCGTTTATTTCATTTTAAACCTTTATTTATACTCGTTTAATCTCTTGGTCTTTATAGTCTCACTACAGATCTGTCTTCCCCCCTCGACTTCCTGCCCCCCCCCCCCCCCCCCCTTCCCTCCTCCCCTTACCTCCCTCAGTGGTCAGTTGGTGACATCAGGCACCTCCGCCACCCCCCACCCCCCCCATCCCCGTCCCCTATCCTCGGTCGTGACACCTCAGGGTGACGCGTCTCTCGCTCTCTGGCCCCGCCTCCCTCGCCGCGTTCTTGGCCGGCGTGGGTCAGCGCCGAGCCCCGCCCCCCCTCCCCCACACCCCCAGTCTCCTGTTAAACGGACTAATTGGCAGCTTGTCTGGGGACCGAGGATGGGCCATATGGAGCCTGGCTGGGCTCTCCTCCACCTCCATCCCTCTCTCTCTCTCTCTTCTCTCTCTCTCTCTCTGTCCCACTGTAACGCCTCAATACCACTGACTCCGGTGGCGTTGCGTACGGCGTGATCGTAGTCGATCGCGCTCGTTCATGATTCCACCAGGTGGCACGTTTCAGAAGCTCTCCGGGGAGCTGCCGGTAAAGACCGGGTTTGCCGCATCCGGGACACGCCGCATAGCGGTAGAAGAAAACGAGTAATTAGGTCCCGCCCCCTTGGCGGCCTGGCAGAATGTCAAACGAAACACTCTCTCCCGGAAGGTCCCCGGTGGGCTATAAAGCCGCGTGGACTGAACAGGACAGGACCCGGAACGGGGGGGGGGGGGGGTTGGGAACGCCAGGCGGTCGCGGTAGGTGGAACTGAAGCGTAAGCCCCTCCCCCGGCGGTCTTTAGGTCTGTCCGTCTCCATTTCCCTCTGCCTTTCTCACCTCCGCCCACCTCTGCCCCCCATCTCCCTCCCCTTCTGTCTCTCGCTTCCTCTACCTTCCGTCTTTTCATCTCTCTCTCTCTCTCTCTCTCTCTCTCTCTCTCTCTCTCTCTCTTTCCTTGTCCTCTCACTTCATCACATACACACACACACACACACGCTGACAGTGTGGTTCCCTGATGGGTCTGACTGCTGTGCTCACACACCCCTGCTGACTTCACAGCCAGCAGCGTTTCACAGAGAATCCCATTAGCACATACATATACCGGCGCTAACATAGAGCTAGCAGCCCTCACGCCGACGCAGTTCGCGCCAGGCTAACGGCTACGGCTACGGTTAGCCGGCACAGCTAGCACTGAGAGGGTCACCGGTGAATTCCGGAATACACAATGGAACAATTCCAGTTCTATGAAACAAAAATCCAACATACTGTAAGCAATGGGTATGCCTCCAGTCACCTTGCGAGTAGCGTTTAGCATTTGTACTCAGTATTTGGCTACAGGCTGAGCAGAGATGGCTTTGGCATCGGGCCCCTCTCTTCATGTGAGGTGAGGCAGCAATCGCGACACTATTGGCAGCTCCCAATTTTATTTTATTTTATGCTAAGATTAAAAAATACAATATTTCAAGCCCTCACAGGCTCTGTAGTACATCAGGTTATTCATTGCAAAAAAGAACCTGACGAAGGCTCGAAGTGTATTTTTTAATTTTAATTTTTATGAATAAAAATGTTTGTTTTTTTTAAATTATGGAGCTGCCAACAGTGTTGCAAGTCCTCTTGCATCTTGCATCAACTCAGTTCTCTTTTTTGACTCCTGGAAAAGAGATGTGAGCGCGCGTGTCTGTGTGTGTGTGTGTGTGTGTGTGTGTGGTGTGTGTGTGTGTGTGTGTGTGTGTGTGTGTGTGTACTCTAATTCCTCGGACTCTCTCTCCTCACCTCACATCGGGAGGGCCGTGTCTCAACTACAGTGCTGCTGCTGTGTGTCCCGGCCCCCCCGAACCCCCACCAACCCCCCACCCCACCCTTCCCCCCCGACCTGGCACCGAAACCCAGCCTCTCAGTGTGACCCTTGCTCCCGGACCAGGAGGGTCCTTATCCCTTGATCACAGAGGTGTTGATCAAGCATCATCAGTAATGCTGACTAAGCCTTTCAGTCCAGCAGCTGCCAATGGACGACACCTGTGGCCCCGGGGGGCCCCTCGGCGCATACATTACTCCCTGATTCCACACATTGATCTGACAAATCTGCCAGGATGCCCTTGCACTGTGTGTGTGTGTGTGTGTGTGTGTGTGTGTGTGTGTGCGTGTGTGTGTGTGCGCGTGTGTCCTTGGTACTTTCTGATTGGGACTTTTTCCTGACATTGATCGGGAAGTCCACAGGCTCTGAGAGGTGTGACAGTTCTAGCGTCGTTAAGGCAATTAGCTTCTGATTGAACACACACACACACACACACACTCAAATACAGGAGGCTTCAATTGACAGCTTTCCACCTAACAGTACTATCACTACTGCTTTCACTACTGTCTTTTCCTCACTTCACCACATCACCATCGGCCTAAATAATTCCAGGAGCGTTTGCAGGTTGGTAGCAGGCTCATGAGGAAAATGGCTGCCGCCTCAGTGTTATGTGAGCGTTGAGAATGACTCCGCTGCCGCTGTTCTACCTGGGCGTCAGACTGACACCTTCACGACTAGCTCAGGAAGCCACAGCACCCTCTGACACACGCGCGTGCGTACGCGCACAAACACAAACCGCTCAG
Source organism: Borostomias antarcticus (assembly GCF_949987555.1). Classification (NCBI taxonomy): domain Eukaryota; kingdom Metazoa; phylum Chordata; class Actinopteri; order Stomiiformes; family Stomiidae; genus Borostomias; species Borostomias antarcticus. The sequence goes on along the minus strand of NC_140238.1, from coordinate 29,921,013 downwards.
CGACTGTTGTAAGTCACCTAAATGACTCCCGATCTGTTCATTGCTATTCAGACTCTCTTCTCTTTGTCACTCTCTCTCTCTCTCTCTTTTCTCTCGCTTTGTATTCGCCTGTCTTTGTTTCTCCTTCTCTCATCAGTAGCTGTCAGTTCACCTTCTG
>NC_140238.1:29915022-29920656 GCF_949987555.1 Borostomias antarcticus | reverse complement strand
TCCCTCCTTCCTCTCCTCCGTTCCTATTTATACCCGTCCGTCCGTCCTGCCCGCCTGTCCGTCCGAGGGGCTAAAAAGAAACGCGGTGGCCGGGGGAGGAAGTGGAACGCAGAACTAGTTTACTCTCCGACAGCGGGGGCGCGGGCCGGAACAGGTGCTGCTGCTGCTGAGGGGCCGTGTGTGTGTGTGTGTGTGTTGGGTGTGTGTGTGTGTGTGTGTGTTGTGTGTGTGTGTGTGTGTGTACCAGAACAGTAAAACAGAAGAGCAATGGAGGAGTTTTCGCTTTCCACACTCTCTACTTCGGCCGAGTATACAGGAGGGGTCAGGGAAAGAGAGGAGGGGTCAGGGAAAGACAGGAGAGGTCAGGGAAAAAGAGGAGGGGTCAGAGAAAGAGAGGAGAGGTCAGAGAAAGAGAGGAGGGGTCAGGGAAATAGAGGAGGGGTCAGGGAAAGAGAGGAGGGGTCAGGGAAAGACAGGAGGGGTCAGAGAAAGAGAGGAGGGATCAGGGAAAGAGAGGAGGGGTCAGGGAAAGACAGCAGGGGTCAGAGAAAGACAGGAGGGGTCAGAGAAAGAGAGGAGGGGTCAGAGAAAGACAGGAGAGATCAGAGAAAGACAGGAGGGGTCAGGGAAAGAGAGGAGGGGTCAGAGAAAGACAGGAGAGATCAGAGAAAGAGAGAAGGGGTCAGAGAAAGACAGGAGAGATCAGAGAAAGAGAGGAGGGGTCAGGGAAAGAGAGGAGGGGTCAGGGAAAGAGACGAGAGGTCAGGAAAGAGACGAGAGGTCAGGGAAAGAGAGAGTGATGTCATTCCTTAACTCCCTTTTTAACTCCCCCCTCAGTGAGTTACCTTGAAGGGCAGGGGGGCCCATTTTAGCGTTGCACATTGTTAACGGTGGTATTAACCGAGTGCTACAGTAATTACAGTGGGCCATGCCTGGCTGGGGGGGCGCACCCACTCTATTCATAAGCTGAATCTTATCAGTAATAAGAAGATATTATGGACTTAATTAAAGCAGGCTTTAAATGAATGTCCTATTTCCAGATTTCCAGTCTCTCTCTCTTTCTCTCTCCCTCTCTCGGGAATGAGGCTATAGAGGGTGTCTGTCTGAAGATGCCTCTTTCTATAACCTCCACTCTGGCTTCAATAGCCTGCAGCCGCACACACACACACACACACACACTTCGACACTCGACTGCTTCAACACACGCAACACTGGTCTGCCTATACACACACTACAAGACTACATCAATCTGGTTCTACGCAAACTATAGTCCACTAGAGCGCTTTACATAACACACACAGCGGCGCACTAGACCGCAACCTCTGGACGGCTTTCAGCGAGAAGCGCAGAGCACAGCTCCCTTCCTCAAAGACTCTCTCAAAACGTTCGGCACGTATCACCGGACCGCCGAGCCTTCCCAGCGTGACCGAGCTGACCGGTAGAGCCGTTACCGAAGCACGTCCGGGCGTCTGCGCCCCCGGAGCCCTGGCGGGCCCCCTGTCCATTCCGATCCGCCCACACCCCCCACACACCCACCCTCCCCCCCCGTACCGGCCGTTAAAAAGCCTCTCGCTGGCCCTCTTAAGAAGCTCCTCGTGTCCGCCGGGCGCGTCCTCCTTTTCAAACTTGAGGGGTGGAGGAGGTGGGGGGGGGGGTTGAGGGCGCAGGACGAGAACCGGCGCTTTCTCGTTCTCCGCCGGAGCACCCGGGGACACTCGATTCATCCCTCGCTCCCTCCCTCCCTCCCTCGGCCCTCGCACCCAGAGCAATTACCGTCGGCTTCATTGTCCACGGGGCCCTCATTCATAATAGACACAATAGGGTATCTCGAGCGACGGAGAGCGGCGAAGAAGGGATATTTAATTCGCTTCGTTCCTCTCCTCCCGTTCTCTCCTCCCCCCCCCGGCTCACTGCCCCCGACACGGCAGGCTAGGCGCGAGGGGGCGCGAGGGGTGCGTGGGGGCGCGAGGGGGCGCAAGGGGCCGTGCGGCGCCGGCGGAAAGAGCGCTCCGTTCTAATGGAGTTGTGTTGCTACGCTAGCGAGGCGCTAATGTTACGGGATGCGGCAGCCGTATTCTGATGTAATTGTGTGCACTGCGGAGCCACTGCAGAATAACGAGGCAGCGTTTTTGGCAGGGGAGTGTGTTTGTGTGTGCGTGCGTGTGTTTGTGCGTTTGTGTGTGTCCTTTCACTGAAGGGAGAAACAGAGGGCCAGTTTCATTTAGCAATCCCATTAAAAGATGGAGAGTGGAGGGAGGAGAGCAAGGTATGGGGGGGGGGGGGGGCGGAGGGGAGGGGGGGCGGAGGGGAGGGGGGGTGGGGAGGGGCGGAGGGGGGGGTCTCAATCCTCTGTTCTGTTCCCAAAGCTAAACGATGGAGACACACGGCCTTAGAAACATGGCCGGGCTTCCTAAAACACTATTTCTGTGTGTGTGTGTGTGTGTGTGTGCGTGTGTGTGTGTGTGTGTGTGTGTGTGTGTGTGTGTGTGTGTGTGTGCGTGTGTGTGTGTGTGTGTGTGCGTGCGCTGGTCTCATTTGGAGTCACAGTGAAAGTACATAGAGGAATCTCCAAAGACTGCTCAAAGGCATTATCGTTGTGTATGTCTACAGCACCAAACTCACTCTGGCTGGGAATGTCCAGACCACAAACCAGCATAATGAATAATAATGAATTCTCTAGCTAGCCCATCATTGACCGTCAAGCCATGTGTGTGTGTGTGTGTGTGTGCGTGTCTATGGTAAATGGACTGCACTTATATAGCTCTTTTATCCAAAGCGCTTTACAATGGCCTCTCATTCACCCATTCACACATACAGTACACTCACCAAGGGCAAGGTACAAGCCCAGGGCTGCGTTCCAAATCGCATACTTTTACTTCTTACTACCAGTACCTACTACAGCTGCCCTTAGAAAGTACGTACTTTGCAAGCAGTAGGCATCCAATTGGGACATACTACCTTGTCATAACATTGCGCTTTGAAATTTGCCCACATCCGTCGCTGTCCATAACGCGACATTCGTCTACAGCGAACGACTCGCACATGTGACGCACATTTCCGCTACGCACAGGATTGTGGGTCAGAATAGCCAGAAAAGCCTGCTGGCTTGCATACTGCAAAATACGACCGGATGTAGTAGGACATCCTGGTATTTTTGCCATACTGCATGTGGCATACTATGTATTGGGACATACTACATCCTGTTTTGGCATACTATATAGTAGGGTAGTATGCGATTCGGAACGCAGCCCAGGTCTTGCCCAAAGACACTTCGACGCGTGGACAGGAAGAGGCAGGATTCGAACCGCCGACCACACGATCATTGGCCGACCCGCTCTATCACTGAGCCACAGCTGGCCCGTGTGCTTCTGTGTGTATGCGTGTGTGTGTGTGTGTGTGCATGTGCACACGCGCATGTGTGTGTGTATACATGTGCGTGTGTTCGTGTGCACGCACTTGCGCATGCGTGTGTGTGTGTGTGTGCTTCTGTTCCTAACCCTATACAGTGATTATTAATACGCCATATTAAGGGCTTTTATCTGCTCTCTCCACTGTTAAGGGGGGTCAACAGTCAACAGCCATCAGTCAACACCGTGGATGTTAAGGGCCTCTTAGACCCTCCTTATCACTCCCTCACTCTCTGCTACTTAACCTCCCAATTAGCGGCGGGGTCGCGCTGACAGAGGAGGACAGGAGCTCCATCCTGGACGAGCTCCACGGCGCCGTCCGGCTGAGACACACCTGGACAGAGAGAGACCAGCCTAACTAGAGGACAGACAGAGACCAGCCTCACTAGAGGATGGAGAGAGACCAGCCTCACTAGAGGACGGAGAGAGACCAGCCTCACTAGAGGACGGAGAGAGACCAGCCTCACTAGAGGACGGACAGAGACAAGCCTCACTAGAGGACGGACAGAGACCAGCCTCACTAGAGGACGGACAGAGATCAGCAGCCTCACTAGAGGACGGACAGAGACCAGCAGCCTCACTAGAGGACGGACAGAGAGCAGCAGCCTCACTAGAGGACGGACAGAGACCAGCCTCACTAGAGGACAGACAGAGACCAGCAGCCTCACTAGAGGACGGACAGAGACCAGCAGCCTCACTAGAGGACAGACAGAGACCAGCAGCCTCACTAGAGGACAGACAGAGACCAGCAGCCTCACTAGAGGACAGACAGAGACCAGCAGCCTCACTAGAGGACAGACAGAGACCAGCAGCCTCACTAGAGGACAGACAGAGACCAGCAGCCTCACTAGAGGACGGACAGAGACCAGCAGCCTCACTAGAGGACAGACAGAGACCAGCCTCACTAGAGGACTGACAGAGACCAGCAGCCTCACTAGAGGACAGACAGAGACCAGCAGCCTCACTAGAGGACAGACAGAGACCAGAATAGAATAGAATAGAATAGAATAGAATAGATAAAGGAAGCTAATGAAGCAATAACTTGTGGTATATGGCCAATATACCACGGGTGCTGCGGTCATAGACACGAGGCGCAGCGAAGTATCGTCGACCAGCACAAGCCGTGGTATATAGGCCATATACCACACAACCCTCAAGTGAGTTATTGCTTTTATACAACGGTTACATCATCAGGAAACATTTATGGGATAAATACCGACTATTTCAGTGTCTTAATATCAATTTTAAGTGAACTTCCAAGAAAGGTAGTTCCTAAAACTATCACGTTGCTATGGATTTTCAAAACCACGAACAATGAGCCCTAGCAACCAAACTAATGCTCCTGACCAACCTAGCTAGCCATGAATGAAGTGTAGCCTACCTTTGCTGTGCAACTGCTAGTTGCAAACGTGCGATAAAGTGGTGGTAGGCTACAGGACGGATAGAACAACTTAAAATTGACATTAAATGTTTCAATTTTTCTTGAGGAGAACCCATAATGTAACCAACAGACCGTTACGCAATGGAACTAACATTTTTACAGGCAGTAATAATTGGCGCAGTAATATTTCACATAGAACGGTAAAGGGGCTTTGCCCATGGTATATCGTGGCATATATTACAGAGGCATGTGAAAAACCACAACAAGCCCTCGCTCGATGTAAGCACAACTAGCGATTCATGAAGACAGATTGATGAAAACAACCGTTTTGTGGCAGAAAATAGATGTTTTAGAAACTGCATTCTCAGTGCCCCATCCGCCGCCATTACATGGATATACTTGGCTCGCGCTGGATTTAAAATTTCTTGTACACGCCTCCGAATTACACCAAAGTTATCTCGGTGAGTCAAACGTCTTATAATATGCCGTAAATAAGGTCCAGGTTGTCAAAAACGAGCATTCTCCTTTAACAGATTGCGAGGTCGGAACTACCCGTTGTATAATGTAAACCATCCAACACCTAGTTGTATTAGGAGTCAGTAAGGTGAACATACTAACACTCTCTAACACAAAACAACCACACACACACACACACACACACTAGGTCACACCGTGAGCAAGGGGGTCAAGGGTCAGAACACGGAAGCTAGGCTGTACGAGCGCCGGTGGTATATTTGTTGTTGTTTATGAGTTGCGTACGCCATACACACTCCCAGGAAACATCCTGTTCTGACTGAATAAGCAGAGAGACGTCCTCAGTGGGAGGCGGCTTGAGCAGCAGGCGGG
>NC_140238.1:29900022-29910022 GCF_949987555.1 Borostomias antarcticus | reverse complement strand
CGCAATGTGGGGGGGGCAAATGGCGTACGCCTGAACTCGCGAAAAAGACCGTGTAAAAGAAGGCGTACCTCAATGATAAATGAGGCCCCTGGTGGGAGGAAACGTTATCATTAGAAGTGGAACTTCAGCATCATTTATCTTCATCATGTTAGTCTCTGTCTCTGGGAGTGTAGGCTGCAGGGGACAGGTTACAGTGTGTACGTTTAGGGTTATAGGATTCATGGTGTAGGTGTAGGTGTAGGTTATAGGGTGAATAGGTTGTAGGTTATAGGGTATAGGATGTAGGTTATGGTATAAGGTATATAGGGTGTAGATTATAGGGTATAGGGTATAGTATGTAGGTTGTAGGGTATATAGGGTATAGGATGTAGGTTATAGGGTATATAGGGTGTAGGTTATAGGGTATATAGGGTGAAGGTTATAGGGTATATAGGGTGTAGGTTATATGGAATATGGTGTAGGTTATATGGTATGGGGTGTAGGTTATAGGGTAAAGGTATAGGATGTAGGTTATAGGGTAAAGGGTATAGGATTTGAGTTATAGGGAATAGGGTATAGGATGTAGGTTATAGGGTATGGGGTGTAGGTTATAGGGTATAGGGTATAGGATGTAGGTTATATGGTATGGGGTGTAGGTTATAGGGAATAGGGTATAGGATGTAGGTTATAGGGTATATAGGGTGTAGGTTATAGGGTATATAGGGTGTAGGTTATAGGGTATGTAGGGTGTAGGTTATATGGTATGGGGTGTAGGTTATAGGGTATATGGGGTGTAGGTTATATGGTATGGGGTGTAGGTTATAGGGTATATAGGGTGTAGGTTATAGGGTATGTAGGGTGTAGGTTATATGGTATGGGGTGTAGGTTATAGGGTATATAGGGTGTAGGTTATAGGGTATATAGGGTGTAGGTTATAGGGTATGTAGGGTGTAGGTTATAGGGTATGTAGGGTGTAGGTTATATGGTATATAGGTTGTAGGTTATAGGGTATGTAGGGTGTAGGTTATAAGGTATATAGGGTGTAGGTTATATGGTATGGGGTGTAGGTTATAAGGTATATAGGTTCTAGGTTATATGGTATGGGATGTAGGTTATAGGATGTAGGTTATAGGGTATATAGGGTGTAGGTTATAGGGTATATAGGTTGTAGGTTATAGGGTATATAGGGTGTAGGTTATAGGGTATATAGGTTGTAGGTTATAGGGTATATAGGATGTAGGTTATATGGTATGGGGTGTAGGTTATAAGGTATATAGGGTGTAGGTTGTATGGTATGGGGTGTAGGTTATAGGGTATGTAGGGTGTAGGTTATATGGTATGGGGTGTAGGTTATAGGGTATGTAGGGTGTAGGTTATATGGTATGGGGTGTAGGTTATAGGGTATATAGGGTCTAGGTTATATGGTATGGGGTGTAGGTTATAGGATGTAGGTTATAGGGTATATAGGGTGTAGGTTATAGGGTATATAGGTTGTAGGTTATAGGGTATGTAGGGTGTAGGTTATAAGGTATATAGGGTGTAGGTTATATGGTATGGGGTGTAGGTTATAGGGTATGTAGGGTGTAGGTTATATGGTATGGGGTGTAGGTTATAAGGTATATAGGTTCTAGGTTATATGGTATGGGATGTAGGTTATAGGATGTAGGTTATAGGGTATATAGGGTGTAGGTTATAGGGTATATAGGTTGTAGGTTATAGGGTATGTAGGGTGTAGGTTATATGGTATGGGGTGTAGGTTATAGGGTATGTAGGGTGTAGGTTATAGGGTATGTAGGGTGTAGGTTATAGGGTATGTAGGGTGTAGGTTATAAGGTATATAGGGTGTAGGTTATAAGGTATATAGGGTGTAGGTTATAAGGTATATAGGGTCTAGGTTATATGGTATGGGATGTAGGTTATAGGGCATATAGGGTGTAGGGAGGGCATATAGGGAGGGAGTGGATGACACGCCGAAACTGCCTCCACCATGACTTGCTGTACTGTGACTGACCCTACCTGACGCCACCTGACCCCACCTGACCCTACCTGACCCTACCTGACCCTACCTGACCCTACCTGACGCCACCTGACCCCACCTGACCCTACCTGACCCACCACATCATACTCTTGTGTGGGAGGATAGGGATGGGCCACCTGCACCAGCACACATGCCAATGTGTTATTCCAATGTGTTTAAACTACATAAATATGCTAGGAAATGTATTAAGTCAAAATAGAACACTTGAAGGCTGATTTACTCTTGGGGCATGTTTAAAACATGCATACCCAATAACCATGTCCTGGCTGACGGGGTTCACTGAGGACTGCGTCTCTTAAGCTCATAAGATATGCATATTTTTGCCTGTTTGCCTTAATGAATATGGAGGCTTGGGCGTGCAAAATAGTGGGAGGAGAAATGCAAATATCTGAATTTAGCACATCTAAAGCAATAGAAAGTCAGTACGGGAAAGGTAATTGCGTCTGTATTTTAATAGAACGAAAAGTGTTTTTGAAAATGTCTTTGGAGAAAAAACGGAGAAAACGCACACCTGGAAAGTTAGGAGAGGTGCTGGAGATGGGAAGACATTTGAAAATGTCTTTAACACAAATAATTCAAACATATCGCCTGTCCAGCAATGCCAATTAAGAGAATTTGTATGAAATATGAGCTGATTTAGAGCCAGTCACAAGAAGCTACTGTACGCAAAACCTGTCCCAGCACAGCATTATTGTCACTCTATGTCCATGTCCTTGCCTCTGGGTCAGGCCGGCTACGCTAGGCTAGCTACCTGTCATCGCTGTGACCTCCCAGTCCGTTTTTCCAGACGTGCTGTCAGTGAACCTACCGTAGCCTACATGCCGTGCGGGATGCAAGTTTCCGTTCAAGCTCTCCGTGGTTGAAATCACTGTGGTTGTTGCGCCTGACGCGGTATTCACCTATTCATAAAGTTTTAACGAGTGGCCGTTTATTGGCATCGGTCTTGTGTTCGAATGTTTTACGATTACATAACCAGAAAGAAAAAAAACAACAACAGTCAACATTAGAGTGTGATGAATATTCTAACATCCTATTCAGCTCAGGATTTATGGCATTGCTGGCATCATAGCCAGTGAAGGGGGGACGGCCAATTGATTAATAATGTATTGTTTTCAATACAGGCGACTGCTGCATTATTTAACAAAGCCATCGGGAAGTAGCCTACGGAAGACTCTAACGTAGGGAGAAGCAGCAACGTTTATCTAATTAACCAGCAGAGAGAGTGACAGGACTGGCTGTCTGTCTGTCTATCTCTCTTCCCCTCTCTCTCTCTATATAATTTTTTTTTTCTCTCTTTCCCTCTCTCTCTCTCCTTTTTTCTCTTTCTCTCTCTCTTTCCCTCTCTTCTCTTTCCCTCTCCCTCTCTCTCTCTCCTTTTTTCTCTTTCTCTCTCTCTCTTTCCCTCTCTCTCTCTCTCTCTCTCCCTCTCTCTCCCCCTCTCTCTCTCTCTCTCTCTCTCTCCCTCTCTCTCTCTCTCTCCCTCTCTCTCCCTCTCTCTCTCCCTCTCTCTCTCTCTTTCCCCCTATCTCTCTCTCTCTTTCCCCATCTCTCTCTCCCTCTCCCCCCCCCCCCCCTCTCTCTCTCTCTCTCTCTCTCTAGCAGCTCTGATAAGGTTGTCCTGAGGGTGGAGAGAGGCATCATGGCCCTGACCAGCTTTACACCCCCTATCAACGAAGTACACACACAAATTAACACTCCCTCACACACGAACTGGCACGTACACACCAACGCTCTCGCACACTCTCAAGCTGCAAGGCGTAACCATGGGAGACAAGGCCTTCATACTGTATTCCTGCCGAGGGTTCATTTAATCGTTGCAAAACAAGGGAGGGAGTAACCACAGAGAAACCGGGGGAGGAGGTCTACAGCTGGAGAGGTGTGTGTGTGTGTGTGTGTGTGTGTGTCATTGCAGGGGTTTATAGGACTCGCGGAGATGAGGCTTTCTAGTGCAGGTGGCCTCTGAGCGTAACGTCCCCACAACGTCCCCACAACGTCCCAGACCCCCCCCACGGTCTCCTCAGCTCCGGTCCAGGGATTATCTGCGCTCCTCGTCCCTTTCTCCCCCCTCAACCCCCACGCTCCTCACACCCTCTCTCCTCCCCTCCAGCCCCGTGTCCCCCGCTCTATCATCCACCACGGCTTTCCTCTCCTTCCTTTCCTCCCTCGCTCTCCTCTTCCCTTCTCTCTTCTCCTCCTCCCTCCTCTCTTCTTCCCTCCTCTCCTCCTCCCTCCTCTCCTCCTCTCTCTCCTCCTCTTCCCTTCCCTCCTCCTCCCTCCTCTCCTCCTCCCTCTCCTCCTCTTCCCTTCCCTCCTCTCCTCCTCCCTCCTCTCCTCCCTCCTCGCCTCCTCCATCCTCTCCTCCTCCCTCTCATCCTCCATCCTCTCCTCCATCCTTGCCTCCTCCATCCTCTCCTCCTCCCTCGCCTCCTCCTCCCTCCCCAGCCTCCTTCAAGTTTGATCTTCTCACAGACCAGTAGAGTAGTACCTTCACCCCCACACAAACCAGTAGAGTAGTACCACCTCCACCACACAGACCAGTAGAGTAGTACCTCCACCACCACACAGACCAGTAGAGTAGTACCACCTCCACCACACAGACCAGTAGAGTAGTACCACCTCCACCACACAGACCAGTAGAGTAGTACCACCTCCACCATACAGACCAGTGGAGTAGTACCACCTCCACCACACAGACCAGTAGAGTAGTACCACCTCCACCACACAGACCAGTAGAGTAGTACCACCTCCACCACACAGACCAGTGGAGTAGTACCACCTCCACCACACAGACCAGTAGAGTAGTACCACCTCCACCACACAGACCAGTAGAGTAGTACCACCTCCACCACACAGACCAGTAGAGTAGTACCACCTCCACCACACAGACCAGTAGAGTAGTACCACCTCCACCACACAGACCAGTAGAGTAGTACCACCTCCACCACACAGACCAGTAGAGTAGTACTACCTCCAACACACAGACCAGTAGAGTAGTACCACCTCCACCACACAGACCAGTAGAGTAGTACAACCTCTACCACACAGACCAGTAGAGTAGTACCACCTCCACCACACAGACCAGTAGAGTAGTACTACCTCCAACACACAGACCAGTAGAGTAGTACCACCTCCACCACACAGACCAGTAGAGTAGTACCACCTCCACCACACAGACCAGTGGAGTAGTACCAGCACCACACAGACCAGTGGAGTAGTACCAGCACCACCACACAGACCAGTAGAGTAGTACCACCTCCACCACACAGACCAGGTACAGTCTGGTACCTGTATATGACGTCACAGCACTGCAGATAGTCAGAACGTCAAGGCAGATGTGTTACAACAGCAACCCCTGATCTCTCCATCCATCGATCCATCCATCCATCCATCCATCCATCCCTCCATCCATCCATCCATCCATCGATCCATCCATCCATCCATCCCTCCATCCATCCATCCATCCATCCATCCATCCATCCATCCATCCATCCATCCATCCATCCCTCCCTCCCTCCCTCCCTCCCTCCCTCCCTCCCTCCCTCCCTCCCTCCATCCATCCATCCATCCATCCATCCCTCCCTCCCTCCCTCCCTCCCTCCCTCTCTCTCTCCCTCCCTCCCTCCCTCCCTCCCTCTCTCTCTCCCTCCCTCTCTCCCTCCCTCCCTCACCTTGTCAGCCATGTACATGGAGGACCCTCCATGGATGCCCAGGATGGGAATCAGTGTCTGGGAGGAAATAAAATCCAAAATCTGGGCGATGGCCTCCTGGTCGGTGCCGTCCCCGAACACCACGCCGTGGATCTTGGTGCCGGACATCAGGTCGCACACGTGAGTGATGATGCTCTTGGGGTCAGTCTCGTTGACCAGGAGCGTGACCACGTTGACGTCGATGGGGTCGTCCTTGCTCCAGAGCGCCCGGATGTCGCGGTCGGAGATGTAGCGAGTGCGTCCCAGGATGACGGCGATGTTGAGCACGGGCACCTTCTCGGCCCCTCCCCCTCGGGCAGCGCCCGCCGCCAGCGCCGCCAGGAGGGCTGGGAGAGCTAGGAGCCACACCCCCTTGCTGACAGACATACTGGCCCTCTTCATCCCCTGGAGAGGGGAGGGGGGAGGGGGGTGGGCAGAGGAGAAATGGGAGAGGGGTGTAGGGAGGGAGGGGGGGAGGGGGGGGCCACACAGAGAACACAAATCAGCATTAGAGGACGAAGAATCATCAAACGGACTTAACGTCAGCTCGTTTCTAAAAGTCGCATTTCTTTACCACGCTACGCGACGGAAAAAAAAGAGAGAGAGAGGCATTTGGACCGGGGAAACATGGCCGACATGGCGCTCAGTGAAGAAACCGTACGGGCCCTCGGACGAACGCTGCTCCGGGCGTCTGTTAACTCGTGTTTTATTTCTTTCAGTTTGCTGTAAACGCCTCGGCTCAGACGTTTGTAAGACGCTGCAGTAGTTTACGTGGCTTCACTCAGCTGCCCTGCTCTAGAACACTTTCTTTATCACATTGTGTGTGTGTTTGTGTGTTAAAGGGAAGGCGGTCGGAGACGAGAGACGCGCGCGGCCCGACGTGGAGAGCGGCGCGTGGAACGGCTGAGGGAGATCGGACGCGACAGCGGACGCCGCGGCAATCGGAGCGGAAGAGCGCGGTGACATCATCGCCGTGGCTCCACGGGGACTTCGCGCACTTACAACTCGCTCGCTTGGACGGACAGGGCTTCAAAGGAACAGAACACGATGTGTGTGCGTGCGTGTGTGTGTGTGTGTGTCTGTGTGTGTGTGCGTGTGTGTGTGTGTGTGTGTGTGTGTGTGTGTGTGTGTGTGTAGCGGTTACAACAGGCCAGGGGCCCAAAGGTATGCACAGGGCTGATGAGCAGGTGCATTGTCCAGCAGAGCGAACGACTCTGGAGGCAGAAAGCATATGCTCCATACAGTACGGACGGTTGAAGCTCACTGTACGAAGAGCAACGCCGCCAAGTTCACAGCGGCTACAGTCCCCTCGAGGTCACAAGGTCACCGAAAAGGCCCCCTAGCGAATGGATAACGTTTGATTGCAGGGAACTCGGGTCATATTTAGATAAAAATATCTTTACGGTGAGTAAAGATGATGAACTCAACCACCTAGAGGGATAAAGTACAGGAAGAAAACAACATTTATGGTCGGAAAAGAAGAGGCCGTCCAGATGATGGTGACAACCAGTGCGTTCTCCTCCCCCTCCGCAGCGTGGGGATGGGATTGAGGGGCAACGGACGAATCCGATTGGATCATTTGTCGTCAGACAAAGGCAAGGCTTTCTTGGCAAGACTACAAGTAAACAATGTTTGGCAGGCGCTGTGCGCTGTTCACACAGACACTGTGCACTGTTCACACAGACACACACACACACGTGCATGCACACACACACACACGTGTGCACACAGAGGTACAGTACAAAGTACCGCCTACTGAAATGTCTCTCTCTCTGTCATGCCACACACCAATGCACCTGAGCGCTCTCGGTACAGTTGCAATTCTCAAAGCACGTCATCATCAAGCGCACACCATTGGTCGACAGAAACTGGGTTCCAGATGCATCAATTATGCATCTCCATTACGTCTGAATGACTATTAATATGATTGCATTTACGGGCGTAACCGTATTCTTTCAGCAGTCCTAACTGCATTAAAATTGAATCAACTTGGTGTACTATACACAAAGTCTTCATGACTAATTCACAGGCTAAGGCGGAGTTGCTGATCCTGTGATGGTAAATTCGCTTATGCGGTTGTGTGTTTGTGTGTGTGTGTGTGTGTGTGTGTGTGTGTGTGTGTGTGTGTGTGTGTGTGTGTGTGTGTGTGTGTGTGTGTGTGTGTGTGTGTGGCCTACTCTGATACAGGCTGATCCGTCAACTCCCACATCACCGTCTCTGTCTTTTACACACACACCTACTGTGTCTATCACAACTTCCTAGTGGCTCTCTCCAATTCTCTCTCTCTGTCCCCATCCCCTCTCCATCCATCCATCCATCCCTCCCTCCCTCCCTCCCTCCCTCCCTCCCTCCCTCCCTCCCTCCATCCATCCCTCTCCCCTATCTCTGTCATTCTCTGTCCAAACTCTTCCTCCATTTCTTCCACTGTGTTTTAATTCCTTCATAACTCTCTCCATCCATCTATCCATTCATGGTTCCACTTCCATTCACACATACTTCCAATGACCCCCCCCCCCCACACACACACACACACACTCTCTATCTCTTATCACTTCCTCCATCTCTCCATCCTACCATCCCTCCTGTCCTCTCAGTCATCCTGGGCAGACAGACAGGCAGACAGACAGGCAGACAGACAGGCAGACAGGCAAGCAGACAGGCAAGCAGACAGACAGACAGACAGGCAAGCAGACAGACAGACAGACAGACAGACAGACAGACAGACAGACAGACAGACAGACAGACAGACAGGCAGGACCAGCCTCTGTCAGTCTCCGCCATCTGCTCACTGTGCGACTAGCGTGTGCTCACTGTGCCCTAGCGTGTGCTCACTGTGCCCTGGCGTGTGCTCACTGTGCCCTAGCGTGTGCTCACTGTGCCCTAGCGTGTGCTCACTGTGCCCTGGCGTGTGCTCACTGTGCCCTAGCGTGTGCTCATTGTGCCCTAGCGTGTGCTCACTGTGCCCTGGCGTGTGCTCACTGTGCCCTAGCGTGTGCTCACTGTGCCCTAGCGTGTGCTCACTGTGCCCTAGCGTGTGCTCGAGCAGGACAAACATAGTGGAAGTAATAGTCAGCGCTGAAGGTTCACATGTTGTCCGCACACCTCTTTAGCTTGACTCAGTGGCAAGGCACTGACTGTGCATGCATGTGTGTGTGTGTGTGTGTTTGTGTGTGTGTGTGTGTGTGTGTGTGTGTGTGTGTGTGTGTGTGTGTGCGTGTGTGTGTGTGTGTGTGTGTGAGAGAGAAGAGTAAATGTATAGGACTTGATATCCTCTTATACAGGCTAATATGAGACCTGTGCAAAATTGCTCTACCTGAGTCCAGCATACTGTGCACCAGAGTCACCCACCCCTATCTATCACTACTAATAGTAACACCTCACCATTCATCCATCTCTCACTCTCTCTCTCTCTCTCTCTCTCTCTCTCTCTCTCTCTCTCTCTCTCTCTCTCCATCCCCCTCATCTCTTTCTGTGCCATAAGTGCTCTTTATTGGGTAGCTTAATGTTGTATTCCCTTCGCTGGTATATATAACTATTTTGTCCTTCAGTGGGCCTTGGCCGCGTCTGGTTCGCAATACAAAAACATCAATGCCGCTGTGATCCACAGCGCAGTCATTTGCGAGAACTGTGCTTCTACAACGTGACTGGATCCGGAGCACGGAAGAAAAAAAAAAGATGTAAATTCATTTTGATTTCTCATTCACTCCAACACAATGCGTGTGCGCCCCCTATCGTCCGTGTTTGAGCATGCACCCTCCTCGCTAGGTCGAGGTTCTTCCTCTGGATGATTTCAGGACATACATACGGTACGTCCTCTACTCCCACGGTATGAAGTTGAGGCTTTGGAAAGGTGGAGCGCGACGCGGATCCCAGGCTGTACAAAAGGTTTACAGTCCACGTTACGATATTATATCCAACTGAACCGACCTTCCCTTGTCGCTGCGCATCGGGTCGGGTTGTGGTGAGAGTAACTCAAGTTGGTTACCGGTGGAGAAACAAAGCCGCAGTGTGGCCGAGTTCAAAGCCACAGCGTTGTTCTCTCCACGCTGACCGGGACCGGGTCCTCGCGCGGTCTCTTGAGGTGTGTGTGCTGTTCTCCCCTCTGGCTGGTGCAGCCTACCGATCGCTCCAGCAGCCCAAACCGAGCATCCCCGGTACCGGGCGGGCGGTTAGGATAATGACACGAGCTTCCACACAGGTAGACTATAAGGGAGCCTGAGCCCGAATTGGAGAACCGACACAAGAACCAATGTCTAGTTCATTCAATATTTGGATTGATTTTGCATTCATTAACCAC
>NC_140238.1:29720022-29895022 GCF_949987555.1 Borostomias antarcticus | reverse complement strand
GAATGGGTTACACCATGACACACATCGTCACCGTCTGTCTTATATTACACTTTGGAAGTTCAACAATATTTTTGTCTCTCTCTCTGACTACATTCTTTAATATATACTGTACACTGCGCCAGTGAGGTGATAGAGTGGAGCGTATAGATGGTGGATAGGAACGTGTGTGATAGTGGTGGTTGAGGCATCTCCCTGTCCTTCCTCCTGTGCTCGGCCTGCTGAATGGACATGACCTCTGACCTCTTGATCTCCTGTGGAGGATTTGTTATAGCATGTTATCATGTGAACATATACTGGTAGGCAGAGGTTTTCCATCAATTCACATGATTTACTTCTCCTATTGATTTTCCCCTGTCAATATCGTCCATGGACATCCAGAGGTTACAGTCTGCCCATAATAAGGGAAGGTGTGTGTGTGTGTGTGTGTGTGTGTGTGTGTGTGTGTGTGTGTGTGTGTGTGTGTGTGTGTGTGCGTGTGTGCCTCTGTGCATGGTAGGGGGTATTCTAAAAATCACAGTTGACTTTTACATCTCCTCAAAGAAAAATCTTATTGCAAGTGTCATTCCTTAATCACACACAAACATACACACACACACACAGTATAAACTATTCTTGTGTTGTTGATATTCCATAGAATATAGTGGCCACATGTCTTATCAATAACTGGTTAGGTTCTGCCACCTAGTGGTGGGTTATCAGACTGTTCTCCTTCACAAGGAAGATCATTTTTGCATCCAGGATTTAACATGTCACTGGATAACAACCTCACATTAGTTTTGACAGGTTTTTTAGATTACCTCTTTATTTTTTCCATTATGTGTTTGGTACTTTTAAAATGTGACTTTGTTAGTCGCATGGACTATGTTGCTATGCAACCTTGTTTCCTGTTTGGTTCACCAAACATAATGTTCACCAAACAGGATGTCCTGAGTTCACAGAACTTACACAGCTGACTTGATCTGAAAAGACATCAATGATCAGTCGCTCAATATGTATCCTATCAGTTCTATCAGTCAAACACTTATATTAAGGTCCTCTTATTAAGCGTTAGTTACAGTAGGTAATAATGTCCTTATTAGATGTTTATTAACATTCATGTGCTAATAAGACATTTATAAGTGTTAATAAAAGAAACTTAACAGTTTATAAACTGCTTAAGAACATTAATAAAAGCTTTGTTAATTTATTATACAGGTAAAACTCCATGATAAGTGCACACTATGAAGCATTAATTAAGTACTTAATTCTTTATTTATAAAGAATTGTTAATAGATTAATACACAGTAAGTATTTTATGAACACAGTTATGCATGTTTCATTCTTCAAGTTGAAGGTTGAAGGTTTGAAAATGCCCCCATTGAAAAGAAATGTTGAAAAAGCTGAATATTTTGAAAAGTATAAAAGATATTAAAAAGCTAATAGAAAGCAGTGATGTCCTTAACATTTTGATATTTGAAAAATAGAAAGATAGAAAAATAAGAAATAAAGAACTGGATAACAAGCTGAGTGCTCTAAAGCAGGGGTCTCAAACTCAAATTGGCTTGGGGCCACTGCTAGTATCGTCAACTCATAGGAGGGCCACTTCAATGCAACTTACTTCAATGAAAAGTACTACTAACTATAACAAAGTGCAATATTTCTAAAAAATGTTATTTTTCATTTCCATAACTAGACTCACAAGTCAGTCTCTAAATGTTGCAAGACTATTCCATAACTAATTGTTTCATTATTCAAATTCACACACACACTGACATACACCAGTCCTGGGCTCAGATCCCCTCACCCTAACCCGGGTCCGTATCCTTTTCCTACCCCCCACCCTACCCCAACCCCTGCCTCTATCTGGGCCCAGGCACATTTATGCACACACAGACATACACCGATGTTTGCCATGTCTCTCCTATGATGTTATTAGCCTCTCTTACTCTGAAAATGTAATTTAATGTTATTTATTGCTCTATAAATGTTCTTAGCCGGTAGACAAACATACTCCAGGAGCTTGCTCGATCGCCTTGTTGAGAGGGGTCAGGGAAGAATTTTTACAGCTCACTTATCTGGCCCCCGGGTGATTACTGTTTTTTTGCTTCCCTCTGGAATATGTAGGAGTGGGATGTCTGCCCACCTCCCTTGTTCTCTGTAAAGCGCATTGTGTTGCCTCTGGGTATGAAATGCGCTATATAAATAAAGCTTTGATTGATTGATTGATTGATTGATTGAAATTCAAACCGGTTTCTATACATTTTAATATATTTTAACAGTTAGTACAAATCTTTTTTCCTTACTTTTATTTGATCTTGAATAGCCTACATTTGTACTTTATTCAATTTTAGCTGCAAGATGCATCACTACTGTAAGCCTGCCAAGGACCTGTAGCCTACTTGCATTTATTAAAGTTCAAGTTTTTTTCCATTTCTTTACAGACTTGAATATATTTGTAGGCTACAACTCTATTTCTTGCCAGACACTTATCTTGAAAGACTGAGACGTTAGCCCTCTCAGCTGTGTGGCTCGTTTTTTCCTCTCATCTCCCTATGACACTGTTCTCCATGTTTAGTAATGATAGCTCTTGACATTATATTACTTTAGAACGGAGACTTTGTTCTTGCATATCAGGCAGGTAGCATGTCCATTGAAATCCACAAAAAATACTGCAATGTCCATCTTTCTTGAAATTGCCTGTGTTCCTAACGTTAGTGCGGAGAACGCCCCCCCCCCCCCTGCACACCATCAGGTGTAACACGTCTTCGAGGGGCTCATCGGCGCTGACCAGGAGCTTCTTCGCGGGCTCCATGGCGGTCAGCGAGAGTCAGATGTCTCTGGGCCACGGTGGCCAGAGCCATGTCCTCCCCTCGCATGTCACGACCGCCTGAGTCAAGTGGGCGATGGCGACGGAGAGCTTCACATTCCCTAGGAGGCCTCCTCCATCTCGGGCACCGCCAGGGCGTCCCGTCTGGTGGACGAGGAGAGAGGGATGTGGTCAGCACCGAGCTGCTCCAGCTGCCTCTCATTTGGATGAGCGGCTCAATCCCTCTTCCTATTGCCAAGATTGTTCTTCTTGTGGGAGACTGGCCCCCCTACTAAAAGCTTAAAATAGCTTCCTTGGGGATGAATAAAACCAAACCTAAATCTTCTACTTCGTCGTCGTCTTCTTCTTTAGGGGCCGGACAGCTCAGCCGCCAGTCAATCGTTAGGATGCCTCTTTTCTTATTCTTCCTACTTTCTTTTGTTGAAGCTTTCTTTTGTAGAACCTACCCTTAGAACTTTATTTTGTAGAACCCAAGTTAAGTTTTATTGGAAAGCCAAGCAGACCAGACTGCCAGCTGTCTCCCCGGTCTCTGTGGAAACTGCTGAACCTGCCTTGAATCTGCGATTGGGTCCGACCTCATGTTACAGTACACACTCACCTAGATGTGACATTTATATGCAACCCTGGTCATTGCTTAAGTCATGTTGTGAAGCCATCTATGACTTCTCACTTGGCAGGTAGTTCAACAAGATCATAACTTTCCTTTGGTGTCTAAGGTTGTGAGTTCAAGCCCTGGGTGATGCAGAATAAACATGCTACTCAGGCATTATACTGTGTGGACACATTATTTTAAAGATATTTTTAATTTAAGAAGTTTTAAATAATTATGGGCAGAGGAGGCAGTGCATATTTCAAACTTATTTTTCCAGAAAGAAGCAATTTCCACAAAATCTGTGAATCGCAGTACTAGAGCACATTTCTAATTCTCCATTGCAAGGTATCAATCAAACCACAAGATGGCGATATTTAACTGCCTTCAATCAAAAGTATTCAGCATAATTTCTGAATAACCTCCCAAGATAAAAATGTTGCTGTGACTGTTTTGAACTGACTGCAGTTAAAGTAAGAATTACATGATTAACCCATGTAAATGAGGATGTTGTCTGAAGTTTAAGGGTGCATCTATAGACCAGTCACTCTTCATAGACAGGCAGCTGGGAGCAGGAGTCAGCATTCTCTCCTGCTTGATACTTAAGATATAAAGATGCATTCAATCTACAATAAATATATTCAGGTCTTTTAGAAAGGAGTATAATATCTGTAACTACTGAGGAAAACTCGAGATTTCTAAGGAATGATCCTATTGGGCTAATCTTTATATTCTCACTTCATATCAGGCAGCGGATCACTTCTGAAGTTTAAGGGTGGATCTATAGACCTGTCACTTTTCATAGATAGACAGCTGGGAGCAGGAGACATCACTCTCTCCTGCGTGATACTGAGAAATGAAGATGCATTAAATAAAAATGCACCTAATGTAACATGGTACTGAATTGAATGTCATAATGACCAGGGGCCTATCTTCATGTTTTTGACTCATGACTCCCGTCTCTCCCTCAAACCGAATCTGGACTGAATCTGACAATTGATTAAAAGATGCAGAGAAAATTAGCATAACTAGCGGACATTGTAGAGGAAACATTCTAGACTCCAGTTTCTCTTTCCAAACAAGGGCACAGTGAACCTCTTGTCTCCAAATGTATCCAAATGTATACCTAGTATGAACTTTAAAAATAAAATAAAAAACGGGCACAATTTCTGACTAAACTAGTACAACAGTGAAATGTATTGATATCAAATTCAAGATATCAAAAACACCAAATATTGAACATTGAGCTACAGGGTACATCCGTGACTGTGATATGCCCTTCTACATTTCAAACCCCTCTACAAATGGTTCAATTCACAACAAAGTACAGTGCACAACAGATCTCAGACATAAACATCAACCAGTGTTACAGCCTCAACAACATTTAGCAATAACACTTCATTGAGAAGCAGCATAATTGAGGCTAGGTGAACTTTGACCCTGTACAGGCAGCTAGCTGGCCCTGTACCATGGATGCATTCATAAATCTCTCTGATAGTTAGTCAACCGGTCTAAAACATTGTTAATGCATCTGATTGTTATATACAAAATGGCAAAATAGATTAGATGAGCTTCAAATAATTAATAATTTACCATTTGTTTTCTTGACATGTGTAGGCCTATGTACTTGCATTTAGCACATAAAACTAAGGATACAGCTGTACTTTATAAAGGCAGGGATGACTAACTGGATAGTTGCAATGAGTCAGCTGCAGGTGTACAGTGTCTTCTCTAACCTCTAGTGGTGAAACAGTAGTATTGCAGGCCTGAGAGACCCATAACTTTATAAGACAAACCACAAAACACGTGTTACAATTAACAGAGGCCAGTATAAATTGTCTTAGTGAAGTCATATCTCAACAAGACCTTCCTGGTTGAATATGTGGAATTAAATAGGTATGTAAATATCTCACTTGGTGGCCTTGTGCTGGGTGGCGATGTTGATGACATGGGCTCTCTCTCTCTCTCTCTCTCTCTCTCTCTCTCTCTCTCATGTTAAGTTTCTAAGGCGGCAGTGGCAGGGCTCTAACAAGCGACGTTATATGTAATTGTGGTTTAGATTAGTCACGCTGACGACTTCTATCAAGCGCACATAGCTTGTGCTCTCACTTTGCACCGCACATGTTGGAGCTTCACTGTCAAATGACCAAACAAATTATTGTGATTAATTTACAATTAATTAATTGCATGGCTAGCTTGATAATACCTGAAAAGGTCATGTCAAGTATAATTCCTATGACTAACAAACCAATATTGAATGTTGTGGGCAAGCATTTATTAAATTCCAGACTATAGCCTAAAGCTATTGTAATTACAATATAAATGTAATTTTGACACCTGTTCTTTTTCACCTTGGAGAACTGTTTCATTTTCTGAGGAAACAAACCAAGAGGATATTAGAGGACTTAAGAAGTAAACAGAAACAAAAGATTAGAGTAGAAGATTTGTGGTGGGTGTGAACTTGGCGAAATACCTACCGCTTGATATAAAGAATGATCATGGTCGCAGTGAAATTCATCAAGGCATTAGCAATAATCACAATGGCTTTTACTGCATCCATGCCAGGCACAGAACACCTGGAGGACATCAACTATGTATCAATGTATGGTCCTTAAAATAACCCTGTGTTCCCAATTTACAAGCCATGAACACAACAAATATATGCAGTCAGATGCATTCATTCTCCTCTCATTTTAGTAAACCAAATGAATCCTAAATTATTCTTAGACTTTCTTACCTGGCAAAAATAGAAAAGCCAGTACTGAAAGGTGTTTGTGTGTCCAATAGACATATGAGGCCTCGGCATATAATTAGGACTAGGACGCCTGGTCATGTTGGAACAGGAAGGGGTCGTTTTTCAGGAGCTGGGCTTGGCCCCTTAGTTCCAGTGAGTGCGCAATGTTGTCATTATTTAAAACAGTGAAGCTATGAATTCAGATAACTTTGTACTGTATTTAATTGCTGGATGGATCCTACCTATCCTAGGCTACTCCTCGGCCGTTTTGACCTTTTGTCAATGTTTATGCAAGATGGTTGGCTTTAATCGTCAGATTTTCAATCAACCCCCTCTCCTCCCACTCACACCAACCCCACTGCTCCCCAAAGCAAACTGGTCAATCCACAGTGGAATTCTCTCAAGCGGAAATATGAATCATCCACTCCAGTGTAGTTGACGATGTGAATCCGATCACGAGGTGCCTATATAAGAGTAGACGTTTGGGAAAAAAGAAAAAGTATTCAGCAGCTGCCAGGACCAGTACGAAGTTTAAAGTGAAGGAGCAGAATAACTGACCACCAGCGGTAGAGTTCGACATGATGGGCAGATCTGTTAAACTTGTTTTAATAGTGGTTGTAATCTCCATCAACGTGTCTTGTAGCCCAACGGAAGCATGGTACAAGCAGGTTTCTGGTCCAAGCTACTACTCGGTGGGAAGAGCGTCAGGCTTGCTGTCCGGTATCCGGAGATCACCGTACACCAGGAGAGCTGAGCCAGCTGACAGCGGAGAGTCCACAGTGAACAGCGTGCTCTCAGACACTAGCAATAGACAAAAATTGCTTAAAACTCTGGTAAGGCGAAAGCTTTTTCATGAAACTCTGATAAATTAATGGCGCCGGGACTGGCCACAGATTGAGGCTACCATAGGGCGTTTGTGCGTAAATTGTGCGTAAAAGTAAAATAAATCATCACGCAAAGCCTACAAGCTATATAAATCAAAAGCACAACGTATGCATATCATAACATTGTTCTTAAATGTCATGGTCAGAAGATCAAGTAGGCTACTGTAGGTAGGATACTGTTTACACTCGCGGAAATCATGCGTGGCTGTCATGGAAGCTGTCCGTTCAGCACCACGTTAGTGCTCGTTTTACCTCACGAGTTGACAAACTGAAATAAAAGTGTGACAACATTGCACATCTTAACTTTGTGTTTTTCCTCTTCCACAGCCTATTTGTATCACAGAAATTACACCCAATCTGCAGAGCTGCCAACCTCTCCAGGACGGCGTGGGCTTTTTCCAGTGTAAAGCAGACGTGCTGGTGTCGCTCGACTCGGCGGACTGTGTTGCCTCCTGAGCCATTCGATTGGTCACGGAGGCTCGACTGAAGGAATTGTTTCATCGAGGCTTTCCCTCATTTAATTTTTTCATCCTTGCTCAGTCTTTAATTACCCCTTTTCCCAAAATATGCACTTGATTTTTGTCTTTAAAATCGTAAAATGTATGTTACAGGATGTATGGCCTATATGTGACTATACCCTTATTCATTAATAAATTCTTATATTGCACCTAATATGGCGTGGCATTACCTATATAATAGCCTAAATGTTTGGGCAAAATTCCAAGCATCAATGTACCAAATATCTATATAGTTCAAAATTTATTAAAATGCATTTCTAAAACATGCAACACAAACTATTCTGGGAGTTTTTTGTGACCCCCATTTATAAATAAAAACATTCTGTTTAGTCTAGTCTGAGAGGCTCATTTGAAATCCTTTTCTAGCTGCAGGTCCTGGTCCTGTCTACCCACATTTCAAACTGAAAGTTAACATTCTACAAAAGAACCACAAACGGCTCATCTCAGACATTTGTTGACAAATAAAATGTAAAAATGCATAAAAAACACAAAATGTAGAAAACTCCAGAGTGCATCTTTCTGGGTCCTACAGCAGAGAGACCGTAGCCAGGTTCTCCTTGACAATGGTGTCCATGGCGACCTGGAAGACCACCCGAACGTTGTCGGTGTCCGTGGCGGTGGTGAAGTGGTGATACACCTGCTTGTCCGGGGCGGCGTTGCACGCCACGAACATGGCCGTCACGTGACGCGCCGCGGCGTCCACATCACACTCCGCTCCTGTGGTGACGAGACGGCAAGAAGGAATAACGATGAGGTCTGGCGACGGTGAGCGAAGTTGAGCTTCACCGTCATACTGTAGCAACTTCTGTACACAATGAATAAGGAAATACGCATTTAATATTGGCGTTTCCGAGTATGAAGTCGCAGACTACGGGGCTGAACATCCACTGAAAGTGCACCATGAACATTTTATGTCTTGGCCATATGAAAAGAAAAATGCTATATGAAAAGAAAACGAATACCAGGAGTCCTCATTCTCAACTTCCAGGGGGGTCAAAGAGCATACTGTACAACCCCTTTGGCTCTGCAAACTGAATCTGAACATGGCTTGCTGTTCCCCAAGGAGGAAATGAGGCTGAAATATGCATGAGTGTTTCTAACCCCAACAGGTGGGTGTCACAAACGCAACCAGAGGGGCTGTGTGTGTGTGTGTGTGTGTGTGTGTGTGTGTGTTAAGCCCAGCTGAGTTAGATAAACTCAGTCCACTAGTATAAATACAGTAGCATCTGGCTGAATAGCTAGCTTCTCGGTGGAGTAGCAGTAGTGGTGATGAGAGGGGGGTCACGTGCGTCGGCAGGTCTGAGGACCCCGAGTTCAAACCCAGTGCCGGCAAAACAGCAGGTGGAAGCAACACTGACGAGCGATGCAGTGGCACCTCTCACACTGCTGGTAGCTAGTTTTTCGGCGGTGTAGCCGGTCGGGAGTCAAAGTACACGAGTTCGAGACCCATGAAGTAGGGTGCCTTGAAAAAACACAAATCCAGACGAGTTGAGATCGGTTACATATACAGTATACACACGCACACACCTATACAGGATCAATATAATACACACTGTATACTGTATACACACGTGAGTTGGTTCTGTGTCCTGTGTTACCCTCTTGTTTCAGTCAGACAGTTCAGAGGAAGGGGAGCTCAGAGGAGCAGGAATATAGATCCATATTCCCCTGGGAAAACCCTCAACCAGAACTGGTTCACAATCGCATACCGCAATATTCTGCATCTGCACATTGTACTGTACTGTATGCCTCTGTGTGAGTGCATGATTTCTGACAGAACTTAAGTTTGGTATGTAGGCTATAGTTTGGTACTGTATGTAGGCTAAAGTGTAGGTGTGAAGGAGGTTATTATGGAAACATGAAGCTGTATATAAAAAAAAGAGTCACTACTGTACATCACTGCTGTCAGGTCCAAACCTTGCATCTCCATTTGTAAGTTATTTATTTATCATCAATTTAAAGCTGGGACTACTGTACCCTTTCCAACCTCTAAACACCTCCCAGCCCTGGGACCAATTAAATGTATTCTAAACAGCTCATTATATGTAATTTACATTCAAAAACAGACATTCGGAAGTTCTTTTCAAAATTCTGTGTCATTTTGGAGATGTTTTGACCAGACAACAGCTACAAAAAAAAAAAAAAGAGTTTGTGCAACGCAAAAGAGCAACAGGTCAAGATGTGCTGTCATTATCCATTATCAGTATCTCACAACATATCAACATATCAAGCCTCATCACAGTGTACACTTCCACTGCTACACTGTAGAGAACCAGAATCACATCAATACCCATCACAAAGCTCCCAAATTCAACACCTCTATTGATATGAAGTTATACATGTACTT
The DNA here is from genome assembly GCF_949987555.1 of Borostomias antarcticus. NCBI lineage: Eukaryota > Metazoa > Chordata > Actinopteri > Stomiiformes > Stomiidae > Borostomias > Borostomias antarcticus. The sequence continues at coordinate 29,885,144 of NC_140238.1, read as the reverse complement.
TTTTGATTTCATTTGAATTTTCAGCTTGATTAACCTAAAGGTAGTGATGGCGAAATGAGGCTTTCTGAAAAATAGAGGCTTCTAGGCACATTATATAGCAAATAGATTTGTTACTCGATGCCTCATTAAATGCTTTGTGCACTACTGACACCTGCTGGCAAAGATAATTTAGAGCAGTCAATATACTGTAGATCATGGCAACTGAGCGCTGAAACATTACTGATTGAACTAATTTTGATTGACACCTTGACCGCTGATTGGAAATCTGGCCACACCTGTAGTAATTGGCGTGTGCTGCATATATAAATCAAGGGATGTGTGAGAGGTATTATATGATTTGTCTTATCATCCTGAGTCTGTAATAAAGTTGAACTGAATTGAGGAACAATAGAGTCCTACTGTAGGATAGTTGAGAACCGACTGGACTAGATCTGCCTGGACCTACGATGAAGATGTGTGAGAACAAGTCTTCTATTGCTGGGCGGTGGCTATAGTAAAGGATTAGCCAGCCAGTAGCCTGCACTAAACAATGAGCATGGTCATGATTTCACTGTAGGACATGATATACTCATAACCTGTAGATAATTATCATTAGTCTAGGTTGGTTGTAATTATTTCTGACTAAAATTGAAAGGGTAGTTTTATTGATTTTTGTTCAGAAGCAATTGTGTCACACGTTAGGGCTTGTGATGTGTCATTTTAGAGTTGACGCTACCTTGGAGAAAAGCCGACCCAGGACAGCTAGGCTGGCGTGCACAAACGCTAGTGTCATCTGGTAGAGGAGGGGTATACAGGTTTGGGTCACACTTTACAATAAGGGTCACAAAAACATTAGTTAACTGAACTAATGCTTATTTAGGGTTAGGTTACTAATGTTAATTAATAACTTAGTTAAGGTTAGAGTTAGGGTTAGGTGAGTTAACCTTAGTTAACAAATAACATTAGTAAATGGTTAATAGAGACATTAGTTAACTGTTACTTAATGCTTAATAATGCATTAACTAATGCTTAAGGTACCCTTATTGAAATTCAATGCGCAATAACCAGCTTCCAGTGGCCTGACCTTTGTAACTGGGAAGGTAGAGTCGCAAGTGCCTTCCTGAGTGTAGAATCTTCTTCTGGAAAAGGTCCGTTTTGTTCATGAACAGGACCTGAAAGACGCATCATGAGAACTTTAAACAGGGACTAAAACTTTAAAAAAATGAACTTGTGGTCAAATTAGGCTACGCTCCAACAGAAGTATTTACAGATGTCATTTTTTACAAACTACTGCACATCTCAAACAATCGTGTACCTGAGAGTGAGTGTTTAAATGCAGACATTGTCCATGTTTTAATTGGTGTTGTCTGTGTATAATAATGATGGTAATAGATCAATAATTCTTTGCCATGAGAGGCATAATTGCAATCAAACGTAAAGCGGTGACCCGTGAGATAAAGGTCGGAAGGTCACTCCCACCCGAGCGCTGTGATCCAATCAAAGTCTGACGCAATGACGCATACAGCCACTACCTAAATAGCTTTAAACTATAAATGAAACACATTAAACAAGCTTGTTATACAGTGTTATAACCAGTGCCTCCAGCCGACGCGCTCGAACTGAAATTGCCTCCTGAACACTTCAATTATGCCTCAGATGCAAATCATCCATGTCAGAGCCAATCAGGGCAGAGCGTGCTCAATCTGGTGGGCGGAGGTGATTACCGGGGGGCACTCAGACCTGCGTCGCTAGCCTACACCGCTGAGGGCTGTGCCATTGCCCGCCAAACAAGCCGAACCGCCAGCCGGGAGAGGCCGAAGACAACCGAGAAGCAACCTTCATTGGGGACAGTGTCCTCCAGGGGTATTGTATAGCAGATGTACAGGTTCACTTGAGCTCATCTTTAAGGAGGGGCGGTCAGCTGAGGCTGTCGTGGAAGAAGTGTTTTTCGAGCGTGAGAAGTATGAGACGATGCAAAAACCTACCAGTGAAGTCCTTGCAAAAACTGTGCTGCTACAGATGGAGGTGAACAGTTCAAGGCTCTCTTGGAGGCGGTTCTATGATGACGACAGGATAGTGGAAAGAGAGGGGATGAGAAGGAAAGGGTGAAACAAATCACCATGACACAAAACAGATGAAGCACACAGAAGTTGCAAATACTGTATTGCATCATTTTGTCCTAGAATATTCACCCATCGGCAAAAATGTAACTTTTACCGGGGGGGGAAAGTTTCTGCTTAGATTTACCACCATGGCAAAATCGATGCCGACTGGTTCTAGAGGACATTTTGAAAATAAAACACAGCTCACACTATAATTTGACATTTTGTTTTTTTCAGGACACCACCAGCGCCAAAAGGACCTCTCTAACCGTGAATCGTCCGGGGAGTGAAGACAAAGTATAGGACAGTAGGACGTCTCACCGTGGCGGCGTCCTCCTTCAAGGTGATGTCATATCCGCTCAGCGCCACCACAAACAGCACGGCGGAGACGTCGTCGAAACAGCTGAGCCACTTCCTCCTCTCGCTCCGCTGGCCGCCGACATCGTACAGCCTGTCAGAGACACGTCCAGTGAGACACCGGAAATAAACACCTCGGACTGCTAAGAGGGAGACGATGGGAGAAATACTGAGCACAGGTGATGACATGCAGTTTATATTAAAGAATATTTACTAATTATAGCCCATGTGACGATAGACAGATAATGGGATTCCATAATATGAGACACGTTAATTTATTGGATTTCCACCATAACCAACACAAGGTGTTAGAAAAAGGGAAGTGACAGTTGGAAAAAATAAGATTCTCCACCCCAACCCTTCTATTGTCTTACAAGACTCCACAAAGTACATCATACCATCTATGAAAGATGCCATACAGTAGCATACACGCCATGTATAAAACAATCTCATCTCAGTGATAAACACAGAGGGATGTGGAAGATTCTCTGCTTTTTTTCATATACTTCAACATACTGTCGCTGTACAAAAGTCGGCTCAATTCTTTGTTAGTTAATTAGAGCTGACTAATTGCCATACAAGTCCAACCGTCATTCAGACCCACTCAGTCCACTGACCTTTCAGTTCCAACAGATGCACGTCTTTAATTGAAGCCGTCGCCAAAATGAGAAACCCATTCAGGCCAAAATGAGAAACTAATTCAGGCCAAAATGAGAAACCCATTCAGGCCAAAATGAGAAACCCATTCAGGCCAAAATGAGAAACCCATTCAGGCCGTCCATCTAGCCTCACAGACAAAGTCAGGCCGTCTGTCAGGCAGAGGCTGTTTATGTCCTCGTGACATGGTTAATTATGGATGATACAGTATCAAGAAATATCAGTTTATTGCACCAAGTGACGTGCCGAGCTACACTCTCTTCATCAGACTATGGGTCTGATGTGTAGTTCAAAATGTCACTTGGTGCAATAAACCATTTGATACTGGAGCCCAGAAGTGTGCAAGGGTTTTTTTGTTCCGGGTCACACTTTCGTTCACTTTCAGCATCTGCACTATTTGGCAAGGGGATGTGCGTGTTTATCTTTCTGTTTAATTATGGATGACACCATGGTATATTGTGATGGTCCCTCCATTATGGAGGCTCTTGCCAATTTACAGGCCGTTTTGATTATTATTCAGACTAAGCTCTCACATCTTAAGATGCCTCTAAATGCTGATACTGTAAAGGTAATGCATTTCTCAAACGATAGGAAGAAACCCGAGAACTCCCATTTTTACTGCTCAGGGAAAGAAATTAGTTAGATATCTCCCGTTATAAATATCTTGGTGTCTGGCTTGATGGCCGTCTTGCTTTTAAAGCTCAGTTTAATATTCTTCTTAAAAAAATGAGGCTTACAAGGTTTTATTTCAGAAACAGGTCCCGTTTCTCCTTTGAGGCCAGAAGACTGATCTCTGAATCTTTTTAAATGTTTTACCAGTGCTTGATTATGAATACACCTGTCCATTACCTGCCCATGTTAGACACAGTGAATTGAGATTTGTCACAAACTGTAAAGCACCAACTCATCACTGTACACTGTACTGTAGGGCTGGTTGGCGTTCGCTGACCCTTGCGGAGGTTCAGTCATTGGTACCTGTTCCTTTATGAAGCTATCCTAGGCAAACATTCGTCCCACATCTGCTCTCTGATATGCTCAGAGGTCTGTCGGTAGTTAAAGTTTGAGATCACAAGATGTGATCCTGCTGTCCGTGCCAAGGGGAGAACTGGGAAAGAAAGTGTTTAACTGTACTTGAATAGCCTTCAAAAAGACTTGGAACTAAGGGAATTGGTCTCTCTGCCTGCTTTTAAAGCTCTTATCTATACTAAATATCATTAGAGAACCAGTCTGACCGACCGACCGACCGCTGTAGGGTCGACTGTCCACTTCACCACCTAGCTACCGCGGGCATGGGATTGAATCGGCCATATCTCGACATGGGAAGGTCACAAAGACATGCAGGTTGGACTGGCAGAAAGCTCTCGGCGTAACGAACGCAGCTATCCCAAACACGCGCAGGCCTCTCATTCACCCATTCACAAACTCATTCACACACCAATGGCGGCAGTTGCCATGCAAGGTGCTAGCCTGCTCATCGGGAGCAATTCGGGGTTCAGTATCTTGCCCAAGGACACTTCGACATGTCGTCAGGAAGAGCCGGGATTCGAACCGCCGACCCTACGATCATCGGACGACCCGCTCTACCTCCTGAGCTATACAGCCGCCCCACATTAACATTCAACAGCATGCCCCAGTAGGGTGGTGTTAGGGATGGGTTCATATACAGGTCCTACAGTTGCTTGTTAACTCTCATATAATTATTAATATGCTCCTTAAATTGGGACTCACAGGATGCTTTTAAATGCGGTCCACCAATTTAAAGAGGATAGTTAATAATTATATGAGGGGTAACGAGCAACTGTAAGGACCTGCACGTGGGCTCAATCCTAAAACCAAACTACCGGGATGTGCTGTTGAATGTTGAATGTCTTGTACAATACTGAGGTGATAGGAACAGTACTGAGGTGATAGGAACCATGTTTTGAGACGGTGAGGCTGCAGGGTGAGGTGGGGGGGAAGGGGGTTGGGGGAGAGTAAGGCTGCATAAATCACCTGTTTCCCCGTAACCAATCCTTTTCCCCTGGTCCACTCCTCCGCTCTTAAGAAGCTTCAGGCAGAGAGATGCTATCAATATTTCAGCAGCAGTGATTCATGTCTCAGCCCACTGCCTCCTGCCAGGGGCCGTCCGTATCCCCCAAGAGCCCGTGATTCAGGGCCCTCGGGGCCACCTGTGTGTGTGTGTGTGTGTGTGTGTGTATGTGTGTGGGGTGGGGTGTGTGTGTGTGGGGTGGGGTGGGTGGGTGGGTGGGTGGGGGGGGGGGGGGGGGCAACACGACTTTTAGAAGGAAAAAAAAGGTGTGTGTGTGTGGCTAGATTCAACAAGCAGCACAGAAAGTTATCCTGTGGCCTTGTTTGGTTGTGTGGGTGGAGCAAAATTGTCAGACATTATCTGAACTTACCCTCACAGCATAAGTTATAGTTTCATAGACGTTCAAAGGGACTAAGAAAATGTGCATTTTAACTCTTCTGCAGGTGGGGGGGGTGGTCTCTTACCTGAAAACCATTCGATTGACCTGAAACTGGGTCTCGATGACCCCGCACGTCCTCACCCTCACCCTCAGGACATCGGTCGCCGTGGGGATGTAGTTGGGAGCGGTGATGCGACTCAGGTTCTCAAAGAAACTGGACAGACAAAGAGAGGGTTGAGAAACTGGACAGACAGAGAGAGGGTTGAGAAACTGGACAAAGAGAGGGTTGAGAAACTGGACAGACAAAGAGAGGGTTGAGAAACTGGACAGACAAAGAGAGGGTTGAGAAACTGGGCAGACAAAGAGAGGGTTGAGAAACTGGACAGACAGAGAGAGGGTTGAGAAACTGGACAAAGAGAGGGTTGAGAAACTGGACAGACAAAGAGAGGGTTGAGAAACTGGACAGAGAGAGAGAGGGTTGAGAAACTGGACAAAGAGAGGGTTGAGAAACTGGACAGACAAAGAGCGGGTTGAGAAACTGGACAGACAAAGAGAGGGTTGAGAAACTGGACAGACAGAGAGCGGGTTGAGAAACTGGGCAGACAAAGAGAGGGTTGAGAAACTGGGCAGACAAAGAGAGGGTTGAGGTAAACAAAGAGAGGGTTGAGGTAAACAAAGAGAGGGTTGAGGTAAACAACGGGTAATGTTGTTGCTCTGAACTATATTTATTAAAATATGAATGGAACAGAATGGATTTGCTGCTGGTTGCTCAGAAATGTATACAGTACTGTAGCAAGGTTCTGACTAGGGCTGGGTATCGCTTCGAATTTCCAGAATCAATTCGATTCTGATTCACAAGGTTCAGAATCGATTATCACGATTCGATTCAATATCGATTCGGTTAGTGTTACTAAAAATTACTAAAGTGTTACTGTTTTTTTTTTTAGCTGTAACCTTAATTACATGACTGCCAAGTTATGCAACACATCAATACTAGGGCTGGGTATCGATACCGATTTCCAAAAATGAATGAATGAATGAATGAATCATTGAATGAATTAATGAACTATTCATTTATTCATTTATTCATTAAATAAAATATCGATTGGGATTCATGAATCAATTGAATTATTTGATTCATTTTTAACCCAGTCATAGTTCTGACAATTGTATGGTTTTGTTTGAAACACAAAGATGTGTTACAGTAAATCTTGCTTGATTCATAGGATGAGGGGCTTTAGACAGTGAATGTAAAAAACATTTATATAATGCAAAGACCACTACAATTAGTTGACTGCTCAGTCCAAGAAGAATTGTAGTCATATTATGACAGCTCATAAAGCGCCGATACAGGATTTTATGTGTATAGGGCTCGTATGAAAGTAGTTAGTTATCTAGTTTTGGCTAAAGTTAAAAAAGATTAACTACCATCTGATGAGAAGAGAGAAAACTACAAAGGAACATTTTTATTAGTGCAGAGTTACTGTCGACAGGAATAGGGCGGCACAACATTGGCACACGCATCCACGCCATGTGGGTGGCAGAAGAAACAGAAGAAACCTATCTACAGAGTGCCAGACTGCCACCGACCTCGGGGTTTATTTGCGTCTGGAAATGCAACGCTGAGGTGAGCGGATTGTGAAAGCCAACTCATCTCTCAAAACCAGTTAACTGGCAGCTTTCACATGACGATAAATGTTTACAGAAGGAGGGGGGGGGGGGCGGGAGCAGCTTGAAAGCTCAACCTAAAAGCTAGCGTAGCAGTACATTCGGAAAGGAGCAGGAGGTCTGGGAGTCACGCGTTTATTCTGCGACTGCGATCGCTCCCAAAAATCTCTTTTTGAATTTCCTCATTCCCTCCCGGAATATTCCAGGCGGAGTCAAAGTCCGTCATGACCCAGACTGAGATCAGAACAGGGTTGGTTCTGACGGAGGCGTTCTAGAGGGGAGGTCATCTTCCTCATGCTGTGTCCGCGGGTCCCAGCCATAGACCCGTTAGAGGGTTCTGATGTCATGTCTTCCCCCTTCCTTGGCTGGTGGGGGGGGGGGGCTTCTAAACACCCATATCTAATACATCAGAATGCAGCAGCCGCTGTCCGTCAGATAAGAACACCCTCTCTCCCCCTATAAGAACATACTCTCCCTCCATCCTCTCTCTCTCTTCCTCCATCCTATCTCTCTCTTCCATTTCTTGCCATCAGTTCAGAATTAAACACAGGGATCTATAGTGGAAGCTAATTTAAAGAGAGCGCATGCACTACGCTCTACCAGCGATTCAACAATTGTCCTTTGCGTCTGCACACTGTCACCGTTCTTGTAGTTTCCTGCACTCTGCAACTGTCCTGCAGTTTGTAAGCATGGCACATCTGCAAAAGAGTTCAAAGGCACCTGAAGAAGACCTAGCAAGGTGGAAACGTTGTGTACCTGCACAATAAAATAAGACGGTGGAGGAGCAGCTGTTGTGAGGACATTTCTTTATTTTGTGAAAAGAGACCTGGTCTCAGTATGTTGTCCCCCTGTCCAAATAAAAGGCTTCCATCTCCAGCATCCATCATATCTGGGAGAACGGAGCAGAATGCTAATGCCGTCATTCACACTTCACTTGATCACTCAACAGCAGCAATCATCAAAGGCAATGTCCCTGAAACGAGGCATAGAGAGAGACCGAATTAGGATTTTAATGACCCTAAACAAAAACCCGATGCGCTTCGCCTGCGAGGCCCCGATTGCGTCACTCCCCGAGGACCGCCCGTCTCCCTCTTCACGACGCGGCCGATCGACGCACGAGGGGGACGCCGACACAAAGGTGTCCGGGCGGCGCCGGGCCATTAGGGGAGCAGAGTGGGTTAATGGGCTCTGCGTTGGGGGATATCTGCTGTGTGCAGGAGCAGCGGAGAGACTGCCAGTCATATTCCCGGGAGCCTAGTTATAAGAGCGTACATGTCCGCAGACACACACTGGTACTGGCAGACAACCAGATGACCGCATGACCGTACCAGCAGACAACCAGGTGACTATGTCCTACCGCACTGCCCTGCTGATGGGGAGAGAGGAGTGAAGTACAGCCCCTATTCTGCTGCTTTGGCTTCATCACAACCACAACCCAAGTAGTTCGACCAATTATTCCACTCCCAACCACCTGCTGTGTGTAGTAAACACACACACACACACACACCTCCTTACTCGCCACTCAGGAAACACGCACGCACAGTAGTTTCAAATTCAATCATCATGTCGGTTTCATCCCCCCTTAAACCTTTCATAGCAGGATATCGGTAAACAGAGCATTTGAATGTGGCTGCAATTAAGCCTCCAATTTAGTAAATGTCAGGGGAATGGTTTCCTGGAAGTGCTGCATTGTTAGAGGCAGTGTCATCACGTCGTATTGACAAGGAAGTGACAACAGGCTGTCCCCGGTTGGCGCTCTGGCCGGCTCCAGGTCAGTCCCTATCGGGCGCTGCCGCGTGCGAGGTACTCACTAGAGCGCCGAGTCATTCAGCTCAAACTCGTAGCCCCTGGCGGTGGCCATTCGCACCCCATGGTCGGCCCATAGGGTGAAGATCGCCAGAGCCACGAAAGGGAACAGCTCCTGGTCGTCCCCCAGACTCTGGTTGCAGGAGAGGACGGCGCGGGCGTGGGCCTGGGGGGGACGACAGAGACAACACAGACGAGAGCGATGAAAACTACCACTTCGTAATCGTGACTCGTTGAGGAGGCGGCAGCTACGCCTGCGCGAGGCTGACATCTAGGGCAGCGGATCTCAAGCTTTTTTGAGCTCTGAACCCCTGGCATATTTTTTAAAAAAGTCCTGAAGGACCCCCCCACCCCCACCCTGGGTCGAGACATAAATACACCCACTCCACTGAAGTTGACTGATTCTTGGGAGGATTTCATCATAGGCTAGGCTTATAATGAGCTTATCCTGTATTATTTGAACATATTTTTGATACATTTAACGAAAATACCATAAAAAAATCTATTTTAAACACTTGTCCAAGGGAAAGTAATTACTAAGGGTAATTATGCCAGGGACCACAGAGGGTTCATGGATCCCTGGTTGAGAATCACTGATCTAGGGTGACACCTGAGCACTACAGCGCAAGTCCCGTGGGGAAACGTACAAGGAAGCTAGTCTCACACGGCGGAATAAGGAAGCCAGGCTGCGTTCCGAATCGCATACTACCCTACTATATAGTATGCCAAAACAGGATGTAGTATGTCCCAATACATAGTATGCCACATGCAGTATGCCAAAAATACCAGGATGTCCTACTACATCCGGTCGTATTTTACAGTACGCTGTCCATAACAGTATGTGTTATGGACAGCGACGGCTGTGGGCAAATTTCAAGGCGCAATGTTATGACAAGGTAGTATGTCCCAATTGGATGCCTACTGCTTGCAAAGTACGTACTTTCTAAGGGCAGCTGTAGTAGGTACTGGTAGTAAGTAGCAGAAGTATGTGATTCGGAACACAGCCCCAGTCTCACACGGCGGAACACGGAAGCTAGTCTCACACGGCGGAACTAGCTCGGCTAACGGACAGAGGGAACGGTGTAGCCAGTGTTACAAACGCATAGTACCGTGGAGCTGGCGGTCAGTTAGGCGTGTCTCGCTCCTCACCTTGTTCTTCTTGTTGGCCAGGTTGATCCTCAGCACCCCCATACCTCGCAGCACAACCTTCATAGATGTCAACAGGTTGTCCAGCACTGCAGGCTGTATAGAAAGAAGGGAGCCTATATATAATATATATATATATATATATATATATATATATATATATATACACACACATATATATATATACACACACATATATATATATATATATATATATATATATACACACATATATATATATATATAGGACCTGGATTTAGACCCTGAAGTTTCAAAAGTTGTCGTTGATTCAACCACAACAAGCATTAGAGAGTAAAGTTCCCTCAATGACACCGCAGGGAACACATGGAAGCAGAGAGTCCCAGACAGCTACGCACCGGTCCTGGGTCAATACCATTTGAAATATGTCCAGCCCCTGAAGCGTTTGCTTGAGTCTGCCCTGAGTATCAAGTGGGTGGGATTTGCACATTTGGGAAAAGCCCATTGGCTGCATCGTGCCAGACGAGAGTAATCGTGCACAGAAAGGTAAATTCAAGTATTTTAAAATAGGCCTAGTATTTGGACCCAGGTCTGATGAGTACCATACCACTCCAGATGAAACACTAGTGGAGTAATTTCATATAAAGGGCAACAGCACATTTATCAAAGAGCTTTTCCATGTTCTAAAGGGCAGTGACGGTCTTTCATTCATACCATCCTGTTCGTCACCACTCATGGGATTTGCTTCCCCCTGGGATTTAGTTAAACTGCAAACATTTGTTTTGCATTCTTTTGCAACAAGGGTAAACACGATCGAATCCATGTTGGGGTTCCATCTTGAGATCAGTCATTCACAGCATGAGGTATGAAGTGTGTGTGTGTCTGTGTGTGCGTGTGTGTGTGTGTGTATGTGTGTGTGCGCGTGCGTGTGTGGTGGGATTCCCTTATGTCACAGACTACCCATGTCTTTAAAACAAACAAACAACATAATAAATGACCTCTGGCCAGCTCAGGTGAGTGGTCAGATTTACCTTGAAGCTGATGAGCTCTGCCTTGGAGAAGCCATGACTGTGAATGATCTTTATCTGCTTGACCAGGGTGCTTTTCCCACTCTCTGCAGCACCTACTCCACTCAGCAGGGCAGGAGAAGTGGACACATTAAGGAAGTCGCAACAATACCGGATTAGGTTCACTTTGTCAAATATCCACTTAGCATTGGAATGGCATGAACACTAGCCCATTCTAGATAGAGATGCACTGCCTTACCAAGCATCAGGATCTTTACTACGTCCCTTTCATTCCTGGCTTGTTCAAATAAGTCTCCCTCGATTTTACAGCTCTGAATTTTAGCCTTTTTCTCTTCCTCAGACACATTTTGGTCAAGACACATTTTCATGCATATCTGGAGTCAAAGAAGAAAAGCAGAGGTTATGATGCCACCAGTCCACCGCCACAATAGAAATCGGCCAGTCAGTATTCACTAATTAAAGGAGTAGTAAAGGGAAAATGCATGTTTAGCCCTGTTTTAAGGTTAGGCTACTTATGATCATATACAATGGTTCAGATCAAAACGGTGACAAAACTAGCACTTTTGAGAAAGTCTGATAATTGCTCTACCACCGTTTTGGTCATACAATGGATGTGGGTGGGCACCTTGAAAAATCTTTCAAAAACATGTTAAACTCTCGATTTCAAAGACAAGAAACTCACTGATGGGATAATTGGTGTCCGTTGGTGTTCTGACATCAAATTCGCCGCAAAGTATGAATCCTGTAGGGTTTTATTGATAATTTTATGAAATCCATTGACTTGTATTGAAGCGACTGTTGTAGATGTGTAGATCAATCTGCAGAGGGGATTCAGGAAGCGGAACTACTTATGGTAGCTATTGTTATTGTTTATGTTGCTAGGTACCTAGTTTGTAGGCTATGTGCTGCGACTAAATAGTTCTATGCTAAATATTTTAAAAAGCCTTTCCAGATTAACTAGAATTTTACTTTATGGCGAATTATATGTCAGAACACCAACTAACACCAAGTTGAATTTCTTGTCTTTGAAATTGAGAGTTTAACATGTTTTTTGAATGATTTTTCAAGGTGCCCACCCACATCCATTGTATGACCAAAACGGTGGTAGAGCAATTATCAGACTCTCAAAAGTGCTAGTTTTGTCAACCTTTTGATCTGAACCATTGTATATGATCATAAGTAACCTTAAAACAGGGCTAAACATGCATTTCCCCTTTACTACTCCTTTAAATGTGAAGATTGGGCTATGCAACCCATAGTAAAAGTGTTATCAGTAAGTTCACTTTTATCAAAGCATAATGAAATGTTAGGCTAGGCTACATGGAAATGAGGAAGACTTGAGCATTGACTACCTGTAGGGAGTCTGGCAGAATATCGAAACATCGAAACATGTCTGCAACTTCTCTGAGAGACCCCGAGTCTGCTACTGTATAACAGCTTCAAACAGAAAAGAAAACTCAACTTGTAACAGATATGGAAGGAGAAAGAGTTTCACCGCGTTCACTGGCTTTCTGGAGCAGAACAGGAAGTGGTACCTTCAATTAAGGGTGATGACGTAACTAATTGTAGAAATCCGGACACCTGTTCAGTTCCCGCGTATTCACGTGAATAGAAATTTGTGCTGGATAATTCACAGCACGCTATTGGTCGATATAGCTATCTAATTTGAATTAACTTACATTGGCCAATCTACAGCGTGAAGTGATTCATTTGGGTGCAATGGTACTCGTTTCAGCAGATAAGGTGAACTGGGAAATCTCCTTTGACAACTTACTGCAGTCAAGTGAGCCGCACTTTTTTCTTCCACGGTCAAGTGAGCCGCACTTTTTTTTTCTAAATTCAAAACAAAAATGAGGTGCGCACCTATTACGGTACACAGTGAACCGGTTGCTGGAATGCAATTTTAGATCGTCATTGCAGCTTTTCCTTCGAACTTACTCACACTTGGCCTGTAGGCTATTAGGTGAAGTGGAGTGGAGTGCATAGCGGAGTGCATGTTGTGGAATGTCCCCTCGGGGATTAATAAAGTAGGCCTACCTACTGTACCTATAGTAGCTACAGTACCTAGGCTGTTTGATACATGCCTATTATCATGAGGCGAACTCAACGAACGAGTCAAGATGTCCAACACAGGTTTTCAGATGTAGTTGTTATTATTGACAATAATATACCGTACCAAATTCCACAGCATTTGTCATTTAAGGTGATCAGAGTGGTCAATTAACATGGCCTACACAAGATATACCCTACACATGATACATTCCAACTTTACAGACGATTTATATGCTTTCTAGAAACCAACCAGAGTATATGTAGAGGTGGTCTGCAAAATACATTTATGAAAAATATAGTATTTAATCAGATTACATTTTTAAATGGTTATAATCTTTTGCAATGTACATACAGTGGTTTATGAGGACTTCTGATCATGACAGTAGAAGGTCGTTCCTTTATTCAGCAGCACCAACCATGTTTCAGAATTGTGTCAAATAATTGTGAATAAGTATGTATTCATTATTAGCCAAGCAGTGTGTTAAAATCTACAACGCTCTAGAATGGGCAAGAAAAGGGAGTGTGTGTTTTTTAAAAGGGAAAGAGTGACCCACTGTGGCTGAAATAAGAATTGCACTGGGCTCCTTTTGGGCTGTTAAAACGCTCTCTTCCTAGATAAAACAATTATGACTGTTTCCAGGGTACTCAGGAGAAGGAAGGGACAGGTTAAGGTATATGTACATGAGGTCCCATAGGTTGGCCCACCCAATTCAACACTCTTTCACTTCCAAAGGCTGGTTTACACTACTGGGAAGCTGAGGACAGGCCTCGATGTTGTCTCTGAAGACTTTCGATTGGTGGCACTCCCGAGAATTCAGATATTGTTCCAAGTTCCTTCCGTTGTCAGAGAGCTATAGCTCTTTTGTATATTTGCATAGTTCTCTTTTCTGAAGGATTACTCCCAACACACCAAATGGAACGTCTCACAAAATAAAAATAATGACATCAATTCAACCTGGAGGGTTCACTCGTCAATGCTTCCTGGGAGTAATGCAGCAGTTGGACTGCTTTCACCTGCATGGGACTTTCTCCACCCAAACACCTCCAGTGGTCTCGGCCACTTGCAGAGAGTCCAGTTATTCGTTTATTATAGATACATACAGTACATACATACAGAGATAGATTAGACAGAATGTGAGGGGATGTGCCCGTTGCCGGGCAGAAAGCAGCAGCGGCCCCCTGGAAATGACGCCGAAAGCGCTGAGGAGCTGAGGTGGTCAGTAACCAAGGCAACAGCTCCAAGCCTTGACCGTCAAATCTCAAACTACCCGTTTGCCTCCCTCGTGTCGCCTATCTGACTCACTGAGTTGAAAAATGCCCGTGTTATTACTTCTCCCCGTTTTAAATCTCGAAAACAAAACGCCAACGAGGAGCGCTCGAGAAATGACGCGGTACAATCGAGTTGCCTAAATTATACACGATATACTAGCCTTCCTCCCAGGTCACCTTGCTCTTTGTCTGTAACTCAGCGAGTGAAGGGCAGACAGTGAGAGGTCTACACGTGTGTTATGTTAAATTAGAAGTGAAGGAATGACATGTAAGTGCATACAGCATGTATTAAGACAAAAGACATCCCCACCTACACATATACCAGCAGAGCACGCGTCAGAGCTCCACTGTAGTAATGTAGTACTATCACATAGTATAAGGAAAGACAAGGGTTTCTGTCGGGCCCGCTGAGGGTAGAGGTGTGGTGTCGAGGAGGCGGGGTAGATGTATTGGATTTGTCAGTCTCAGATGACACTGGTTGATGGTATGCTCGTAGGAGGAGGAGGAGGAGGAGGAGGAGGAGGAGGAGGAGGGAGCCCCTACAGCACAGCCCGCGCCTGAGCCCTCTCCTTGGCCTTCTCCTCTCGTCTCTTCATGGCCTGGATCATGGCCATCTCCTTCGCCTCTTTCTTCTGGTTCCTGGCCTCAAACAGCAGTCTGGGACACAGACAGGAAGTTGGTGTTCAATTAGAGGGAACCTTCAGTCAAAAACTGACCCATTACTCAGACTGCTTTTGGCTCAATATCAGTGGGTTAACACGTTAATGTGCAATGGATTGTTATGACAGGCGGACTCATTAGGATCTGGTTTATTGCTCATTCTCTCTCTCTCTCTCTCTCTCTCTCTCTCTCTCTCTCTCTCTCTCTCTCTCCAGGCTGGCTCTACCTGTTCTTGATGATCCTCTGTACAATGTCGTCAGTGGTGAGCCGATTGCCGCTGTCTACAGTACGCAGTATTCCTTTCCTCCTGGGCTCCTGGGTTCAGGGGCAGACACAGAACAGTCAGATTCATACTTAACTACAGATTCATACTTAACTACAGTCAGATTCATACACCGTACAGTCAGATTCATACTTAACTACAGTCAGATTCATACTTAACTACAGATTCATACTTAACTACAGTCAGATTCATACTTTACAGATTCATACTTAACTACAGTCGGATTAATACACAGTACAGTCAGATTCATACACAGTGCAGTCAGATTCATACTTAACTACAGTTAGATTCATACACAGTATAGTCAGATTCATACTTAACTACAGATTCATACTTAGTACAGTCAGATTCATACTTACTACAGTCAGATTCATACTTAACTAGTCAGATTCATACACAGTACAGCCAGATTCATACTTAACTACAGTTAGATTCATACACAGTATAGTCAGATTCATACTTAACTACAGATTCATACTTAGTACAGTCAGATTCATACTTACTACAGTCAGATTCATACTTAACTAGTCAGATTCATACACAGTACAGCCAGATTCATACTTAACTACAATCAGATTCATACTTACTACAGCCTCATTCATACTTAGTACAGTCACATTCATACTCACTTCAGTCAGATTCATACTTATTACAGTCCGATTTATACTCACTACAGTCAGATTAATACTTACCACAGTCAGATACATACTTACTACAGCCATATTCATACTTAGTACAGTCAGATTCCTACTTATTACAGTCAGATTCATACTTACTACAGCCATATTCATACTTAGTACAGTCAGATTCATACTTAACTACAGTCAGATTCATTCTTGGCACGCATTTTGAAAATGAAAGTCTTACAAACTACAAGGTAACTCAACTTCAAATGACGGAACAGTGTCGGGATGAAAGGGTACGGCAGGGGGGTTCTGATACTTACCGCATAAGGGTCTGACCCGTCCCTGTCTGGAAACACTTCTGTCTTCCCATGACACACAAGGTCCACCTGCGCAGACAATGGCCCGTGAACAGGAGTGCTGAGTGCGAGGCTTTTCAGTCGATTACCCTCCCGGTATCCACAAGTGAGCTTAGGGCCCGAAGTCTGCTGTGTTTCTGCTCTGCTGAGCAGCGCTTCAAAGTATTGTCTCCTTACCTTGAAATGGTCCAGCAGGTCTCTTGTGACTGCATAGGGTGCACCGATCACCACTTCAGAGACATACTGGAGAGAACAAAAGAAAGCCAATCACATTTTCGATCCAAAATTCAATTCCAATCAGAAATGTTCTCACTCGCATTTCTGGATTCTGTGTGACAGATGGAGAGAGAGAGAGAGAGAGAGAGAGAGAGAGAGAGAAGAAAAGAGAGAGAGAGGACTCACTCGACAGGCCAGCACACTAAGTGTTCTCTCATGGACGTTCATGATGGGGTAATTCTTCCCTTTGTATCGATTAACTTCCTGTAAGACAGACTTAGAATGAGGGAACCCACTTCCGTCTGCTGTTGGATGACGACCTGAGCGCACAGCTGAAATAAGGGCAGGGGAGGAACCAGACTGACTGACCTGGTCAAAGTGCAACCCCACTATAACATATGGCTTGTCTGAGAGCTTGTACACGGCCTCCAGGAAATCCACATGGCCGATGTCTGAGAGATGAGTTAAGGGAACTGTCAACAGCGTATGAGCATTTGACTGTCATCTCAAACTCCACTTACATAATAGGCAATTTGACATAACGTGCACATAGTATACATAGTGATGTGAAATTGAACAGGTTTAACAGGTTTAAAGGTGCATGTGTTGATTTGCAAGTGGTTGCAAGCAGGGCTGCTCTAGAGGGGGGCAGGGATGAACACTGTTAAGGGTGTGTGGTAAATGGACTGCACTGATATTATCCATATTACTCATTCACCCATTCACACACACATTCACACACACATTCACACACCAATGGCGGCCACATGGCCAATGTCTGAGAGATTAGTCAAGGGGACTGTCAAATAGGGATGCTCCCATCTGAGTTTTTTGGGCCGATACCGATCACCGATTATTTTCTTCAGGATCGGCCGATACCGATACCAATTTATAAAAAAAACACACACACAAAAATGACTTCTCCTCTTAGAATGGTCTTACCCATATTATCGTATTGATATGATGACACTGTCTTTGCTTGCATAGATTTAGTTTGTTTGTTTAGGTTGCCCATTATTATCACTTATTAACTGATGAATAGGCCCTCCAAATATTATTCTGTATATATCAGATTCAGTAGACTTCATACTTCAGTATACAGTATACCATTCGGACCAATGCCAAGTGAGTAAAAAAAACTAGTGTTTTTTGTTGTGTAATTGTTTTCCGTGACTTTTATTTTGGAATTGCTTGAAAGAACGCTACCGGACATATGTAAGTTTCGTTTCTGCTTGAGGGACAACCGCAAAACCGCAAAAATATCTAACTACTATATAAAACTACAGCTGATCAGAGATTTCGTTAACAAGTGATTAGCAGCAGCAGCTTTGGAGATATTTGGGCTGTATGAAAAAACGCTGTATGAGGAGATCCTGGGAGAAAACTCGCGCAATTGGAATGGATGTTTGACGCTGTTGATGATATGACGTTATTCAACTCCAGATCAAGCAACGTTACATCCAACAGGTTCTGTATACCCTCGTCTTCTGTGGTTAGTCACTATTTCAAGTTCTGAATTGAATTGACCCACCACTCTATAACATTTAGCTTGTAGCATCCAAGTCTGTACTTATATCTATGCCAAGCTAACCAGTTAGAATAGACTTAAAAGATCGGCTGTTGCGATCGGCCAATTTCCGGCTACCGATCGAGTCATTTGGAGTGAAAATCGGGCGATTTATCGGTGACCGATCGATCGTTGCATCCCTACTGTTCTCCAAGGCTCCATCCTGGGGCCTCTTCTGTTCAACATTTACATGCTCCCACTAACTCAAATTATGGAAAACAACAAAATATGTTACCATAGCTATGCAGATGACACACAAATTTATATCACTATATCACCAGGAGACTATAATCCCATACAAGCGCTGAGTAAGTGCATTCAACAAATCAATGATTGGATGTGCCAGAACTTTCTCCAACTAAACAAAAATAAAACTGAAGTAATTGTCTTTGGAGCCAAAGAAGAACGATTAAAAGTCAGTGCTCAACTTCAATCAGTAATGCTAAAAACCACAAACGAAGCCAGAAATCTTGGTGTAGTCATGGACTCAGACCTGAATTTCAACAGCCACATTAAGTCAATTACAAAGTCAGCCTACTATCACCTGAAGAATATATCAAGGATCAAAGGATTTATGTCCCAGAAGGATTTGGAAAAACTTGTCCATGCGTTTATCTTCAGTAGACTCGACTACTGTAACGGCATGTATACAGGTCTCTCTAAAAAATCGATCAGACAGCTGCAGCTGATTCAGAACGCTGCTGCTCGAGTCCTCACTAAGACTAAGAAAGTGGAGCATATCACACCAGTACTAAGGTCTTTACACTGGCTTCCTGTCTGTCAAAGAATTGACTTTAAAATACTGCTGTTGGTTTATAAAGCACTGAATGGCCTAGGGCCAAAATATATTTCTGATCTGCTCATATGCTATGAACCATCCAGACCCCTCAGGTCGTCTGGCACAGGTCTACTTTCTCTCCCCAGAGTTAAAACAAAACATGGAGAAGCAGCATTCAGTTTTTATGCTCCACATATCTGGAACAAACTTCCAGAAAACTGCAGGTCTGCTGCAACTCTTGGTTCTTTTAAAACAAGCCTGAAGACTTTTCTTTTTGCCACTGCTTTCTAAGAGGAGCTATGTTTATCAGTATACTGCACTGTAACTTTTATTCCTGTATTCTATTTGTCCTGCTTTTTGTTTAAATATCTATAATGACTTGCTTTTTGTTTTAATGCTTTTAATTTGTCCTGCCTTTTGTTTTAAATGTCTATAATGTCTTGCTTTTTGTTTTAATGCTTTTAATGTCTCATGTAAAGCACCTTGAATTGCCCTGTGGCTGAAATGTGCTATATAAATAAACTTGCCTTGCCTTGCCTTACTGTCAACAGTGTATGATCATTTGACTCTCATCTCAAACTCTGCCACTTACATAATAGGCAATTTGACATAACGTGCACATAGTATACATAGTGATCTGAAATTGAACAGGTTTAACAGGTTTAAAGGTGCATGCGTTGATTTACGAGGGGTTGTAAGCAGGGCCGCGCTAGAGGGGGGCAGGGATGTAATGTTGGTAATGGTGGTAAATCTCAAACATAACAGGCAATTTGACATAGACATAGCGTACACATAGTATACATCGTGATCTAAAATGGAACAGGTTTAAAGGTGCATGTGTTGATTTGCAAGGGGTTGCAAGCAGGGCCGCCCTAGAGGGGTGCAGAGATGAACACTGATAACACCGTGTCCTAACTACACACGACGCGAGCGTCAGCGACAACATGCGTTCCATTGCTTTGTTTTCTATTGTTATGTCCTAACTGGACGCGAGGGACGCAGCGCGAAGCGGCGCAACGTTTTAACTGCCCTTTTGACGCTCGCCCTGTTCCTAATTTCCTCCTGTCGCTCGCGTTGACAGGCGTTCATTCTTTAACTGTCTTCAGTTGGGAATATAGACAAATGACGTAACAGAACAGGAAATTTAACGGTTTCAGTTAGGACAGCAAGCATGCGATGTCAGGTTCTGTTGCTCGCGTCGCAAACAGTTAGGACACGGTGATGGTAAATGGACTGCACTGATATTATCCAAAGCGCTTTACAGTGGCCTCTCATTCCCCCATTCACACACACATTCACACACACATTCACACACACATTCACGCATACATTCACACACACATTCACCCACACATTCACCCACACATTCACACACACATTCACACACACATTCACACACCAATGGCGGCCAGCTCATTGGGAGGAAACTGCGGTTGCCCAGGGACACTTCGACACGTGGACAGTCGGAGCCGGGATTCGAACCGCCGACCCTGCGGTCATCGGACGACCCTCCCACGATCCTGAGCCACAGCCGCCGCGCTCGCTGATTGAATCACCCCAGACAGGATGCTGCCCGCACATTTGATTACGTCTGAATTATTGTAAACGATCGTGGCATTGCATTGGATCTGCTTCAAGTCAGCCCTGACGAGCGATGACAGGATACGGAACAGGTCGAACGCCCCGGCCACGTAGATGATGGTGTCCCCGGGCTGTGGCTCCTGGCCTGAGGCGAACTGGATGATCTTCTGGGAGGTCTGCAGGAACTGAGACACCCCCGTCCACGGACTGTGGCCCTTTAGACCCTGCAACCCCCATAATCCAGAAATAGGACATATAAATACAGAGTAACAATATACATAGAGCTTTCCTTTCCATGCTAGCACTGGGTGGATACAGTATCACCTCTGGGCAGATATTATACAAGCGAGTGCATGTAGATGGCTTTAGTCTTGTGTCGTAAGGTGCCTCTTGTGAGAGCGATCCCATTGCGCCACCTTGTACAGCTTAAGGAGTAACGTATTAGCCTTATTTCCACTGTCGTGCCGAACCGATACCGTGCTCAAACCGCGCCGCTCCGGACCCGTGGGAACGGTTACAGTGTCTGTTTCCACCTCTCGGGCTGTTGCGTTCCGCGGAATGTTGTTTATTATTGTAATAGCCGGGAAAAAAGTGAAATCTTAAACCGTTGCTATGCAACGTCTCGCTCGTGCTCTTCACATTTCTACTAAAGAACGGTTCTGCTTCACTCAGTACGGTTAGACAACGTTCGGTTCTGCGAACAGTTCTGGGCCCAACCGGTCCCATGTGGAAACACCGTCGGAACGGTTACCCTGCGTGCTCAGAACGGTTCGGCACGACAGTGGAAAGACGGCTCTCGATGTCAAAGGTCAGTTCAGTAGTGTGAGAACCTGCAATCCCAGCATTAAACACCAGCCAAGTGCATGTCCTTTCTCATTCAGAGTTTGAAAATAAATAAATAAAAGAATACGACGTAACTGCAATAACGCCAAGCCACTCCCACTAGTCGTTTTTCACCACTGTGGAAACCACAACATTGTGTTGATCTGATTCTGGAACAGAGCTGGCATTCATCGCCCCCTGGCCAGGCCTACAGCCCGATTAGACACCCTGGGCCCACAATAAAAGCCTTTGTTTCAGTAGAGTTGGCTTCTGGCCCTAAAGGGCAATGTTGGTAGCATTGGAAACAAACAGCTTGTGGCCGGAAAAGCAAAAGAACTCTGGATCTGGACCCGAATAGAGCCTGATGATGATGATGATGAGGTTCGGTAGTAAGTGGCCACAAGTAAGTAGACAGGATGAAAGGATTTCAAAAACGACTTAGCGCCCACAGATATACGGTATGTATTACAGGAAGCTGCAATAGCATCGCGGCGGTCTTGATGCCTACCTTTCCGAAATTGTCCGTGTGCTGTTGATAATCCGAACTGCCCTGGAGGGGAAGCAGAGGGGAGTGTGAGGCGTGGCTTCCCAGTGTGGGGAACGAGGGGTTAATGTGCGGCTGTCTGACTCACGATATTGCTGTGGTGGGCTTTGGTCATCAGGAGCATCCTGCCCACCAGGTCTGTGGTTGAGACTCCCTGAGTTCGCTTGCATTCCCTGGAACAACACCACCGCCAGGTTACATGAGACACAACGGCACAGTGACACAGCTCACCTCCAGATGCACTACTTTATCACAAAACGGTCGATGGCGGAGCTACACAGTGGAGTATATGGTCAGATTTGAGCTTGGAGTCGCACCTGTATCTTCCTGACTTCTTCACCTCTTCGTACGTGTCTTTCCCGTCCACCGTAAGTGTGATGTCATCTGGAACGAGATGCTCGAAATGTCAACCGCCTCCAGGCGCAAAATGAACACATTCTATCCGGAGGAATGGAAATCATGCTAGGCATGCTCACCAGACAGGCTAGTGAAATACCGGCTAGGAGTACTAGCCCGTATTTATGGTTTTAGTTCAAATTGTAGGCCACTCATAATTAGGGTTGCAAAATTCTGGGAATATTTAAAGTTGGAAACGTTCCATCCATATATCTACTGTATTTACCTTGTCATAAACAGACATACATATCAACATTTGTTTTGTTATAAGCAGATATGCAGGCAAACATTTCTAATACAAAATTTGAAAATGACATTTTTTGCTTGATCTATTTGTGAGTAGAACTTTAATGGATTCTACAGCACTCATAGAGTGCAGGAGGCTAGGAATTAGCTGTGCATGTGATGGATGAATGCACAGTACAGGGTTGAAATTCAAATAAATTTGCATTAAATCAGGTTGTTTTAACCAAGATCATGCTGCAAGATCTATAATTGCATTTTATGTTTTTTCCCCAGCTAGGCTACATTTAAGCTCCCTGTTATAGGGGTCTGCAGTGGTGTAGCAGTCTAATGCATTGGACCTGACGGTGGTTAGTTTAATCTCGGCTTGAGAATTTGTCACACAACAGCAACCCTGTCTGGTGTTGGAATTACGGTTGTGAGCTGAGATAGTCAGGGAGTTGTCTCTCCCTATCATTGCCGACCAGCCGGGTTGTGTGACGAATCCTCAACAGTTAGTAGGGTGTAACTGGGCACTAGGTCAGGGTCAATTAGCTACCAATGGGATAAAATCCTTAAATAAGTATACAAAATAAAATAAATTTCCAAAATAGCTGTTATAGGCTACAAAAAAGGTAAAAATTCCAACATTCCTGAGCTTAACTTTCCATGGAAGATTTCCGTAAAGTTTCCTGAAATTTACCAAGAAATGTTCGACCGCTTTGCAAACCGACTCATAATTCACTCCTGGTTCTATCAGAACGTGTAAAAAAAAAAAAAAAAACTTAGCGTAAGCGTAAAGCAGTTAAAACCCCACCACTGTGTTCAATCGGCCTCAAAACAACCGAAACATGTCTGACTAACTTCCCCTCGGCCTTCCGGCGATCCGTCACTCCGCTGGGCGGGACATCTCACCTCCGTGGACGCAGAAGTCGCTGGAGAACTTGTCCAGGGTCTCCAGGGTGGTGACGTAGGGCGCGCCCTCCACGATCTCGTCCACCCACTTGATGGCGCGCACCATCTTGTACCTCTCGGCCTGCGTGAAGACGGGAGGGCCCTTGTGCTTTGAGATCTCACCTGGTGGTCAGGAGATGCACCTCATGCATCAGTGGTCATCGGTAATACAGTACAAATGTCAACTATGGGGGAACGAGATACGAGATACAGGAACAGGCATTATGTAGATGTAGAGGGTAATCATTTTCCTCTTCTTGTGTGTGTGTGTGTGTGTGTGTGTGTGTGTGTGTGTGTGTGTGCGTGCGTGTGTGAATGTGAATGTGAATTCTCTCCACTCCAACAGTAAGTACAGCATTGCATTACATTACAGTAATTTAGCAGATGCTTTTATCCAAAGTGACCGACAATAATTGCCATCTATCCCCCTATCATCCCGGTGGGAAGGACAGGTTGTGACTGTCTGTTGTCCCTGGGTGGGCTCCCTGTGTGAGGCTCCATTGTTTGAGTTAAACCAGAGACGTGTTGTTGTGAGTTAACAGTGCCATGGATCACAGTGTGTCAGAGTGCCCCAGTGGCCCATGGGACAGCCTGGTGGTGCAGTGCCAAGCGTCACTATGTGTGTGTGTGTGTGCGTGTGTGTGTGTGTTCCTGTGCTACTGTCAAAAACAACAACATCCCTCAGCTTTCTGCACACACTGGTTATCATCTACTAAATACACCCAGTCAATAGATTGGTAATCATCTACTAACACACAGTCAATAGACTGGTAATAATCTACTAAATACGCCCAGTCAATAGACTGGTAATAATCTACAAACACACAGTCAACAGACTGGTAATCATCTACTAACACACAGTTAATAGACTGGTAATCATCTACTAACACACAGTCAATAGACAGGTAGTCTGACTCAACGGATGTAGGTTTTGGCAATAAACTGGGTTTCCCGATAAAGAACCTTCTTAAGGAACCCTTCTTAAGCAACCCTTTGTATGGGAGTTAAGAAGTACTTTGGAGTTAAGTGCTTCTTAACTCGTTCGGGAAATCCGGCCCTTGTCATTCGTTGTCACACTGCCCAATCAGTGGCGAGACTGGCGACGTAAATAATCTGATTCAGGCCGAGAGATTCTCTCGGCACCAATCAGATTCGATCCAGACTATTTTGCAAGAGCACCGTCGCTGCGTCCGGGGCTGGCTCCGCCCAAGATGACTGTGATTGGTTTAAAGAAATACTGTATTTTCCCCCCCCTATTGCAGAATGGTAATATGTCCAGCCAGACCTGTCTCCGGCGTGTGGAGATAGGTCTGGCTATGAGAGACTAATAGACTGGTATTCATCTACTAAATACACACAGTCAATAGACTGATAATCATCTACTAACACACAGTCAATAGACTGGTTATCACCTACTAAGACACAGTCAATAGACTGGTAATAATCTACTAAATACACACAGTCAATAGACTGGTTATCACCTACTAACACACAGTGAATAGACAGGTAATAATCTACTAATTACACACAGTCAATAGACTGGTAATCACCTACTAACTACACACAGTCAATAGATTGGTAATAATCTACTAAATACACACAGTCACTGGTTATCACCTACTAACTACACACAGTGAATAGACAGGTAATAATCTACTAAATACACAGTCAATAGACTGGTTATCACATACTAACTACACACAGTCAATAGACAGGTAATAATCTACTAAATACACACAATCACTGGTTATCACCTACTAACTACACACAGTCAATAGACTGGTAATCATCTACTAACTACACACAGTCAATAGACTGGTAATAATCTACTAAATACACACATTCAATAGACTGGTAATAATCTACTAAATACACACAGTCAATAGACTGGTTATCACCTACTAACTACACACAGTTAATAGACAGGTAGTAATCTGCTAAATACACACAATCACTGGTTATCACCTACTAACTACACACAGTCAATAGACTGGTAATCATCTACTAACTACACACAGTCAATAGAGGCTGACTCTCTGGCGCCTCCCTGGATCCAGTGGCAAGGTGAGGCAGTGCAGGCCTAGTGCAGGCCTAGATCACGAACAGGCCAGGCCTGACATTGGTCTGGAAGATGGTGTCAACAAGATGAATTTAGGGGTCGGTTGCTTGAGTCGGGGTTCTGTTGTTTGAGCTGTGCGTGTGCGTGTGTGCGCGTGTGTGAAAGAATGTGATTGGCAGGCGTCTGGCGGAGGGACACAGAGTCCCGGGAGCCTCCAGGCCGCGCGCCTCACCGTCTGTGTGCACTCCAACGATGAGGTAATCCCCCATGGCCTTGGCCTGGCGCAGCTGGTTGGAGTGTCCGTAGTGAACCATGTCATAGCTGGGGACAGGGAGACAAACACAGAGAGGTCTGAACGTTCTGCACGCACTGGGGACAAGTCACGAGCGGGTTATCAGCGCCGACAACAGCACGCCGTGCGATCCAAGGACCAGACGTCGACACGGGACGAACAGTCAGTGCAGCTCGGCTAATCTAAACACAGGCCGTGCGAGAAGGACCGCGAGATAGCGTCTTCCCCCGTCGGACGCGGTCAGGCGCGTCATCTGCAGATAATTAGATTAGCGCAGATCGGACCTGAGATTGTTACGGGGTAATCTAGCATGGTGACGACGAACAGATGGACGTTGGCCCTCGATTAGTCAGCCCGCTGACAAACGTCCTGCCCTCCTCCCTCTCAGCCTCAACCGTGTCTGAGTACAGACAAAAGCTACAATTATCTGGCAACCCTGGAGAACAGTGTAGGCTATACAGTATTAACGCGAAGCAGATAAAAAGCACCGATCCCTACGGTCATGGCTGCCGTTTGATAGGCTACTGTCTTTTCTTGACGGTTGATGTGGCTGTAAAACAGCTGTGGAAAAAACAACTGCAGTACTACAAACTACTGTGCTACCGGCTTGTTATCATAGCTGATAAAATATCTATTATACAGTATGTCTGTAGAGAGCTTTCCGCTGCTCGAGAATCAACAATCGTAGCATTGTGAGAGAGCACACCCGAATGCCTCTAAAACCAACGAGTACATTAACAACACGTGATGTAAATAGCATCCTCAGAAAATCAATGAGCAACCAAAATGGGTAAACGGCTAGTAATGTAGCTAGACTGGTGTTGCTGTTAGGCCTGCTTCCCTTAGGGGTGTGCTAAGGACAGCAGGCATCTGCACCTTGCAGTGTCGTACATAGTCCTTTTCACCAGACGCACTGAACTGGCACTGACCTCACCCGAACTACAGCAGGCCTTAGTAGAGGACAAGCTTACACCCTTGATTGTTTGTCAGGCTCATTTAAGTGTCGGCTCTAAGCGATCGCTCTATCTGCCATACTGAGAGGACACGCTGTGCCGAACTACAAAGATGGCCTGCTAGGTCTTTTAAACCGCAGTCAAAAGGAAAGGAAGTTTTTGTCGGATGCCATGATGTCAAGCTGCTGGAATGAGAGCCACGTGTTTTGACTCTAATGGGGGGGCCTAATGAGCTCCCGGGTCCAGGAAGCTGGGAGACCAGGAGGCAGGGTTACATAAGGCTGTGAGGCAGGCCCTGGGACTGGGTCTCTCTCTCTCTCTCTCTCTCTCTCTCTCTCTCTCTCTCTCTCTGCCCTTGGACCGTTTCACCCAGTGTAACCCGGTAGCGCAATCGTAGCCGGCTAGCCAGCGCCGTGTCCAACGGGGTGACGGCGTGCCTGTTGTATTTTTTAGCGAGGGAGCGATCACGAGAGGATCACCAGGTGATGAAATATTAACCAGTGTGGCCACTCAGTAAAGCAACACACCCAGACAGAGGCTAGAGAACAACACCAGTGAGAGGGCTGGGCTACGGAGAGAACATGGAGGAAGGATACGAAAGGCTAGAGATCTCTGGACGAAGCCATGACACGGGGGATCACAAGTGTTTCCACAGACGCTGGAAGTAAACTGATCAGTGGGTTGATTGTGCATGAACTACTCAGTCCTGGGTGAAGGGCATACTGTTCCATTCTGAGTCTACTGTACCATTGTGTTATCGCACTGTTATCAAACTGTAAATGACACAGCGAAAGGGCGTTTACATTTTTGTCATTTAGCAGACGTATAATTATGAGCTAGGGCTGGGGTTAAGCGTCTTGCGCAAGGGCACATTGCAGGCAATGATTGATGTGAAGTAGCCTCGCTCGGTCTTGAACCAGCAACCTTTTGGTCACTGAGATGCTCTAACCACTGGGCTACCTACCAATCTAGTGCTGCTGCCCCATTAAACCAGACAGACAGACAAACACAGCTCTCTCTCTCTCTCTCTCGTTAGTTTGTTGTGGTAACCAAAGATCACTATAACCGACCATAACAGCCCTGAGGATCTGTCAGTCCTGGATCCACCCTGAGTGTGAGGTTGTAAACATCATGGTTATTATGGGATGTTCTGTTCCCTAGCGACACAGCCCAGGGGAGGTGGACTTTAAGCGCTGCCCCATCATGTCATGTTGTGGTGAACGGCCAACGAACTTTGGCCCCATCACCTGTCAACCAGTGTTAGAGGTCGCTTGGGTTGGCATGATGTGTGATGTCACGGACAGAACGTTCCATTTCCTCAGATCTAACTGTTGCTCTCTCCTACTACTACTTCTGCTGACTAGGCCTGGCTGTCAACAGGAACACGGCGATGCCCTGTGGGCTAGGGCAAACAATCTGAGTGAGTTTGTGAGGGAGGCGGCGGAGCCCGGGGCAGGTGTGGGTTGCCAGGGTTAGCGGGGTTGCCCACACGGGCTCTGTTGACACTGGCTGGCTTTGAGAGTTCACCCCAGCGTTTAATATTCTGGCATCCCAAACATTCTGCAACATTCCATCAAGCCACCGTCCGCCTGGTCACACCGAAATGGCTGGAATTCTCACACAGAAAGCCACCATAATCCTGGCCTTCACGCACATGAATTCAAAGCATTTTTTGTTCCTCTGCCCCGAGTCCGCACACGCGGCCCAGGAGGCTCCGGCGTTTCTCCACAGCGGAGAAGTGGCGACGCCCGTCTAAAGACTCTTCGCTCCCTCGCTGCTGCCTCAGTGTCGACCGGCAGCCAGGGAGAATGGAAGGCGGAGCGGTTTGTTTTCGTGCCTCGTAAGCTGACTGCGACACAGAGGCATGTTGTCGACCTGAACATCGACATCAAAGGGCATCTCC
The DNA here is from genome assembly GCF_949987555.1 of Borostomias antarcticus. Classification (NCBI taxonomy): domain Eukaryota; kingdom Metazoa; phylum Chordata; class Actinopteri; order Stomiiformes; family Stomiidae; genus Borostomias; species Borostomias antarcticus. The sequence continues at coordinate 29,856,481 of NC_140238.1, read as the reverse complement.
TGCCTCGGCTCGGCCCTACGGGTGTGGGTCTGTCGTTCTGACCGGTGGACAGTAGTTGAATAAACAGTAGAGTGTAGGAGAGAGCCTGTGGAATGTGGAATGTAGGAGCTATTGGCAGTTATCCAAGTTATCTCTTTACCTGACTTCACTCCGGCACATGTGTGTGTCAGTGTGTGTAGAGGTGAAATGAATAGATAGAGCCTTTGAGAAAAGCCATGCCTCTACCCAAAGATACTGCTTATAGATGTAGTAATAACTTCACTCTTGGAAAGAGAAGTACAGTAGATGAAACTAAGATTATGGTGCTGGTTTCAATTGTTATTATTACTTATATTATGACAGTTTACATTGTTCCGCATCATTATGGAAATAAAAGCATTATTTGAATCTAAGGTTTGTCTAGATTGCAGTTCTATTCTTGGAGACTTCAGAGGTGTTCATGCCTGTCTTGTGACAGTCAATAGGTCAAATAGATAGGAGAGATGGTCTTTTTCCAAACAGAGCCATTACATTAATATATACAATAGAAGCAGGTGAACTGGTAATCTGAGGAAGTCTAAATTAATAACTTGCTCTCATAACTGCGCGCGTGCCATTAGGCAAAGTGAATACCGGTGGCGACCTGTAACCGTGTTCAATCCATCCCCATGCGATTCATTGAGACAGCTAGGCTGCACTGAAAGGCGGTTAGCATGCTACAGTAGTGATAGCAGCGATAACATGCAAAATAACCGACTGCCGTTAGATCGCCTAGATGGCGAATTCATTTGGCGTTCTAGTGTAAAGCAATCCACATATTTAGCCGATCATTTAGAGTTCAGATTAAAGGCTAATCATGAGAGACCTTCATGAAGACGCGATTCGACCTCAAGTGTACGCCAGTATTTTTAAGCATCATGGTAACAATGTAGCGAAGTAGACATAGGCCTAATCATTATTATTACACTATAATAAACATGAAAACACTCACCAACCATCGCACCACACCCGTATGATTCGTCTTCTCTTCTCGGGACTGCAAGCTGTAGCGCCCAGGGTCGTCTCTGCGTCTTTCCCCGATGTGCTCGTTTGGTGATGTCCGTTCTTGATCATTTTGTGCACGACCAGACTGTATCTATGATATTTCAGTATATACCCTAGACGGAAATGCCCTATCAGTTACACAGACAAAGACACAAATTCCTCAGCTGTTGGGAATTGTATAGTTTATGTCTAGTGCGCGTCCCCAAGCAGGATAGCCGGTTTCTGCATAGAAGTGACGCTCCAGTGGTAGCACGGTGGGACAACGCCTCCTCGCCGGGGAAGTGGCGTCATATGGCACGGAATCGTACGATGACTGCAAGAGGATCGCCGACATATTGTTACATAATCGCAGCCCGCTCCTCCGTCATGTGACTGTATTCACGCTGCATTAGGGGCCTATGTATGTAAAGAGCAATTTAAGTAGGGCCCATTTCATAACACTTATTTCATTGTAGGCTAATCATAAATGTGTGGAGAAAAAATAGCTGATAACAAAGTAGCCTAATGAATATTACTATTGAATATTATCCCATGTCCTTTGACTGCCTCAGTCAGCTATGTGATTTATCAAGGGTAATAAATTAATAAATTGAAATATTGTGTGTGCGTGTGCGTGTGTGTGGGTGTGTGTGTGTGTGTGTGTGTGTGTGTGTGTGTGTGTGTGTGTGTGTGTGTGAGTGAGAGAGAGAGAGAGAGAGAGAGAGAGAGAGAGAGGGGGGGGGGGAGTGCATGTGTATGAAGTTGGAGGTCATCACTCAGTAGCTTTCTCTGAAAGCAAACGGAAATGTCGTATCTATGATTCATTTCTGCTTAATGTGATTAATAGCATTGTCTTATTCCCGCATAAAATCCCATCATACGTGCGGGTGAACGGGCTATCCATTACACTACAGGAGAAAGATACAGTTGTGGATGTTTCTGTAGTTTCAAGTGGTATTATGAGAACATCATCAGGCCAACTTTGGGGTGATGATCACGGCCGGGGAGATTAGGCTACTTATGGCGTCACCTTGTGGAACGTCCACTCTACTGCTTGCACATCACAATCCAAGATGCTGTTCTCAGAACGCCCAGCAGAGGGAGCCAAGCTCCATCATATTATGAGACGCTATGGGTGTAGGTCTACTGAAGACAAATCCTAGGAAATAATGACACCCAATCACATTTTGTGCCAACTAAAATATTAAATGATATATTCAGTTGTCTCTAGTCCACATGATTGAACATATGATTCAAAAACACCTACTTTGTACTGATACAGTGGTGGTTCACAAAGTGTGGACCCCAAAAAGAGGACCCAATTAGTGAAAGACTGAAAGACCCCACCCCCCACAACTCACATAAATAGACTTGTCCTCTAATACGGTGACATTCGTGGAGTGGAGCAGCATGCCAAGCAGTGGGCAGAGAGGAGGCATAGTAAATGAGAGGCATGCTGATGGGGATGGTAACATTAATTGTGCAGTGGGCTGGCCCTGAGAACTGGGCCAGGCACCTGCTGCTGCTGCTGCTACTGCAGAAGTGGGTGCCGATGAAGAATGCTGTCCTAGATCGCCACCAGCTCACCTCAACCCAACCCGCCAAAATTAATCAACTCTTCAGAGGCCACGGAGCCGTCTGGGGCAGACTCCCACTCGGGGAGTGGGCCACGCTCCGAGGAACAGGCCGCTACACTGTGTTCTCCTCTGGAGCAGGAGAGGTCGGCGCGCACAGCGAGCCACCCCGAGAGCACGACGGATGTATTCATATACAGCGGGTTTGTTTACAGGGTGCAGGAATGCGTAGGAGGGGTGGACTGAGTCTTGTGCTGGAGCGCAAAAACACGACACGCACGACGCTCGTCTGGTCTTCTTCTGGGTGTCTCCCCGGAGAGGTGTTGTCAGCGAGCCGAGGTCCAAACTACGTGATGTGTGTTGAGACAGAGGGGGCCCCCGAGGCTCCACAGGGGGGAGCAGCGATGACTAAACTCACTACTCTTCCTAATCTAGGACAGGCATGCACCTAGACATCCTTCATGACTCTAACGTTTTACTCGTGTCGGGCCAAAAACGCGTCCGCCGAGGTTACTCAAAGTGGGTCGCCCGACGGCTTTTTTGGGATCGCAGAAAAAGAAATCGTGCCATTTAAATGATCGCCGTCTCCTGAAACCCTTCCTGGACGGCGAAAAGCCTTCCCCGCCGGTTTATTTTTACTAGTATCAAAGTGGGTCAATGACGCCACAGAATATGATAAAAAAAACATTTCACCAGGCTACCAGAGAGAGAAAGAGTAAGGCGTATGGTCCTTTTTCAAAACCTCTTTATTGGTCATATAGAAAATAAAGTAAGCTGTATCAACAAACATACAATATATACATCAATAACTTAGACACCTCAGAGAATCACGGTTAAATCCACAGTTGGTATACAGGTATATGAATACATCATATTACTTATCTACAGATTGAAAAAGTACAATAATTTAATTTATAAATAGTTACAATTAACTATTCTCTGTTTTCATACAAAGTACTGCAATATCTTATTACAACCCATACAGAAAAATAACAAAACCAATTAACTTTATATACTAACTCACTTCCAACACCTTTATTTTCAGACTCTATACCTTTGAAACATAGACCCCCTCCCAGGAGGAAGGGAAAAACCTGCACAGTCAACTGTTCACCAAGCAGAATCTGATGAAAAAGCCTATTTCTCTAGAGCCTGTAAATTGCCACACAAGTGCAGATAAGTTACTTACCCTCTCTAATACAATATCGCTTGTAAACGAAAAGCCATAACCAATCAAAAAAGATCTGCAGAACAAATTACAGTGTTGAGAAGATCAATATCAAATACACATTCAACAAACAATGAAACACAAATGTCACCCAGGCATGATGTTTCAGAAAAAGATGAGCAGTAATGACCAACATAGCAGCATAGGAACCCCACTACTCAAAGCACTAACGAACACAGATATTGCAAGTGGCCCTGAGGTTGGAATCTAATATTCTGGACTCGTTATGTCTGTCAATGGTAACTTCAGCCCTGTCTTATGGTTAAATATCTGTTAAGACTACACAGATATTGACTTCACATCAAATCTGACAGTTTAAATCTACGGGACAGATTATTTGAGTCTGTATCAAGGGGGATATCTATTGATTAGAGTAGACTTGGCTAAGGCCTTGAGCAGATTCCCCTCTAGTGTGATTAGATAGAGAATATTGAGTTTAGAGATTACAGTGAGTGAACATCGGGTGTTAAAAGTACAAAAAGACAAGTTATGGTTGCACCTTATTTTACAGCACAGAAACTACTGGGTATTTATCTAGTAATTAATTGGTTAAATGTTATTTACACAGTAATTACACTAACTGCTTGTTTCTTTGGGACACCTTGTAACAAGCACTGGTAGTTACCAATTCTGTGGATCTCTGAATACAGTACTAGAATATACATGGTTACCACAATTTGCATACTATATAAATACAAGTTAAAACAGTACTGTGAAATAAAAATGCAACCAAAGTTGTCTTAACCAATTTAGACCAGGGCCAACTGCAGGTCTATTTAGGGACTGAAAACGGACAAAACAAGAAAAAGACAACAAAGAAACTTGACAATAAATTTACAAAACGACACAGGAGCAATCGGTATAAAATGGTAGACCACAGTCACTTTCACGACATAGATTACTCTTGCACCTTCTCTCTCACACCTTTCCACTGAGTTGCATAATAAGGGACACTTTTCACAACAGTCAATACTACCTACAGTGGCTACATAGCCTACTATCCACCTGCCTGTCTGTTTGTTTGTAGGTGTCACTCTTCTCTGAAGTTATGCTAGAACGTTCAAGGGTGCCGATAGAACACCTAAAGACACTTCACAGAAAGATTCACTCCACAAGACTGCCACAGCTACAGTAGGACGCCTACATCAACATTGGGCTATGCCAAGCAGGGGTGGGCGGCAATTCCAGTTACATTCAGTCAATTCGGAAAGGTCAGTTTATTTTCAAATGCCCCAAAAGAATAACAAATAATAAAAAAACAGGTGCCAAAAATCTTCTATCAGTAATCAAATTGAAATTAGCCTAATTTTAATTATTTCGGTTTAGATTCCGATTTGATGGAATTTAAATGAAATTGACCACAACCCTGACTCCAAGAGTCCGATATATAATATTCTCCACAGGTAACCAGTCATTGTAAATAGCTCAGCGTGTTGAGAAGACAGTGTGGAGATGTTTGCACATACAGAGACCTGGACTGACATGATTGAGCTTGAGAGGAAGCAGTGCACTTACGTAGACACAACACACGGAATCTTGGAAGTTTCTGACCGATCCAATCTCTCTCTCCGCTTCCTGCGAGGTGCGAAGTCGTTTCGCTGTCCCTCTTCGGAGGTCGAGAGAGAGAGAGAGGTGACACTTGGCACGTGAGAAGCAACGCTGGCAGCACTTTCTGATTGTATCTAAAGAGGAGCTCCCGTGTCTCTCTGAAGTGAGACCTGAAGCCCTTTACGACGGGGAAAAAACAATGAACCGAGCTGCCTTCCTCCCACTTCCTCTATGGTTCTTTCATTATTTTTTTTTAGGGCAACCTGTTTCGTCCTGAGCAAAACAAGTAGGTATTAGTGCATGTACTCTACTGTACTGTACAGTACCATATGACCTCACACAAACCGGCAAGAGAACCTGACAATTTGAAGGCGAGCGGTCAGCAGTCTCCAGTGTACTGCTTCGTGCTCGGCGTCTCATCATCGACGACGGGCTCGTTGATCCGGCTCCAGTTTCTCAAGGGAGACAACTTTGAGCGGTTTGAGGCTTTTTCAACGAGGCTTGTATAAAATGGATTCAAGGGGAATCATATAAGCTACTTGTTCCTTCGGCGGATGATCACAATTCAATTTTAATTGACTCTGAAAGAGGTCACTGCGAGGCCATTCCTTTGACAATCAGATCAATATGAATCGAGTCCGACCGCAAGTAGTCCCCTCCAGTGCTGCAGTTGAATTATCTCACTGTTTAATCACCAGACGCAACACAGCACTCTGGCATTATAATCAAGAGAGAGGGAAGCCTGTCTGATAAGGACACGCTACTGCAACCAGACCGCCAGGAATACTAGTCCAGTCTGAGCCCACTTCAGGAGCTGAACATAGACATGTACAGAACAGTAGACAAGTTAGGACTCTACTGTTCTGTGATTCTACGGAGGCCCATACTGTCCAATTTGCTCCCTGTGGAGCAATAACACTACAACTGCATTCCCCCCCCTCAGCTAACCAGACTCACACTCACCCCTGACTCTGTATGGGTGTATATACTGAACTTGTGATGACAAAAACGGATTTCAGAGCAACATCAAGTGCAGGAGATATCACATATGGCGATACAGAAGAAGACAATTGACCTTGTTTACACCACCTAGATTAGCTCTACAGATTTGTTTAAATAGCACAGCATTGACATCTATACAGTGGACGACACTGCCAACTTGTCACTTACACGTCACGTCACGCGCTAATCCACAGCACGCGTCTAGTCACTAGAAAAAGCTATCAGACTTCAATAGTAAGCCACTTTTGGTACAATTGCAAAAAAGTATATCACAGGTTTTTATGTTTTCTTTTTTGAGTGTTTCTAAAAACAACGCAAGGTACTCTATGCTTTCGTAAAAATCAAGAGCTTGAAGTTAGACAAAGACTTCTAGAATGCACATGTTGACAGTTAAAACAGTAAAGCTTGTGTGAATATTATTTTGGAAATGTGATTAGCCTGTCCACATGTTATTACACACACAAAAAAAAAAACATTTTGCAATAATTTTTTAACAAAACAGTTTACATATTTTTTCTCTACAGATGACAAATCATGTCTTGTACTGTGTGATTGAAGGGTTCAAACGTACCCTCAAAACAATAAGACAGCATAGAAACATTCAGGTTCTCTGATATTGGAGAAAACAAAATCTCGTTTTGGAATGGCACTCTACAGACTCCAGCAGAACACTTATTGATAAAGACAATAGGTGTGTACCATTATCGTTTGCTGAACATTTTGAACAATGAAACCAAAATGCTGACAGATTCTTTGTATTTTTCAGTGCATACGTATATTATTGCATCTGGTAGTCATACTGAGAATGACAAGTTCATAGAAGTCTCTGACGCGCGCAACTGAAGTAAACCTTTCACCAGAATTTCTTTGTTTTCTGAACAGACACTAAAACCACATGAAATGAACTGATGTGTGAATTAGACCTAAGCACTAGTCTTGCTCTTGGGTTAGTCAAGCTGCAGAAGAGACATCCATCCTAGGAGTTTCAGGTCGTTTGCTGCTCGTCATCACAGTAGTCAGTGCATTATAACTAGCACAGGCTTTTTAGCATTGGGAAGGACAGCTTCTTTTTCCACACTCGTGATAATAGTAGAGCTTGTTGCCAACCACTTATGTCCAGTCTGGCAGAGGGCTGGTTGTGAAACGGCGCAGTTCAACATGAACATCCAGTGTTGGGATGGAAAAACATATACTTTTGGGGGACGATCATGAAAAAAAACAGATATAAATAACAAAACTACTCACATAAATAAGCACTATGTAGATATGTAGTTAATAAAGAGTTTGAATTCAACGCCAAATGAACTGACATTAATTAACGGATTGGCAATCAAAGGGTAAGCTGGGTTGGTGTTATATTGAACCTAGTCTCGCACAGCCAGACCCATCTCCACACTCTGCTGGAAACAGGTCTGGCTGAACTCATTACCCTTCAATGGGGGATGGGGGGGGGGGCGCTATTTACCTTTAAAACCGAGGGGCGAGAGACATAGAGAACATGTACAGATGGTGCAGAGGCTTATTGAAGTGTTGTAGAGGCGGGCGCGTTGCGAGAGCGCTTCTAACCGGGGCATGAACAGGTAGAAGCGATCCGAGCGGAGCCACGCGATTGGTCCTGCGGTCCCGTTATGATGCACTGACTAGAGCGGTCCGGACGCGGCGGCGGGCGGCGGCATCTACGCCGACGTACTACGACCTGGCCTCCGTTTTAGACTTGATGATGGTGATGACGCTGGTGGCGCCCACCTGGCCCGGGACCAGGGGCCCGATGACGGACGCCGTGGGCCCCCGGGCGGCGGCGGTGACGGGGCTGCGCGCCACAGTCCTGGCGAAGCTCTGCAGCGCCTCGTACTTGGAGCGCAGGGCGTCCAGCTCCGCCCTCATGCCGGCGTTCTCCGTGGCGAGCTTGTCCACCTCCTGCTGCAGCTGCGCCTTCTGCCGCTCCAGCTCCTCCTTCTGCGTGACGCGCTTGACGCGGCAGCTGGCGGCGTAGCCGCGGTTCTTCAGCGTGCGCCGCCGCTGCTTCAGCTGCAGGATCTCCTCCTTGGTCAGACCGCGCAGGTGCTGGTTCAGCTCCCGAACCGACATGGTGACCAGCTCGTCGTCCGTCAGGCTGGTCCCATTCTCCCCCGGCTCCCGCTTCACCTGGGGGGTACAGAGGGAGAGAGAGAGGGGTAGACAGAGGAGTACAGAGAGAAGGGGAGAGAGAGGGGTAGACAGAGGAGTACAGAGAGAGGGGGAGAGAGAGAGGGGAAGAGAGGAATAGAGGGGAGAGAGAGGAGTAGAGAGAGGAGGAGAGAGGGGAGAGAGAGGAGTAGAGAGAGGGGGAGAAAGGGGAGAGAGGAGGAGAGAGAGGGAGAGAGAAGAATGGAGAGAGGAGGAGAGAGAGGAGGAGAGAAAGACGAGTAGAGAGGGAGAGGAGTAGAGAGGAGTTTAGAGAGAGAGAGGAGTAGAGAGAGGAAGAGAGGAGTAGGGAGAGGAGTAGAGAGAGGAGTAGAGAAAGAGGAGTAGAGAAAGGAGTAGAGAAAGAGGAGTAGAGAAAGGGGTAGAGAGGGAGAGGAGTAGAGAGGAGTTTAGAGAGAGAGAGGAGTAGAGAGATGAATATAGGAGTAGAGAGGAGAAGAGAGAGAGGAGGATAGAGGAGTAGAGAAAGGAGTAGAGAGGTAGAGGAGACAGAGAGGAGTAGAAAGAGGAGTAGAGAGAGGAATAGAGGAGTAGAAAGAGGAGTAGAGAGAGGAATAGAGGAGTAGAGGAGTAGAAAGGAGGAGAGAGGAGTAGAGAGAGGAGGAGAGAGAGGAGAGAGGGAGAAAAGTAGAGAGTGGAGAGAGAGAGGAGGAGAGAGAGAGGAGTAGAGAGAGGGAGAGGAGTAGAGAGAGGAGAGAGAGGAGTAGAGAGAGGAAGAGAGGAGTAGGGAGAGGAATAGAGGAGTAGAGAGAGGAGTAGAGAGAGGGGGAGAGAGAGGAATAGAGAGGGGGAAAGAGAGAGGAGAGGGACAGAGAGAGGGAGAGATGGGAAGAGAGAGAAGGGGAGAGAGAGGGAGAAAGAGAGAGGGAGAGAGAGAGGGAGAGAGGAGCAGGTGAGGGAGGGAGCAACTCTCAGGCCTGTACGCTAGGAGAGGAAGCCGCGCGGCGGCGGCGGCGTACCTTCAAGGCTTTGTTTCCCTTGTTTGTGGTCGTCATGCCACGAGAGCCACTTCCAACCGTCGCGCTGGCAGGTCTGAGGGTGAGAGGAGTTAGAACAGCGTTAGAACACAGAGAACCCGGGGACGACCCACGACCGAGCGGCAAGACTCAAGCCCGCTTTTAGCCACGCGTCGCCCGCGCGCAGAGCGCAGTACGCATCGCTAAACAGCGAGCGTATGGTGGGCTTTACTGACGGGAGTTCAGGGCGAGTCGAAGCAGAGCGCGTAGGCCCCACGGCGCCGAGGCAGCTACGGCGCTAATCATCCCTTTAAAAAAAGGCAGCGCGCCGCCACAAACTGGGTCAAGGACTGAGCCTCGCTCGGCGAGAGATGCCAGGTCTGGTTAGGGAGCGGCACCTGGACCGTTACCTCAGCTGTCAACAAGAGTGACGCGTGAATAGCTCACATTTTTTCAGGTCCCCCCCAAAAATAGCCAGGTGGCGTTCCGTCTGGCGGCGCGCGTTCGGCTGGCGCTACAGGAAGGAGGTTTTCAACACCGGAGGTCCGCTGACGCGTGCCGCTTACGACATTAGAGGCGTCGGTCCAAATTAGCGAGAAGTCAGCAAAGACGACCCGGCGGTTTGTGTGTAGTAACGGGACAACGCCAGGCACCTGGTGGTTTTGGCAGTTCACCGATTTCTTCGAAAGACTCGACAAGATAAGGCAGGAACTTCCTTGAAGAGAGGCCTCTAAACAGCCACGGAAGAGGAAATGTTTCGACAGAAAAGTGCCTGTCCCCTCTCTAGCCGACCACAGACTTTTATAGGAGACAGAACGGCTTCGCAGGAGTCCGACACCAGGCAGTTAGCAACCTCCCCCAAGCTCTTCCTGTGGGCCTAGCCAATGAGAAACAGCCTGTAGAGAGTCCGAAGAGAGGAAAGACGATGGGATTGGTCACGGGACAGAGACAGAGACGGAGCATGTATGAAGTGTCAACGCGGCCCCCCTGGCCCGTGTCTGACCTGAGGAGGGGGTCCGGTGTGCAGCTCGCTGGTGGAGCCGAGCCCCCCGGCTGGACCGGGTCCCAGTGAAGGGCCGGCTGTGTCTGTGAGCGACTACAAGCTCTGCACTGCTGGCTAGGAATGCTTTACTACACACACACACACACACACAAACACACACACGCACGCACGCACGCACACAGGCATGCGCATATACTGTGTACACTCCCGCACACACAAACAAGACACACACACACGAGCGCCCACACACACGCACACACACACGCACAGTAAGAGCTGTGTCAGCAGCACAGCCTCTCGCCACAGCCTGCCCAGCCAACATTGCCTGGCTAAGCTGATTTAAACAGCACGATGAGTGTGTGTGTGTGTGTGTGTGTGTGTGTGTGTGTGTGTGTTTGTGTATGTGTGTGAGCTTACACCTCCTTCATCGTGGAAAAATCCACAAAATAACCGTCACACATGATTGTGGTGAGCAAACAGACTTGTTTGCGCGTGTGCATGACCTGCTGCTGTAAATATATATATATATACACACACACACACACACACACACACACACACACACACACACACACACACACACACACATATATATGCAGTGGTTGTGAAGCGCAGGCAAGATGGCCAGGACATTGCCATGGCAACAAGGGGTGGGCAACAGGTGGACGGCTCACCTGAGCCAAACAGGGAGAGACAGACGCTCGTTAAAGCTGACCTGGATACGCCGTCTCCCTCACCCGACAGAGGGAGGGGCACAGGGTCAGGCCGCGCCGCGCAATGCCCTCCCTTCAAAAACCCCCCCTGCGGGCTCCCAACAGGACAACGCCGGGCCCATTTCTACAGCGCCAGGGAGGACTAGGGTAGTCCGACAGGACCGCGTTATGTATGCAGTGAGAGAGAGAGGAGAGGGGGGGGGGGGGGGCTCGTTTAGATATGACTGTACCATCCAGTTCTCTCTATAAATAACGGCATGGTAATAGCGTAGTAATAACATCTACCCACAGCAGGCTTTTCTGGTTCCCATTCACTTCCTGTAAGTGTTTCCACAGACGACCGCGGCGGCCAGGAGACCTAAATGGCATAATGGCGGACGAGGTGACGCGCCGATAATGGATAGATGGCCTGGAAAAGTGCTCCGTTTATACTTCGGGTTCTGGCGGTAATGGGGGGTGGGTGGGGGGGGGGGCGCTCACGGGCGCAGCGGAGTTAGCGGTCGGGCATCGCGCTGGCCGGGGCGGAGGGAGAGGGGCACCGCGGCCAAACGAGTGACCGGTGAGCCGGGCCAGAGACGCCGCGGCCCGGTAGAGGCCCCGAGTCTGACCACACAACCAGAACAGAGAGAGAGAGAGAGAGAGAGTGAGAGAGAAAGCTTGCTTGTGCACACACAAGGATACATTGTGATTATTATTACAATTTATTACAGCATTTCTTATTCATATATATATATGTTATCATCTCTCTGTTTGTTTTTAGATTAGTACTATGCTTTGGCAATATTTGAGTACTGAGTGTTTCCTGCCAATAAAGCTTATTGAATTGAATTGAGAAAAAGAGAGAGAGAGCGAAAGAGACAGAAAGAGAGAAAGTGCAGATGACATTACATGGCAGCACTACAGAGACATGGGCCAATGTACAGCTGTTCCACTCCAGGACTGGGGTGTATCACACCACACACACACACACACACACACACTCGCGCGCGCACACAGGCTCACACACAGGCGCACACACACACACAGAAAAAATTAGACATCAAAGTCTAGAGAAACCGCCAAGTGACGGGAGAGAGGCGCGGCCGGCGTCCTGCACAGCTCTGCCCGCGCCGCCGGCACACATGGCGCCCTTGCCTCTCTGACAGGCTCACCCTCTTTAACATTCACGGCGGCGGCGGAGGGCGGCGGACACAGACGTCCCCGGCGCCGCGCGCAAACGCATTACCTCCCATAAACGGTTCCACCTTCTTTTGTGCGCGCCAAGCCAAGGGGAGCAGAAGCCAACGGCGTGCTTTGAGAAGACGGGCGGGTGTGTGTGTGTGTGTGTGGAGGGGACACACACAAACATGCACGCACGCACGCTCCTCCGCACAAACACGCACGAACTAATGTCTTTTGTAGGCGCACGCTGAATTTTTATGAATCGCCTGCAAGAACGCTGACAAATCAGAGCTGATTGCTGGCGGAGGGGAGACATCACACCCACAGGAAATAGAAAGCGCTGAGTGCGGTCGCCCGGTGAAAAGAGAGGGAGAGAGAAAGAGGGAGGGAAAGAGAGAGATGAAGGGTGAGGGTGGGGGGGGGGGTACAAGGAGAGAGAAAACAGCCTTGTGAAAAAATGCGCTCTCGACACATTTTGTGGAGCTTGAGAAGAGCGGGTTGAAGAAGAAGAAGAAAAAAGGGGGGGAAAAAACCCTGATCTCAGCAAGGACCGGGACCAAGAGGCACCAATTAGGAAGTTGTGAGGCTGAACTAACACAACGAGGGCCATCCGTCCAAAACTGGCTTCAAATACTGCCGCCTGTAACTGTGTAGAGGCTGGGGTTGGGGCTGGTGTTGGGGCTGGGGTTGGGGCTGGTGTTGGGGTTTAGGTTGAGTTTGGGCTCCGGGGTCGGGTAGCCTCGTTAAGACCGACCTGATCTCGTGAGCTCACTCACATTCACCACACCAAGTCACTTTCTTTGTATGCGAATTAGGGATGCACCGATGCATCGGCCGAACATCGGCATCGGCCGATGTTGGCCTTGATGACTGCCATCGGCCCATCGGCAAAGAAAATGACATTCACCGATGGTAGTGGCCCATGTTATGTCGCAACAATTACGGCTTTTTTTTGTTGCAAAACGTAGCCTACCCAGCTGCAGATTCCGAGAAGATCTGTGACGTAACGCCTAGTTTGCTTTCAAATTAAAGAGAAATAAAAATTGGCATTTTGGAATCAAACACTTCCATTTCTTTGTTTCCCTGGCACAAAAGGGGGAATTAAAATAAAATAAACATCGGCCAATTGTTATTTTAAACATCGGCATCGGGGGAGAGCTGAGGGGCGAGACAAATAAATAAATAAATCCAAGCGCTACAGTGCTGATGCAACACGATGGGGGTCCAGTCTTGAGAGCCCATGTCACGTCCTAATGACCCCGCCCCCCCTCCCCTCGCCCGGAGTCCCGCCTCTCTCCAGGGGTCCGCTAAGGCGGAGCACCGTCGGTGGGTGGGGGGGGGGATTTGTTCTGGGGAGGTATGGCTCCCCTGTGTCCTACATCCCTCCACACACACACACACACACACACACAAACGCCCCCTGTTGAATATTCATCGCCGCCACTCACCACAGGGGGGCGCGGGGGCTGGGGCAGGGGAGGGGGGGGGGGTTGAACGGAAGCGTCCAGGAGGTAACTCTTCAAGGATACACCCAAGGCTCCTTCACCAGCTACCGTCTCAAAATGGTGGGCAGGGCTGGGAGGGGGAGGGGGGGGGGGGGGGAGGGGCAGCTCCACTTGACAGCAGTGTAACAGGATTATAAGGGCCATAAGAGCAAACAAAACCCCCAGCAACCCGCTATCGGAGTCCAGATTACAGCAGCGCCTGCTCTCTGAATACTAAACCGGCCAGAGGACTAAATGGGGGCACGGGAGCTGCTGTGATGAGGGGGAGCGGAACTCGGCACGCGCACACACACACACACACACATACACACACGCACACACACGCACGGGCACTGCACAAGTCATGTGTACAGCAACACACATACAAGCATGCGCACACACACAGGCACATAAACAGAAGGCACACACGAACCCATGTGCACATATACACTGTATACACACACATACGCATTGCGCATACACACACACACACACACACATACACAGAGGGCACACACAACCCACACAAATACACACACACACACAGAGGGCACACACAACCCACACAAATGCACGCACACACACACACACACACACACACTTAACAGACATCACCCAAACAACGTGTCATTGGTGATTCCTGAAAAGATGCATCCTGGCGTTTGGCATCGGCAGGTTCCTAATGAAGTGAATCAGCCCGGCGCCTGTGCTGCATGCTGATGAACGGGCCCGCGCAGCGCCGGCGCTGAGGCTCTGAAGGGTAAACACACCGCCCTGCCGCCTAAATACAGATCAGATCTGGCTCCTCAGCATCAGCCCTCGTGCAGTTTAGCACCTAACCCCCCAACGCTGGTTCAGACGCTTCCTCAGCTCATCCCTCTCCTCTGTGAAACCAGTCCGGGCCTGTCCGGGTTGCTGACCGCGCAGCAACAAAGCGGAGAGCCGATTCAGAGCCGTAATTACGATCTTAACATTGTTTTTCTACCGGTCTCAGCGCAGACTCGGCAAAACAGCTCGCCGGCCGCGCGAGGGGGAAACGGTTGGCGGCTACTAACAATAGCGCGCGGTCCCACCTCCGCACCGTGAGCCTCCCGCGCCTCGACGCTGACCCTCCGCTCCGTCTTTTAGTGCCTTTCGTGGTCAAGCGGCTGAGCGCGGCGGAAATCAAGCGAGAGCTGATTGCAGTCGGGTGGCCACTTCCTCACTTAAGAGCTCCATTATTATCTGAGGCCGACAGTGAGTGCATGCGGACAGCCTCGTCAAATTGCACGTGGCGACTCCCGGACCGCTAAAAGCTAAAATGGGCCCATTCAAATAACTAGCCTACAGTAAGCGTCAACGGTTTCCCACACGCGCACACTTCTGATAACCTCTTTAAACATCGCGTGGCTGATGGAGGCGGCCACTTTGACTCCCCCCCCCTCGTCTCCCTGCCAGTCCTATGGGGGGATATTCAGATCGAATCATCCCTCCCTTCTGAGTGAAGTCAATTATCGAGCAAGCTGCATGTGTCGGCGCCATTTAACTGCAAATTAAAAACCAGCCTCTGATAAATCAGGAAGAGTTACTTGGGAGGCTGGCGTCAATTGATGTACTATAGACATGCAGGCGGATTATGCGAGGAGGAGGAGGAGGGAGGGAGGGAGGGAGGGAGGGAGAGAGGGGGAGGGAGAGGTGGAGAGAGACGGAGAAGAGTAGAGAAGAGAAAGCCATTAAGAACTAGGTATTCAGAGCGTGAAGAAAGAGTGACAAAAAGAAGAATAGAAAATCATTCAGCTGTGTTGAGAGAGAGAGAGAGAGAGAGAGTGTGATGTGCCATTACTGGCGGGAAAACACCGAACCAACACCTCCACCTTTTAGTGAGAGGTGATAATCACACACTTCTAAGCATGAGCCGAGATCTGTCGACTAGTAGGGCGCCCGGGGAGCGCAGATGCGTCGTCAGCATACAGTTGGTAAGTGTGTAAAATGGAGTGGGCGTTTCTAGTTTAGAAAAGGATGTCTCTCGATCTCGAACGAAAGGTAATAGGCTAAATCAGCCAAATGCCTCTCTCAACATCAAACCTAAACACCAGCTGGCAATTTGGCGTAGCCTATAACACTGTATAACAAGGCCAAATGCCCCATCTCGGGATGTTAACGAAAAGTGAAAAATAATTTGTGGATTTAGATCTGCACCAAAATGTTATGGGGTTCTTCTTCCTTCGCCAATTTAGCATAATTCTGCTGACAAACAAACACACAACACTGAAAACATAACCTCCCTCTGGATTTGGGGGTTTGCCCCCTTTCACAAGGAGAGGACGCTTTCATGATGATACACAGGCCTAACACTGTAAAACTGGATTTGATGTTAATTAAACTTTTGAGTGGTCATTCCTTGTTTTTTCATGTTTTGTAAAAAAAAGAAAAGAAAAAAGAAAATATGAAAAAACATTTGCATTACTAAATCAAGTTAGTTATCTGTAATAGTCTGCTGAAATATGCAGTGCAATGATCCTGTTCAGCAGAGATAGTCTAAGTTATGTTAAAGTCGCACTGAAATGAAAAAAACATTCCGTCCCATTTTGGTTTACATAATTGGTCATAGTGTTCACCTTTTCAACGATGTATGCCAAAATATTTACAAAATTCTACTTTTGTTGTAATCTTATAACAAAGTATATAATTTCTTACTTCCTGGTAAACGGTAGGTCACGTGCAATGACTACAACAGGTAGGCCTACCTTAGATTTTAGGCCAATAATCTCACGACATCCACCCGTCAATCAGCGCTATCCTTCTATCGAATCTGTCTCAAGTTCTTAAAACCCGTCCACTTGTAAATGTTCCAATCAAATTCCTGTAAACATATGTCCCACCCTCATAGCTTGTTTGAGTACTTTAAGTTTCTGTAAGAGGCGCGGGAGGGGCATGAGCACGAGCTCTCCGCCTGCTTCTGCGTTAGAAAGCTGTGGGCTTTTGAACAATTTTACAGCGGGATGGTAGGCTATGGTGACAATTCTGGGGAAATTGAAAAGGACCGGTCCGATGACAAGTATAGCCTAACATTAGCTGAAGAGTTTATAACTAGCTCGTCTTGTTGCATGACCTGCTTCAAAGCAGTTGACGTTAACTTAGCTAACCTTGGCAAACAAAGGACGAGGTCATTAGTTGGTTATTAGAAGAGGTTGGTAAGCATAATGTTTTTCAGTGCTAAAGTTAGCTTAGTGTTGCAGATGTTAGTTAGTTTTCCCCTGTCAATTCAGTTTACTATAACATGTTGCATGCCACCATGTGCCTGTGGCAAACACTAGCTTGCTAACGTTAGCAATATTATTAATATAATATCTAACATTTATGTTAGCTAGTTCCCCATGCCTCTTCTGTCGATGTTAGCACATGTTGCATGAATGGGCTTGTGACACGATGGTCTTGGTGTTTGTTAAAGCAATACATTGCGATATTTGGACCTTTACAAACATGTCTGGTGCTAATTCTCCAATTAGATTTACTAAAAGTAAGCTGAATCGTCCAAACAGCCTACTCAGAAAGATAATACATTGACATTTATTACCTTTTAAAACTCGCGCCCCTGGGACGCAGCATTCAGTCGAAGTGCGCATGCGCAACGTTGTGCTTAAACAACACAGTAGTCGCTAACTATTCTGTCATCTATGGATATCATGCGTTTCTTAGCTCAATGATATCATGGTGGAGGTGAGAAAACCGAAGCAAAATATCAGCCAGAAAAAGACAATCTGATAACATTACGACACGGCAGTGCACTTACTCGCAGAGCCTGTGGGGGGCGCAGTTCCGAGAAAACCGGAGAAAACGCTATGTATTGCTTTAAGGTTTAGCACTGAAATGTAAGACTGGATTATGGATTCTGCTTTCTGTGTATTTTCCAGGTGTACTGGAGTTCAACTTTCAGGATTGCTGGAAACGGCCCAAAGCAGGATTTCTATGAAGGCATTGATCGGCACAGTCTGATCCAGATATTCCTGTCTGAGAGAGGGAATGTTGGGAAGCTGTTCATTGAAGCCGTTGCCTGATGGGAATTGTTGAAGTATCGTACCAGAGGCTTAAAAGCAGTCTGTGGCTGTATTCTGCCGGTATGCCTGTTGATGGGGTTGCCTTTGATGCTGTCCAAGAGTGCAGCATTGTGTGCTATTTTTGACATAAGCCCTATTTGCGGTAACATGAACCTGAAACATAGAGACCATCATGGTCACTGACACTGATCGCTCAAGTATTGGGATAGATCAACATTTTCGTACGACTCAAATTTCTTCACAATGGAAGTAGACAGGGACACGAAAAAGCAAAAATGTGTAGCTTTTTCCAAGACGGGAAGCTCATGATTTAATCTTATCTCAGTATGCTGTCCTGTGAAATGTAGGCTTTGCAAAGTAAACCGGATGTTGAAACAACAGTTAGATTTGAACCAGACCTATTTCGCTGACTGCATTACCACTGTAAACTTCCACTCTGATTACTTTGCAGAAACAACACAGTCCTCCGCGGGGCGGAAGTTAGCCTACTGATCTTGTCGGCTCTCGGGAAATGAGTGACTAAACTGGTTACAAGTGTCACAAAATGATCAAATTATCGTACATTATGGGATTTTTGGCAGTATTGACCATACAGAGGGCAACATTATCATACTAATACGATAATTATCGTACATCTGGCAACGATGAAGCTGTTTACAGAGCTTACAGAACAGTCCAGGGTTGGTCCACACACTCCAACCATTATGAACTTGCATTGTTTTACACAGCTTATATATTGACAACATGTCACAGAAAGTACTACTGTAATATTTGTGCAATACAATCAAAATAATGCTTGGTTGGTTCAGCTTTCTTATAGACCATTCATTTTGTCACTCTAGCTATTTAACTTGTGTTGTTATTTGACTCCCCTGAAGACTACTGATATCCGGACACTGCTGCTCAGAGGGCTTCCTCTTATCCTTGGTGAGGACACCACAGACTTCTAAAAGCTGGCTTTGTAAGTAACCATATTTTCTCAAAGAGCATCTTAAAGGACCATGATGGCACGTTTTAGAGGCTTGCCAGTTTTAATGCCGGTTGCATTAAAGTTTTAGACGGTTGCAATCCCTTAGTGTTATATCAACAATGTACAACCTTGCAATAAAAAATCTAAAATAAAATATGTTGTGTAACATTTAAATGTATTGTTTAATTCATTTTTTATTAAAGCATGTATTTTATTTAATGTATGCAATCTTCAAAATCAAAATAATTAAATTTGAAGAAAATAGGCTACATTACTTATACTAGCAAATTACTTTAATTAGTCATAAATAATATGTTTGTGTTTAACTTAGTTTACACAACTTAAATTCACATGAATACTGCATCCAATTAAGATTCTCTGTTTAGTTTAGCCTTTTGGCAACAGGTTTCCACACAGTTTTCTAGTTATGTCCACTAGTTGGGGCGGCGGTATAGCTCAGGAGGTAGAGCGGGTCGTTCAGTGATCGTAGGGTCGGTGGTTCGAATCCCGGCTCCTCCTGACTACCTGTCGAAGTGTCCTTGGGCAAGACACTGAACCCCAAATTGCTCCCAATGAGCAGGCAAGCGCCTTGCATGGCAGCTGCCGCCAGTGTGTGAATGGCGCTCTTGGCCAGTGTAACAACTGGATGGGGAGCGCATTACAAATGCAGTACCTATACCTATACCTAGTTCAGGAGAGTGCTGGCTACGGTGAGCCCAGCTGTATACCTCATCCCCCGGGACGTGTGAGTGGCCGCTTGTGACTTGTGACTCCGTCTGTCTCTTATTGCCTGCTACTGTATATGAGACACGCTCAGGCTTAATGGTTTAATCTTATATCCGGGCCAAGAGGCTAACAAGGCAGGAAAACAGAATGCCATTAAGGGAAGAGCAATATTTTTTAAATAGCACTGATAATCAAGAAGGAGTCGTCCAAGGAAATGTGCAGCCTGGTCTAAGATGGTGCTTCTCTTAGCCACAAAACTGCAGAACCGCTTGCTTCGGTGGAACTAAGTGCTAGGATTACTGTAGTGCTTACCAAATGGTGCTGTGGCACTTCACGCCCAGATAAAAGTCTCAAGATGTAGCCTACACAAGATCACTTGCATTACACCCCCAATAAAAATCTTTCATAAAAAAATCTATTTTTAAAAAGTGTATAGAATCTGTGATAAGGGATGCAGTGCTTATCAATAAGAAAGTGTAATGACAATCCCGAGATAACGATTGTGCAGAAACTTTACATTTCAAGCAACAGTTTCTTTGGTCTACTCTCACTACGATACACACGATAGCCTACATCGTCAAAAGGTGAGAGTACAGGAATGCGGGAAAATGACCAATTTGGCGTGTTCTGAAACTGCGTCCGTTTCTAAGATCAGTGCTCAGTTACTCTATCCTGTGTTGTGTTGGGAGCAGTGGGATAGGAGAGGAGACTTCACTGGCCTTCCCACACTATCTGCCTGGAGGACTCGATCAAAATGGAATAACTCTGTCGATGATACACCAGCCTAGCTCTGTCAGAAGGAGGCTAGGGTTGCAGGCAGCCCACACACTGGCAAAATATCCCTGAGCTGGGATAGGTCAACTGTGGGAGTATGTGTGTATCTAAAATACAGGGGGTTATATCGTATTGTTGACCTGAGAACTAGAACACATGGATAGCACATAATTTGGCACATTCTCACTTGCACCCATTCATGTTTCAATGAGTCCATCCATATGGTTAGAACATAGAGCCACAGGGCATCCTAAAAATAGAGTCAGCATCATCAGTCACACATTTGGATGATTAAAGAGTCAGAGAATTGGCTGGATTCGCACAATGTGTCACGCACAGGCAGAGTAATAACCTAAATGACTTTCACGTTGAGACAGGCTAAGAGAATACATTTCCCATAGTTGCATACTGTAGCAGTTCTTATCTAATTCTAATACTGTACAGCAACAGCCTTGGTTAAACACATTAATGCCCCACTTATTCTGGTATGCCAGTAACATGCTAGTTAAACAGATAAATAATATAATATAATAATAATAAATAGCCTCAGACGGCTTAGACAGTTCTGTCTCTCTTTTTCCTGCAAAGGAACTGGAATGAGAGCGAGCGTGTTACACTCCTGCAAACACAGTTTGCTAAAGCCTCAAAGTTGTGTCGGGATGAAAAGCGTCCACTTTCTGAAGTGAGGGGGAGAGCATATCGCAATGCTCAGCAATCACAATCCAACGAACTACACTTGCAAGGGATTTCATCACCAACATCCCCTCTGTATTACACCCCCCCCCCTCAAACCCCCACCACCCCCCTAAAAAAAACCTCTATTGATCTATTCTCCCTCCAGGCTAGTTCCCCGCTTCCCTGTGCAGCTGAGCTGTTACTTTCATGGACAACCTCCACGCTTGTGTTCCTAGAGGCAATTATTTCCCCCTGAACAGGCATTTAAAACAACTAAAACCATAAAAGGGTGCTCGCTGGTCACACGGAGGTATTGGTGGCTACATTGCGTTTCGCAGCGTAGTCTTGCCCGGTGTTTCATCAACCACCCAGCACCTTCCTCTTCCTCAACCACTCCCCCCCCGCCACCGCCGCCGCCTGCCCGTCCGGGGCTCGGCGCACACCGCGTTCACCTCTGCGTGTCGGCCGCCTCCGTGTGAGCGGCCGTGAAATCTCGGGAGCGGATCTCCGGCACTCCCCCGTCCCCAAACCCCCACCCCGCTGTACCAACAGACCGAGCTCTCATGTGTTCTCGTTACCTGCTGTGGAGGGATGGGGGGGGGGGGGGTTACAAACATTACGCTTTATTGCAAGGCTGAGTTTGTGATGTGGAGCCGGGCTGTCTCGTAGTCGGCCCGGGTCCGTCTGTCTGTCTACTGAAAGAACACTTCAATGCGGGCCGCTTCCTCTGAGTAAGGTGATGAAATGAGCTGAATATCGGAGCAAGAGAGAGAGAGAAAAACGCCAGGCAGACGTTCAAAACTAAAGATTCCTCTTTTCAACCTTTATGCGTTCACTCCATATGCTTCCCAAGGTGACTTCCACAGCAAATGAGTCAATGAATCACAACGCCTTCACTGCCTTGCTGATGAGGACAGGACGCTGTATGAAGCTACAGGTTCCTAGGATTCCAAATCATTCTTGAGATACGAACACCTGCAGCTTTTGGCACACGGTGAAAACTCAAGCACTCTCTGAGCAGCACGGATAGTCCAACCAGCTTACTCTCAACTTCTCACACAACCTGTCAAGTCTAGCCTATCTGACCTAGTTAAATCCTTCATTGACAATAGAAATGCACGGGCTAAATCATTTAACAGCCCGTGGCATAATGCTTATCATGCACTTTTCCCCCTAATGGATTTGACAGCGAGCTGTAGTAGGCTATTTTTGTCCATTTTTTTTATCATCACCCAGTGAGGGATTACGCAAAATAACACCGTTGTCGGATACCATGACAGCACTGAAATAAATAAGTAATTGAACGCAAACCAAGCATTTGATTTATGTGCAGTCAGCGCAGAGCCTGCTCACCATTTCATAACCCAAGTGGAGTTTATCAACACCGTTCTATCTCCGCGATGACGTCCGTCAGATAGCTGATAAACATCATCGATCCCTATCTACCGAACAGACCTTTGTCCGGCGGTGCCATGTTTCGGGTGGATTCTCAAACGTCCGTGGACCAAATACACCATAGTGATGATTCAGCATGATTAAAAAATACATCCTCATATCACGTTTGCAGGCAATGATATTAATATTATGGCACAACAAGGGTGGGTAGGAGAACAATGACAGCGGCTTGGCATTTCTTGTTACAATTTAGCCAGTGGATAAATTCTCTCACTTCAAGTGAACCAATAGGCTATAGCCGTCGACACGGTTAGAATTGCAATGCAACGTTCTGCTCCACAAAAGGCACCCTTGCATTCCATATATCAGCAAAGCATGTTCTAGATCGACGCACCGTACAAATAGCGTGACTGATTAGTCTGTCTCGCATCGTTAAATGTCACCAACCTGATCTCGCTCTGGAAGCAGCTGCACGGCTTGCCCCTTTACGCACGGCGATATGATGAAGCAGCAGGTTTGAACAGCTCGGAGCTAGCTACAGCAGCATGTGCATGAGTTGGCAAACTACGAGCCGCCGAGAAGTACCCGCGAGGAAGCCTGTCAGACAGCTACTTGTCTTGCCGCACATTTTCCCGACAATCGCCCAGCCAGCCTGTCACTGCACCTGACACCGCCACTCGCTCGCGTGACACTGGCTGCCAGTCTCCCGCCCACGAACCCACAAACAAGGGAATCCCCACAATCAGCTGCTGTCACAACGGCGAGCTAAGCTTTTTTTTCCCCCCTCAAAGTATGACTTGAAATCGCACTAGGCTCCGTATACAAGTTCGTGCGACGGCAGCACGTATTGTAGTAACGTGGCAGCTGACGGTAGTTGAAACGATCGCGTATGACCTGTGTGACAGCATGGCTGGAAACCTGAGAGGCTAGCTAGCACCAGAGATGGCTGGGCAGGCGGGCAGGCAGGCAGGCGCTGGCGCGGCTCTCGGCAGCCGAGGCAAAGGCATGCGCACTCAGCATAACAACACCTCGACTTTTAACTCACCGAGCTTTAAAAAGCTGTTGTTCAGTAGATTTCGCTGTCCGCTATTGAGTGAAAACGGGACAAGTGATGAAATTTTCAGCCGAAATAGGACTGTCTGAGCAGATCAGCGTGCGTTTGGTCCCCTCCTTGTTGATCCCTTTCTCTTGTATCGAAGCCAGACGTCAGATGATGTTTGGTCACGTGCCTTCATTCATGAAGGCTCTACGTAAGGCATTTTTAGGAGGATACATTGCAACATTTTATTCTCGCCGATGTGCAATAACTTGCAGAATGTTACACTGTATCTGTTGCAGAAAAACCACACTGCGAGCACTGTTCTTTTCCAAACGCTTTATGTACAGTAGGACCAATGAACCACATTATAGGCCACTGTATGTGATTCAAATATTTAATAAAAAGCTTTTTCTTTATACACGTGTTGTTCCTTAAAAAATAAGTGCCATATGCATTTTATTTATACAATAATAATATATTCTAACAAACACAAAACTTGTTCTCAGTAGATTACAGCTCTCATTGTAATGCAATTATGATGTTGGTCACTGTAAAGCAGTACCGAGCCCCACATTAACAGTGTGCAACAATGATTGGTTAAATAATCTTTTACCAACAGTCAGGAGAGTCTAAAGACAAAGGAGACTCCCTCAGGGCAGACAGAAACTCATCCAGCTCACGTGTAGTCTAGTGTGCCCCCATGCATCAACAGCTTATCCCAGACTATAGTGGAATTCTGCTCTGTCGCTAATCGGTAGCCTTTTAAGCAATCTGTCCCCTTTTCCAAATTGTTTATCTTTGTTTATGTTTTTTTGTTGAGTCTGTAATAAGGCTGGTCCCCTACAGAAACTACAGTGGCATTTTGTTTTCAGCTGTGGCATTCCTTTCCATCCATCTGAAGAAGGGGTTGCTCAGTGTTTTTTCTTCTTGGGGTTGCCGTTGGTGAAGAAGCTGATGCCAGACCTGACTCCCACCCCTGTCGCGCCAGGCTGCTGCAACACCTTGTCAAGCGTCGTCTTTTTTATAGCAGCTGGAGAGATCTTCTCTTGGTCAGCCAAGAACTGAAGCTCCCTAGTAGGAGAATAAGACAAACGTTCATTAAGATACACACATTATATAGCAGCCTACCACAAAGTGTTGGGACTTTGCCTACCCTCTTGCAGTAATTAGACAGAACTGCAATTTCAAAAAAAGAAATGTGTATCTAGCGCCCTCTGGTGTCTCAATAGCGCAACTGAACATCAGTGTAGTGAAAGCAGTGACACAGACATCGATTCCCTTTGCAAACATTTCAAACACCTGCGCCCTGTATTCGTTTGAACCCTGATCTACCCGTCTGTTTATACTGGTTCTGAAAAGTTGATACAGCTCAGGAGAGAGCGAAAGACACAGCAATCTTCCAAAAGCAATGAATGAAACGCACAGTGCTCATCTATAAGCTTGACACTTTTCAACATAAAAACCTCTTCTGCCAAAATCTTGATACCTGGTCCTAATGCAGGAGGCCTCCACGGCGTTGATGAGAAGACTTCTGAAGCCTCCGCTCTCCATGACGTGCAGGGCGTGGATGGTGGCGCCCCCTGGTGAACACACGTTGTCCTTCAGCTGACCGGGATGCTGCTCTGAATCCAACAGCATTTTCGCTGCTCCCTGAGAGAGAAGAGGATGGGGGCAGAGAGAGGAGGGAAGTCAGAAGTTACTTGGTGTCCAGCAGATGTTGTCCTTCGGCTGGCTGAGGGGCCGAGTCCAACGGCATTCTCACTGCTCCCGGGAGAACGGACACGCAGCAATACAGACAATATGCACTGAGAAAATATTACAGAGGCCACCTACACTGTATGATTCCACTGCAGTAAAAACATTGTTCTAGTGATATGGATAACTACTGTAGCTACAGGTTTGTTATTTAGCAGGAGGAATTATGTCAATTATTTTATATTTTATTTTTTTTTGGGGGGGGGGGGGGATAGTACATTGTGCAGCTCAAGGTTTGGAAGCAAAGTACAGTTAATAGCATGCCATCACCTTCCCCAGCACCTGCATTCCCTTAAATTATTATTAAGAATATATTATATTTATTTATTAAATTATGATTATTTATTTATTATTATAAATGATCATGGCAGCTGGGGATGCTGTTCTCACCAGCAGGGCCTGAGCTCCGAGCCTGACCGCCAGTCTCCTGGGCAGACCCATCTTCACCCCACCATCAGCCAGAGCGTCCACAGCTGTGAATGCCTACAGGGGGGGCATAGACACCGCCGCATCACACAACACACACACACTGAGAAACCCGCAAACACTCCCGGGAAACACATGTTCAGTAAGCAAGTATTCTAAAAGGCTCTGTGGGTGTATGTTAAGCTACAGAGCACACAGAGGTGATCTGTATGTCAAGTTTCGTGGGCACGGTGAGGGAACAGAAGATGTAGAGAACCCAGCACTCACGGAATAAACAGTAGGCCTAGTCTTTACATTTATTGGACAAATGGATGCGTTTCGGCCTCAAGGCATCATCAGCAGGGAAGGGAAGAGATCCCGATGTCTTGCCTGCGGTATATGTACATTCCTAGTTATGTCCAACCGCTCTAACAACAGCAAAGCCCCCTACGGCGGATACGCCGAGCGCCCGGCGCCGCCCCCCCCCACTCACGTAGGCGGGTCCGCTGCCGCTCAACCCGGTAACGGCGTCGATCAGGTCCTCCTCCACCTCCGTGCAGTACCCCACGCTGGACATCAGCTGCTCCAACAGCCTGCCGTCCTCCACGTCGGCGTGGGTGCCCGTGGCGTAGACCGTGGCGCCCTCACGCACCACCACGGGGGTGTTGGTCATGCAGCGCATCACCTTAGGGTACGGACGGTACTGGAGCAGCTTCTGCAGGGGGCGGGGTCAGGGGGCGGGGGAGGGAGGTGGGAAGCGATGATTTGCTAATGATTCACTTAAATATGTCAGAGACTACAGGGATAGCTAACACATAATGGCCTCCCATGTAGGCAACATATCTGTAACTGTTTGTATACGATACTAATAGTCACGTCTCTCCTATGAAGTATTTAGCCCCATGTTTATTGCTCTGTATATGTTCTTAGCCAATAGATAAACATTTTCCAGGAGCTTGCTCGATCGTCTCGTTGAGAGAGGTCAGGGAAGATTTCCCTCTGGAATATGTATGTCCATCCCACATTGCTCTCCGTAAAGCGCATTGTGTTGGCTCTGTGTATGGAATGCGCTATACAAATAAAGTTTGATTTGATAAGACGTGTTATTATACAAGAGCAAGCCCGGCACATGTGAACTTCCATGAATTGCGTTCACACCTCGTGCACAAACACATAAATGTTTGTGTTTTTTTCTCGTGCACAAACATAAACATCGGGCGTGTTTTTTCACTCTATTGATAGATCCGTATATTCTCTGATCACACAAGCATGTCACACATGCGATCTCAACGGCTGAGATATGCAGGCGGGAAGGGAGAGAAGGGTGTTTTATGTTACAGCCTGAAATTGTGCCCCGGGGCGGATTGAGGCCACAGCAATATGGAGAGGGGAGAGGGTGTAGGAAACCATCCGGTCTGTCACACACCTGGGGCCTCATTTATCATTGTGGATACACCCTTTTTCCATTTACACCTGATTTTTGTACTCGCTTTTCTCCTCAAATAATGTGATGTATCATGACAAAACTCGATGGGAAATATTGTGTATATATCTCACAATATTTCCCATTGAGTTTTGTCATGATACATCACATTATTTGCGGAGAAAAGCAAGTACAAAAATCTGGTGTAAATTAAAAAGGGTGTATCCACAATGATAAATGAGGCCCCTGGACACTAAGCATTACAACATCACAGTGCTCTTAGCTGACAGGACTCAACGAGCGAAGGGGGGAAGGCAGAATCCCACCGTACGGACGACTACGGACCACGGAGACGACTTTCATGTCGTGCGACTTTACCGTACCTTCTCGATCGAGTTGATGGTGACGCCTGCCGCGCAGGACACAATGAGATGTCGGTCTTCGATGTCGGGCCCTATCTCGTCCAACACGAAAGGAATAATGTGTGGTTTGACGGCCAGGAAGAGAACGTCGCTCTTCTGCACCGCCTCCTTGTTACTGGTTGTGAGATTGACACCCAATTTCTGCATAGTAGAAGTAGTAGAGCAGAGAATGTGCATTTGATAATTAAGTGTTTTAAAATCCCAGGGATATCCGACAGCAAATATGTATGTAAAGCCAAGGGGATTAAAGCAATGGCGTAGAACCGACGCCAGACATTTCTACGTTACCACTAACTCACCCGTAAAGCAGACACTGTGGGGAGGTCTGTGTCTGGAGAGCTGGCTGTGATTCTGTGGGTGGAAATCACACCTGCAGTGGGAAAGGGGGGGAAAGCAATCAACTGGAGTAGGCTACTTGGTCAGAGATACACAGCCTACTGGGTAGTAGGCTACTAGTAGGCTACTAGTAGGCTAACTGTGAAACTGACCTGCAGCAGTGAATCCTCTCACCAGAGCATGGGCCAACTGCCCTGCTCCTATGAAACCAACACTCATCCTGGGTTATCTGCCCTACCTGTAAAGGTAGAACAGCAATATCAAATCAAACGTAATAGGATGTAGCCTACAGAATATGTTATAATTAAACTGGGGTTATGGGCTGACATTAACGTTGCGCTCAACGGGCAGATTGTAGGCAACGCTATACTACTTCCAATTCAGAGTACGCAGGAGATAAGCTTCCTTTTTATTAAGATGCTACAGGGGATATGCTGTAATAAAATAGGCAAAGCTATGCTACTTCCAAATCTGAGTACGCAGGAGATAAGCTACTTCCTGGCTATTAAAATGCTACAGGGGATATGCTGTAATAAAATAGGCAACGCTATGCTACTTCCAAATCTGAGTACGCAGGAGACAGGCTACTTCCTGACTAATGCTACAGGGGATATGCTGTAATAAACAAATAAAAGGCGCCTACAACAATGTAATTAATTGAGCGGTGAAGCAAACTTACGGATGTTGTGACGGGTGTAGGCTACAAATCGAAATTGTTTCGCTGACTCACGTTGACGAATTCTGACAAAAGTGTGTCAACGTCGTCAATGTCAACGTGGCTTCGTCCCCAATATTTCTCCACGCGCTCCATGAAGCTACTGATGCGCTTGGTATTCAAAGTGACACGCGCCAGAGCCAATGAAGTGGTATCTTTGCACTACATTAGCCAATCGCCGTTGTACGTTCGTTGAAAAGGGCGGGCTGTAAAACCAGTTGCATCAGTGTGGGCGAGGGGAAAATGTAGGCTAAATTCTCCCACCTACTGGTACTAAAGGGGTTATAGTAGTACTGTCTGAAACGCAAATAGTATCTGAGCTCGACACGGTACAAAGACCACTCAATTAATTTATTTTAATGAATAATAAGAAACAATAGTCAGGTTCAGTGAACTTTGAAAAGCTCTTACACATGTTCGAAACACTTTGTATGAATAGAGAACATGATAGAGAGTATTTATGGTATTAGGATATCACACATCAGGAAGAGGGGTGTTAAGCAGACACTTTCATTGCATACTATTTTCTCTCACATACCACAGTTTCATCAGTGTGTACATTCAGCACATACATGTGTCTTTAATGAACACAGAGTGTGAGTTGAAACATGTTATTCAAGACAGGTAGAGAAATTAAAAGTAAAAGCAATCAATATTCTTTATGAGAAGGCCAGTCAAACATAACACAGGTTGTTTTCTTTGTTTCTGATATGATTATTATGACACGATGACTATGTTTGGAAAAACTTGAATTCGAACGATAAGTCATCTCAACACAAACAAATCCATGTGCAACACCATTAGAGAAAACAACAACAACAGCAATGCTCTCTTATGAGTTACATTCTCCTCATTAATACAAAGTATTCCTTCAGTATACTGTACCATAATACTACTGTAGGCATCTTGAAAACACTATATTCACTCAACAGACTGCTTGAAATGACCATAAATAGTCAATGATAGGCCACTATGGTAGGCCAATGCAGAGGCAAAGTCACAGTGCCCTCAACAAGAGTGCATTAAACTATCTGCACCATTATAACGGCACTTTTCACATAGGTTAATGCTGTTCAGGTATTCAACACTGTTTCTGTTCACGCAAGCTTTCCTCCTTGGCTCGCTGAGATGTTTGAGACTGGGAGATGAGAGACACAGTCAGGGCTGAAGAAGACATCTTTCCAACGTTCCCTCATGGCCAAAGATGCTGAGTTCAGCCTATGTGCACCATCTGGACGATTCCAGCATTGGGCCATTGGGGAAGAAGAGGGATAGACAGTGATATGAGCCAGGGATCAAACTTTAATACCCTGATGAAAACCTGTCATAACACATCGGTGGTAAGCCAGTTAAATAAAACATTTTGATTTGAATCTGAACTTTAGGTTTGAGGTCTAGAGCCGACAGGACCACCCAAGTAAATCGACAAAGACTACTTATTTAAGAGGACAGGTGATTTGTAGACCAGTTAGGGGACGTAGTCGGTGTGAGCAGCCTGTATGTCCAGTGTGGTCTGTCCATCTGTCTGTCCATCTGTCTGTCCATCTGTCTGTCTGACTGTCTGACTGTCTGTCTTTCTGTCAAAGTCAAAGTCAGGTTTATTTGTCACATACTACATCATACAGGTACAACGAGTGAAATGTTCTTGCGTTAGCTCCTAGATTGTATGCGCACACTAAGCAATATAGAGAGGTAAGCTAATGTGACGTTCACTGGACAGGTCCGCGCCATCTTGTCCGTCTGTCTGTCCGTCCGTCCGTCCGTCCGTCTGTCCATCTGTCTGTCTGTCTGTCTGTCTGTCTGTCTGTCTGTCTGTCCGTTTGTCCATCTGGCCGTCCGTCCGTCTGTCTGTCCATCTGGCCGTCTGTCTGTCCGTCTGTCCATCTGGCCATCAATCCGTCGGTCCGTCTGTCTGTCCGTCTGTCCATCTGGCCGTCTGTCTGTCTGTCTGTCTGTCTGTCCATCCGTCCGTCCGTCAGATACAGGGGCAGTGGGTGGAGCCTTGAACCTTGAACATTGAACCTTGAACCTTGAACCTTGAGCCTCTCAGGCAGCGGAGCCGGAGATGAAGCGGATCCTCTGGGAGTACACCAGGTCGGTGAAGTACAGGATGAAGTTGACGTTGGTGAACACTGCCACCACCAGCTTGCTGTCCCAGGGGCAGTTCCCCCGGGGGCAGTCCTCCGGCCGGGAGGTGGTGCCGTACTTCCTGTCGAAGCTGAAGATGGGCCACACCAGGGCAGTGCTGAGGTAGAGCAGCACGGCCAGGAAGGTGTACACCACCACAAAGCGGTCGAAGGGAAAGCGCAGTGAGGATGTCCTGCCGGACACGGTGATCGCCACCACCACCACCGTGACACTGAAGCACAGGCTGTACACCACCACGCAGTACTGGGTGGGGATGTGGAGGTTGTACTCGCTGTCGTTAGCCAGGGCTCCGAAGATGATGCAAGCCACGAAGGCCTGGACCACCTTGAGCAGGCCTGACATGGTGGCCATGTAGCCCACCACGTGGCCCGGCTTGGCCCGGGTCAAGATCACCTCGGCCCCGTAGGCGAAGCTGCAGACGCTGGAGCAGACGGTGACGGCGATGCGGTAGTTCCTCACCTCGCAGCCCTCCGAGGGGCAGCCCGTCTGGAGGAAGTAGACGGGGTAGACGACGGAGGCGGTGATGTACATGAGCGTGGCCAGCATGGCGAAGGCCACCGTGAAGTTGTCCCAGGAGATGGGCATGCAGCCGTTGAGCCGCGTCACGTCCATGGCGAACACCACCAGGGTCACGGCGAAGCTGAAGCACCACACGAACATGCAGAACCGCCCGTAGTTGGCGCTGTAGCCCGCGCTGTGGGCCACCAGGGCTATGATGGTGCAGCTAAGGAACAGTTGGCACATTCGGGTGGCTCCCAGAGGAGACAGCACTGCCTTCTTGTTCAGGTAGTGTCCGCCGTGGGGATCCATGATGGCGGCGGTCAAACGGTCAGTCTACTTTGATATATATCGCGATTAACGTAACAAAAGACAATAGCCTCTTCTTTTTTATGCGTGTGTGTGTCCTATGTATCATGTAGACCCCGTCTTGGAAGACCTTGAGGGTGGGCAGCACAGTTTCATACAGGCATTATTATTGCCATGCCTGTTGAGGGAAGTTTAGGCTGTGGGACAGCTGTGTCCCCCGTCCACCGGTGTCTGGGTGTCAGGCAGCGTCTCTTTTCTCGTCCCCTCGCAGAGCGGGTGTCCTTGTGCTCTCTCCGCACAGACCTCGCCCTTCGCTCCGCTCTTTATATAGATGAGGCTTAATTACTAATCTCTCTCTATGTTTTCCTGTGAGCGCTTTGTAATTAGTGTGGCGTGCCAGGGATCAAATTACAGTCTGCCAGTGTTCAGGGTACTTTAAAAATAAAGTAACTCACAATACACTGTTGGAACTAAAGTGATTGCATGGATTGAAATTTGCTAGAATACACTCAAAAAGCAAGTGATGATTACATAATATTTTAACGTTTATGTTTTTTTTCAACCTTAAATGATACAAGGTTTAGTGCGGGGAATTATAATGACTGAGTGTTGAATGCATTGCACAGTCTACAAAGCATGTTCATAACACTACTCATTACTTTTTCCTGCATGTGCTTGTCATGTTATATTACCCTTGTATCTGAAATGAAAGGTCCAACACAAAGTCACCAGGGTCTCTCTTCTTTTCCACTTTCTGGAAGATCAACAAGGTCCTCAATGTTCCACTCCAGGGACTCAGAAGAAAGAAGGCTTTTGGAAAAGTCCTCAGAGGTCCAGGTGTAGTGTAGCGCAGGGTAGTTCAGTGCAGTAGTTCGGCAACAAATACCCAGTATAGCCCAGCTAGAGTCAGATTGTAATCCTTCCTGTCAAGGTCCAATACTGATAGGCTCTGACCTTTCTCTGCCCGGTCCAGCCCCCCAGAACAGTCCCCCACTCTCTGATCTCACTCTGGTCTTCTCATGTGTCCTCTCTCTACTTGAAATTGTCCTCCCACTCTCTCATACTTGCAAACACACACACACACACTCTCCCTCTCTCTCCTATGTGACACTATGAGCCCCACGGCTTGCCAAGGAAAGTTCTTTGGACGACTGCTGTGCCGAGCCCAGGGTTATGGGCCACACCAGGACTAAAAATAGGGGGTCTATATTCCACAGAGTGGTGGGGTGGGGTGAGCCGGCAGTAGGGTGGGGAGTCGTGTTTCTGGTGGCAACCAGGAGTCAAAGCACCCTCCCAGAGAGAGACTGGCGCTTACCCACAGTGTAATGACAGGGGGGAGAGCCCTGAACTCCCGTCTGAGACGGAAATTACACGCAGGTCCCAGGGATGATTATACATGGGTTATGACAGCCCTGAGTTGTATGTGTGTAAGATGGAAGTTAGAGCAGAAACACAGAAATAGTTTCTGGGAAGAAAGAAAAAATGTGCCAAATAAATCCCTTCTAATGGTGGATGTACTATAGAGACTATAGGTCCAATGGACGCCCAAGGTATTGTGCTGACATTAAAGGGGTCCACATTTGCAAAACTAACTTTTTTATTGTACATTTGAGTCTCTGATGGGCTTATGAACACACAAAGTATGAATTGAAACAACCCAGGCATTTTGTGGTGATCAGCTGAAATGAAAACATTGGGGGGAAAAGTCAGTCCCTAATGTCTTTGCACGGAAAATGCTCTGTTCTCGGATGTACTAAGCAGCACAGATTGTCTCCCAAGCTCAAAAGACAGCAGAGCTGAGTAGATCAATTTTATTTTTGATGGCAACGTTCTCGCTGAAATTGGCAAAACACAAACTGTACAGAGACTGTAAGTAATTATGCTGTATTTGTTTGTATGTAGTACAAAAGTTAGCTAGCTAACATGAACAAACTCCCCTTTTGCCTCAACCCTGATGCTCGTCTCATCATACGTTAGTAACTTAGTGGAATTAAATTGGTGGACTTCTAGTTCATCAAGCGGTCATTAAAATGAAGGGTAAAAGAAGTGGACACCATTGGATTCCCCTCGGCCTACAGAATCTAGCTTTTATTGTTTGTTGTCGAATGGTGTCATATAGCCTGGTGGTGTCTAGCAAGTGAATGTAGCATGCAACTGTGGAAATAATAACATGGGCACTAATGCTATCATGTTTAGTCAGGGAGAGAGGACAATTCAATTTGTCACAGTGGCATCAAGTGTGGATGGTCCAGGCTAGCCAGCTATATTTGAGGTAGCATAGCGCCGTTAACAGCCCTCATTCAATAGCCTGCCGACTTGTTCTTAGCTGAGCTAATTTGCATATGAAAAAGCACTCAATCTGATCTCGTGGTCAACGAAGGGGTATCTGAGTGGTATTTTCAGCAAAAATACTCAGGCATGTTTTGGGGACCCCAAAGACTTATATTAAATTGTTGAAAATTAGCATAATAGGACACCTTTAACTTGTACACTATATAATGCACAGAAGGTAGAGGTTCATACTTTTAAAAAGTATTAATTGGCATGTTTAAATTGTAGACCTGGTGAGAGGTTTCCATCATTATTGCTGTAGCCTATGTGATGAGCAGGGTCAGACAGGCTAAAAGAAGAGACAAGACAACATGAAGAGGTTTCCTTGAAATAATTGTAATGGGTCTTTCCTTTTTAAAGTCTGATACAAAGACATGCAATCAACACAAAGAGAAAAAAAAAACAGCAATATATTTACAATTTACAAAGAATCACTTCTCTGTGAAAATAGCACTTATAAATATGATTTACATAACAAAATAAATATGTAAATTACCGATGTAGCTTGAGTTTTTGTCTGTTAAAAAATATGTTACAGAATAAAATTACAATTAGTAATATGTTTCCTTCTCTGGTGCTTTGTGAAATAGAGGTCCTTTAAAACATCATTTATAAGACTTAACATCGAGCATTACATACATTAGCATTATATTAAAAAGTGATTTTTCTATTAAAAAATACAAGAAGGGAGTTACAATAGTGAACATTTAATAGTACAAATACTCAAAAATGATCCGATACATGAGATTCATCTCCCTTTGACCGTAAATTGCATTGAATCTGAAGAATTGTTCTACAAAGCAAACGGGAAGCACAAAGCACAAGGCAGAGTTCACATTCTGACTCAAAGATGCACCGTTACGTGTGAGCGTGAACGGCCGTGATCCAGCCTTGCGGTTGGTTAGAGGTAAAACACTATATGCGTTGGCACTGCGGTGTAGATAAACCGGTTGGGGGCCTGGGACTGCGTTCAGGCCCACCTGAGCACCACAGATCAGCACCAGAACCCTACTGAACTCTGAACTCTGAACCCTGGCGCGGAGTGCAGACGGATCTGACTCACGGCTCACTGTGTGAGGGTTTAAGATCACATTAGTTCTACCGGCTGACTTCTCTATTCACATAGTTCGTTTTAAGGCCAGTGAGTAAATCACTTTGTTTTCCGTGTGTTTGTCTACAGCTTTTAAGGAGCGTTTGTTTAATACAATTACTGTATTTTGCGTTGTGTATGTAGTAACAGCTTATGTAGCAACGGCAATGTGGTGAGCTGATCAGGAGTGAGACCTGAGTGTTAGAATCTCCCCCCTCCATCACTTCTCTCTCCTCGTCCCCATCCTCCACCACCTTAGATAAAGGCGGAGGTAAATACAAGTGTAAAGTCCTCACTTCCCTTCTTCCTTAATCCAGTGATTTCCACACCATTTTTGTGTGCCTGTTCTTGACTTGAAGCAGGAATACTGTGTGGGTAGAGCCCAACAATAGCAAACTGACTTAAACATTTTGTTAGCTATACTCTATAGACTACTTAACAAAGACAACGGTCATTGCTGTAGTTTGCAATCTTTATAGTTATCAATGACATGAAAATCAAAAACTATAAACATGGATAAAAGTAAAAAATAAAAATAACAACATTGAGCATCCTTAAAACTGGATTACATTCGTGATTTTCTTTTCTTTTACAACCAAAAGATAATTTAAGAGGAGAGTAGCAGAGAGGTGTGCCTTGTCGTGGTGGCAAGTTGCCCCAGTACTCATTACAGCACTGGGTTGTGAGAGGCATTGTTAGGTGAAGGGTGAGGGGTCATTGGGGTTAAGGGTCAACAGAGAGTAGCCCTTGGTTTTGACTGAGGTTCGGGCTGCATGGGATGGTACACGCTAAGGGATGAGAGCCGGGGGTGGGTCGGGGGGGAAAGCTGAAGCTAGCGGATGAGGACATGGAGGTGGAAGAGGGCCGAGGCTAGGGGATGAGGACACGGGGGAGAAGCGCTGAAGCTAGGGGATGAGGACACGGGGCGTGGCAGGCCTGAAGCTAGCGGATGAGGACGTGGAGGTGGAGGAGGGCCGAAGCTAGGGGATGAGGACCCCGGGGGAGGGGAGTGAGGCGAGTGGATGAGGACACGGGGGGGGGGGGGCGGGGGGGACTGAGACTGAGCTGGAGGTATCAGAGGCGGGGGGGGGACGGGGACGGGGGGGACGTCTGCTGGACAGACAGCTGGACGAGGGTTCCGCGGGCGTCACCTCCTCTTAGCTCCCGCTGCTCAGCATGCCCAGCAGCTTGCCGGGGTCCATGCCCTGCTGCTGGGCCATCTTCTGCACGTCGAAGCCCATGTGCATGAGGAACTGGATCACGTTCATCTCCTGGCCCGTGAACTGGTCCCGGATGGTCGGGCAGGTGGGGTTGCAGTGCGGCCACGGGCAGCTGTCGATCAGGTGGACGGGGCAGCCCTTTGGCGGGGCCTTGTTGTTCCTGCTGTTGTCGTGCAGGCTACGGTCCCAGCAGTGCAGCGCCCGGGGGAGGGACGTGCCTTTGACCTGGATGTCGATCCAGTAGCTAGAACGGGACACAAGAGGGCGCCGTCAGCTCGCGGACGGAAGATCCCCCCCCCCACCCCTGACAGTGAATCACTACTGGGACATTCCCAGCCCTAATTTGGCAGACAGGTGCATGAGGTAACTGTGGTTTAGGCTAACCTGTGTAAACCAAGGTTGAAATGAGATTAAAGGAATAATGAAAGGCTTGTACTCACTTCCTAGTGATGACTTCATGCGAGAGGCAGGCTGGAGCGAACATCGCCCTGCAAATCAACACCGACGCGTGAGGAAAAATTCCATAAAGCTCCACGATACACAACACAACCATATCAATAAAATCCTCTCATACTTTCACCAAAGGTATTTCCCTCGCTAGGTTAGATTAGCATTGATATAGCATCGTATGGGACTTGTCCGCGCTACGAAGCGATAGGATATTTCAGCTCGGACGAGGCCGAACTGAACGTACGGGCGTTGAGGCGCTGGTACTCACGGGACGTCTTTGAGAGTGTTCCTCAGCTCGATGCCCAGGTTCTGGATGTAGCGCCACTGTCCTTCCTGGACAGGCTGGCCGGTCAGGTGGATGTTGTCCACGGTCAGCTGGGCCTCGTCAAACAGCCACTGGACCACGAACACCGGACCTGAGGGGACGCGGTGGACAACACTGTCAGTCAGATTCTGAACACACACATGCACGCACACACACACACACACACACACACAGACATTAAATATTCCTTTATTTGTATTTTGTACTTTATATGTAATGTACGGTGTACAGTCACAGTGAAATGTTGCTGCCGGCTCCAAGATTATGCTTGATACAGATGCCTGAATACAGTACTGTAAATACTGTACATGCATACACACATGCAAGAACTCACACTCAGACACACAAACACATGCATAAAACACACACACATACCCATACATACTGGCACAATGGACAATGTGACTAAGCTTCATGAGTGACCAGCGCAAACAGATATGAAACAAGCTTATTTTCTCTACACTCACTCTTTATGGAGGGGAAGACTCTGTAGCCGAAAAAGCAGTTCCACTCCTCTCCCTCGTGGGCCTGCCGGCACCTCTCTGGCACCACGCCGCCCCAGTACCTGATGGGAAGAGGTCAGAGGTCAGCCTTTGAAGCGTCGGTTAAAAAAACAAACAGAGAAATATTCAGGCTGACCAGTATAATCTCTCTATCGTGACCTTCATACATGTACTTTCCGTCCCTAAATAGGCGATATGTCGTGTAGAGTCCCGCCCCCCCGCCCCTCTGTGGAACATAGACCCCCTTTTTTTTAGTCCTGGACCGGTGTGGCCCAAAACCTGGGCTCAGCACTGCGGCCATCTTAAGAACTATCCCCTGGCAATTCCATTTCTCCTCAGTCAATTCAGGAAGTGAATTTAGATTGAAATACAAAATGTGAATGGATTCACCTTATCGATATACAGATTAGAAAGAAAGAGGACTTTTGCCGTTTCTGTTTAAAAGCTGAGTTGGAACTAAAAGGGAGTCCCCCCCCCCCCCACGGTAGCGCTCCGGTCAGCCTTACTTGATGCCTCTCTTGATGGCCTCGGTGGGGGCGCAGCTGATGGTGTCCACGCAGTCGGTGCAGCGGTACTGCTTGTTGTCCAGGAACCAGCCGGAGTCCGACAGACCCCTCACCTGGATGCCGGGGTGACCCAGACCCTCCAGCAGCTCGGCCACGCGGTCCACATTCAGCAGGACCCCCGTCCCCCCAGCGCTGTGGGGAGGAGGAGCACGCATCAGAACACAGACGCACACACACACACACAAGCACATACACACACACACAGACACATGAGCGCACGATCACACAGAGCAAGATGTGTATAGATAACATTCTCTACATTCTGATTTGAACACACACACACACACACGCGCACAATCACACAGATAGAACAAGATGTATATAGATAGCATGGCTCTACATTCTGATTTGAACACACACACACACACAAGCACATACACACACACACAATCACACACACACACAATCACACAGATAGAGCAAGATGTGTATAGATAACATGCTCTACATTCTGATTTGAACACACACACACACACACACACACAGGACAGCGTAGCAGAATCCGTTTAACACTCACCTGCTCCCCGCGAGCAGCAGGACCTTGGCGTTGTCAAGGCCCTTGGTCAGCAGGTCCTTAACGACCTCCTGGATGATCAGAGAGCCCATGAAGGCATAGCCACCTGCACACAACACACACAGTGTGCGATTAAATACACACAACACACACACTGACCAATTAAATACACACAACACACACAGTGTGCGATTAAATACACACAACACACACACTGACCAATTAAATACACACAACACACACACTGACCAATTAAATACATACAACACACACTGACCAATTAAATACACACAATACACACACTGACCAATTAAATACACACAACACACACCGTGACCAATTAAATACACAACACACACCGTGACCAATTAAATACACACAACACACAGTGACCAATTAAATACACACAACACACACAGTGACCAATTAAATACACACAACACATACAGTGTGCGATTAAATACACACAACACACACACTGACCAATTAAATACACACAAGACACACACTGACCAATTAAATCCACACAACACTCAGAGTAACCAGTTCAATACACATACAGAGTGACCAACACAATATAGATCACACACACACCATAACCAGCACAATACACACAACACACACACACAGACAGCACAATACGCACCAAACACACAGTGACCAACACAATACACACACACAGACTAAAACAATACACACACACACACACACACACACACACACACATCGCACAACAGACAAAGCAAAGAGGATGAAGCCCAAAGCACACGGCATCGCCCATCCAGAGGTCGCAGAGCGACATCTTGACAGACTTGACCTCCATTTGCATGTGGCTGACGGTACCTGTGTAGTGACACGTTCTGTGTGGCTTTACCCGTTTCAAAAGAACGCGATTCTTTATTATATTGATTTATTTCATTGCCACAAAACGTTCGTTTGTCGCTTTCCGTGGGCTTTGGGCGTGAAAGTAGTGACTGAGCGTGAGTTGTGTTACTGGACGATGTCTTACTCTGGTCCGTCTTGGCGGAAGCGCCGCTCCACACGTCACTGGAGCAGTAGGGAATAAACCTGGACAAGAGACATTCACAACGTCAACAAAGTCCTCCTACATGCTTAGAGTGTCTTCAAGTCACGCGTGCGCACACATGCACGCACATTCGCTCGCTCGCACGCCGAGACACGCACACGCGTGCTCGAGCTCAACACACAAACGCCCGCTCGCTCACACGCCGATACACGCACACGCACGTGCTCAACACACACACACACACGTGCCATAAAACCAAAACTTACACCATGTTGGCGTTCCACCAGTGAGGGTTTTCCTCAGGAAGTGGAGACAGGATGCCCGTGCCTGCGGAGACGGCGGCCAGCGACAAGGGGCGACACAGAACGCATATATATATCATTAAACATCAGGCCCCGCCCACACACAGCCCCGTCTTCCTCATAATCACAGCCCCGGATTACAGTTATTACACCACAATGAGAGAGAGAGGTGGCCGGGCTCAGCTAGACCCGGGCGCCAGGCAGGTAGGCCCGCACTGTACATTATGACTGGGTGTAGGTCTCCATAACACTGTAGATTAGCGTAGATAGATCCTGTCCTTCTCATTACTCGGGCTTGACGGTGGCTATGCCCTTTGTTCATTGTGTGTACGCACGCGTGTGTGTGTGTGTGGAGCCAGGGCGGGCCCCGAGACGCCCCGGAGTCGCCCTCCACTCTGCCGCGCGGCGGAGGGGGGTGAGCGGCGATAGGGCGGCGGCCGGGCGGGGGGCGGGGCGCCATCTCTGTGGCGGGGACGGACCTGTTTTGGTTTGGGGCCACTTGGACGAGCTCATCAGTCTTCTCATGGTCTCGTATCGGCTGTCGCAGTTCTCTTTGTTGAAGCAGTACCAGCCACCTGGTCACACACACACACACAAAAACAGTCAGTATTCTTTGTTTCAGTCATGAAAAGGACCTTTAAAAAGACAAATATTGAGTCAATAGTGACTCAATAGGCTCCACAATACTCACCCTCCAGGAATATTAGCCACCTTCTGCTCCCACGAGATTCTTTCATGTAGTACCTTCAAGTAAAAGACAAGTATATATGAATATCTAATACGGGTTAACACTTAGATTATGCAGTACGACATGCACAGCTCAGCAAATCACACATACACAATGTACACAAACGTTCTCACTCGCAGACTCAACTCAACTAAAAGGTTGACACGGCACAGTGATACAAGTATGTTACGTTCTAGATCGGGACACTGTCACCATTTACCTGTCCGGGAACACACAGATAAGAATACAGTATCACGACCGTGGTTTCCATTATCCACCTGCCTTATCGGTTACTGGGCCGAGCATCTGTCTGTAATCTCACGTGTGTTATGTAAACAGAGACGGCGGAGAAGAATCATCGCGGAAGACGATCATCTGTCATAGAACGACTGACAGGCTGCCGCAACTGTGCAGGGTACGAACACACACAGGGGGTTGTGTTTGGGCGCACATCCTGTGAAGGGAGACTGAGATCAAGAGACAGAGCATTCTGCGGGCCCCTATCGCCGCCATGCCTCGATGCCGCCCGCGCCACGCGCACCGCACGTGGGCAAGTAGGGGTGCTGAGTATCGGCCGTGGTCTCGGCTTTTACACCGAGCTCCGCGTCCTTCGCCGCCAGCGGCCTCTCAAAACGTTTCATCTCGGGCAGGGTGACATCATGGCTGCCCCCAGCGATACCGCGCCACGCAGGAATGAAAACAAGATATCAAGAGCTCGCTTAAGTTATTTAAAACTTTGGCGAGGGGCAAGTACACACACACACACACACACACACACACACACACACACACACACACACACACACACACACACACACACACACACCCTTGTTTTCTAGGTCTACTACGGTTGAAGAGGCATCATGTCTGGCCAGAGTGAATAAGTCAGTGTTCAAGATATCTGAAGATTTCTGAGCCAGTCAGAGAACTTCGGTGAGAAACATCCCTTCATTGCAATCTTACAGTAACAGCCATGGTTGCTTAATTTACACTTGTGCAGGATTGCACAGGACAGAACTCTCTGACAACATACAGTAGTTTCACTTTTCGTGGATAGGAACAGTGATGTGTTTATGCACTGCTGTAAATTGGCACTGCAGCTCACGCAAGCCTTCCAAGAACTGACTTTGGAGACTCAAACCACAGATACAGACCATGTAACAGATTCAGAGAAGTACTGTGGGCTGCAGTGCTGGCCCGAGAAGCAAGCGTGATTCTCTGAGCCTTCCTGTAACGTCCAAGACATTTTCTCAGAGACAGAGTGTCTCTAATGTTCCTCTCTGTAGGCGACCCAGCAGAAACCGCTGCTCTGGGGCGAAACCTAACTGCCAACGATGTCCCAGCATCAAAGAGAGGAGATGGGAGAGCCAGTGGAGGCCGGGTGATGTTTCCTAAGACACTAACTCACTCACACACTCTCACTCACTGACACCCACCCAATCACTCATACTCTTACTGTCTGTGTCCAACTGTTGAAGCCACTATTGAAAGACAATAGCAGAGATGGCAAATACATTTGGGATGGTTCTACATGCTAAGGCTAGAGATTATTTGATTTTATACCGCAGTGCAATTTTTCCAGGAAGACAACCATATTTTGTCGTATTCTGTCCTCTTTACCGGTAGTTAAGGCAATCTTTTAAGTGCTGATCTGTAAGGGGTTTATGGGAAAACTTCAAAAAAGTGCCAATTACAAGTTATCTTCTGTCTTCTGTTCTCCAGGGTGAATCAGAGAGCTGCGCACAGACCGGGAGCCGCTGGAGGGATTAGCCTCCTGTCAGCAGACCCAGAGGTGAGTGAGATGGCCATCTGCCAACCGCTGGCTCCCCTAAGCCGTGTCCTCGTGCTGCGCTCCTAAAGAGCTAAGAGCTTTACCGGTCAAATGGACCGCTCTTTGTCCGGCACTCAAGTGGGGTTTAA
The DNA here is from genome assembly GCF_949987555.1 of Borostomias antarcticus. Lineage (NCBI taxonomy): Eukaryota > Metazoa > Chordata > Actinopteri > Stomiiformes > Stomiidae > Borostomias > Borostomias antarcticus. The sequence goes on along the minus strand of NC_140238.1, from coordinate 29,814,024 downwards.
AACTGGAATTACACAAGGAAGCTAAATCCACGAAGAGACATCCATATCCAGACTTACTCAAACACGACGAGGCCGTCCTACGTTGTAATCTCCAGTCGTCGCTATTGTAATGTTTCTTTGCGGGACGTGGACTTAAAGTGTTTACTTATTTGTAATAAACCTTTGTAGCTGTGTGTACATACTTGGACGAGTATGAATTGAGTTTGAGTCAAATACTTGCTCTAATTGCTCTACACTAATGTGTATCAGGGTGTGTGTAGAGAGAGAGAGAGAGAGAGAGAGAGAGAGAGAAACGTATGGGGTATTTCCTGTACTGTACTATAGACCAAGAGAACAGTCACATCTATATACGCTGACATTACTGTACCATTCTCAGTGAACCACACTATACTACACATCTATGGCTTAACAGTACCTCCACATCTAACTAACCTCAAACATGAGCATCATAGCTGCAAACAGCTCATCTAACAGTTGCTGCTTGGTTGAATGTGAAGCCTCTGGTGCCATGCAGACCATCCCCTGTCTAAGTACAATATCAATGTCCGACTCAGTACAACAACCTGATGAGGTTCAAATGATAAGTCCGTGCCTAACGTGACAGTGCTTTCCTAAATCTGTTTGTCTTTATTACACAATAAAATGGAGACAGCAGGCTAGTTTTAATACCCTGGCTTGAACGGGGAAACCAGACAGGCTCTCTCACTGCCAAATGAATGTTTCACTTAATGACTGACATGTTCTTGGAGAGAGATGAATAGTGTGATGTACCTGACAAACGGTTGATTTAACATAATCAATTTAATGCATTTTCAGAAAAATGATCGGTGTAATGTTTCCTCTTATATCTGGTAACAAATAAATGATATAGGCTAGATGTAAACCCTTTAAATACCGACTATGTTACGTCAAACCTACGTGCGTAAAGGCGCATGGCATATGTCAATATTTAGTTTAGAGTGTTTCCAAGATAAGAGAAACTATGCATTGATGTCGAAAAGTATTTTGCATTGCCAATAGCCTATGCCTAAGGAAATGAATGATGATACCCACGTGGCAACGGCTATCCACAAATATTTCACGCTCTGCTATCATGACGCAAAACAGCTGTCAGCACTCCCCTACCTAAAATATTTTTTATTTTGTATTAATTTTAAAAAGCTGTCTCATTTTTGTTTAGTAAACACAGTTAAATAATCTTATTGAAGGAAAATATTAATCTTCTGTGGAATGTTAGAATGTGCATCATTAAAAGCGGTTCTGTGGGCAGTTCGACCCAAGTAGCCATCGGACCCCAGGCAAAATACAGCAATTCGCATACATACCCCGCAGGAGTTCCGTCGTTGCACGTGACTGATGTATTTTCCAAAAAGTGCAGCTTCATGTCATAATCGAGCTTCTGCGCCGAGCACGGGTAGAGGGACTGCGCGAGGTTCTTAACCTGAGTCATGAAATTGTCCATGTTCTCCTCAACTGCTGTGAAATCCAAAGGGAAGCTCTCCGTGGTGTCGCCCCGGTCCCGGTATGTGGGAGAAGGCGGTGCCCGTCGTGGTTGCGGGTTACGACCACCTCGGAATCTCCTTGCGCCAAGAACTCCAGACTGCACCAGCACGAGCAGCAAAGCCGAGGTAACCAATCTCATCGCCGTCATCTTCTCCACGAGAACCTGCAGCTTAGATCTTCCTTTGATGTCCTCTCCCCGAGGTCGCTGTTTCCTCTTGAAAATCTCGCTATTTAAAGATGGGAGACGGGAAAAATGCAAACAATTACGCACGGCCTTGGCGTCGCCTGTAACTTGTTCAGTCCTCACTGGCAGTCGTTTCAATGGAACTAAATGAGCTTTGATTTCAATTTTTTAAGAACTCCTTACAGATGAGTGTTTTTGATAATAATATAAACGGTATCTAAGGCTGTTCAATGACTTTTCTGGATGTTCATGAAGCACCTTCCCTAGACTCTCAGTAGATGCTCTGTTCCAGAATCCTGGTTGTTCTCAAAGCTATCTGCCTGTCACTACTGCTGAAGCAAGCTCAGGGTTTGAGTTAATGACAATACGCATGCCATGCGCTGGAATTTTATTCAAACTTTCCCCCCTTCGGTCTCTCTTCAGCCAATCAGAGAAGTGGGCGGGCCTCTGGGCATGATCAAGCGTGGCAGACTTCCCCCTTTTTAATTTATTGAGGGAAAAAAATGTCCATGCTTTGGCTCTTTTGATCCGCGATGTTTCATTTGATGTGGTGGTTTTTACTGGCTTTGAAATGCCTGTTTCCCATTCCAGACAAATTTATAGAGTGAGAATAAGCCTCTTGTTACACACTCGCCTTAAAATCAAGTGGGAAAAAATACACAACACAGGATCATAACTCATGCGAAACTGGCAGTAGCCAACTGAACTGTGACTTGTATATGATTACAAGTATATTACACATAATCATTATTATTTTAATAATTATTGTTGGTAATATTATTAGATGTAGCCTATTATTGCTATTATTAGTGTTGTAATATATTTTTTGTATATAATCATATGAATAATATTTATTGTTATTAGTATGATTATTATTAGACAATTATTATTAGCCTATACTGTCTTGTTGATGTTAAACCGTTTATGCTGCTTATTGCAAATTAAATGTGGAATAAGTAGGCGATGCTCTTCATTTAGTGTAAATGTTTAAAGCTATAGGGCTAGCTACATACCGTCTCAACCTAAACAGCGCAGGTGTTTCATCTAGCCTATCTATTCTCAGGACACCCAGAGCGCAGGTTTGCTACAGTTTTTACTTTTCATTTCCAAACCCAGGTTTTGATTTGGTTTATAATTGCGTCACATTTCTAGTAGCCTACGAAATGATAGCCTAGTCCTCAATAATATGTGCCATGACGATTTATCCATGGCAATTGATATTGTACTTATAGTAAATTCAATATTTTGACTATCTAAAGGCTTTAGAACTGCTATCTCAACTTTTCTGTTTCAAAAGAAGAAAACTTTACCTTCCGTAAGCGAGACTTTTATTTTCAACGCGAAACAATTCCCAATGTTGGCTTAGTGCAGCTCGAGCAGGTCGTGTTTGTAGCTGCGCGAGAGGGGACGCGGACACTTTTTATCTACAAGGGGCCCCTAAAGATCAAAGCAGCCATCACTCTTTCTCTCCCCTCCCTCTGCAGCCCCCTTCAAAACTTTCCTACTCTACTGTATATTTTAAGTCGAGGTTAGCATCCTGAAGGGAAGCCCGCACCTTAACACAGGAATGCCCCGTTGCGGTTTAGGTATTCCTTTAAAGGTCGGTCAGTGTCTCTGGAACAATCTTTAATCGGCTCATTCAACACGTTAGAAGAACTCCCGCTAACGGAGAAAAAACATCTCCGGGACACTAATGGTGTTTTGAGGACATTTGTCCAGATGAGTCTGTTTCTTCCTGTGTCTGTTCACCTCCTAAGTATAGTCTGAATATAATTGAATGAAGAAGTGCTTCAAGCGATGTAGTCTTGGTCTATTCATTTCGCTAATTGCATAATTATTTTGTGTCTTAAAATGACATCAAAGGAAACTAATGCAGCCTTGGCCTAATGTATTCTTCTAAATAATTCGCCCCTTGCGCTACTTTGGCAAAGCCACATGAATAAACATTGTATTTGCGAAGATCCATGTGTGGACCTTTAAGAAGACAGTCATGTTGAGAGCACCCTGCCCGGGGCTCTGTGCTACGCCTTTCTCAGGGTAATTGCTATGGTAATTGGTTTATTCCCGCTATGCGTGGAGGGAGGGGTGGTCGCTATGATGTCCTAATTAACCGTTGCGCACAATAAACACATAAAGGTATTAGTGTTTTATAGACTTTGGGGATCCCTGAGTGAGGCTTTATCAGCCGGAGAGCGGCGAGATTAGAGAGCTCAGGGGGCAGCGTTAATGGGACACTTAACTCTGCTGAACCCTACTTCAAACTAAAGCTCGGACTTCATTTATAGCAACGCGGTTACCATGGAGCTCCTTCTTGTGACAGCTAGTGGTTCAATGATTGACACACCACGAGGGCCCCATTGTTGGAATATAAAATAGGCGTCCATCTGAACACGCTCATGGGGCCATTGAGAGGAGTCTGCAGCTTCATGTGTGATCCAGACCTCTGCTCTGTCTGTCCATCAACATCAGAAAGGAATTTATTTTAGGCATAGCTTCCATTGAACCGCATCAATGACACAAGGCCATTAAATCTCAATGAGGTGACACATTAGTCAGATTTCGTAACAAGACTTTACACTGGTTCTGTGTTTTAGATATAATCTGTAAAAGATACAACGCAGTATTATGATTCGATTTATCAGTAGTCGACATTATATGAGTTTTACACTCACTTTCCATTTAACAAGAAAAAGTCTCACAAACTGAAGGGTTGTTGAATGAAAACCTCAACGAAGATGTGTGCCCAAAGGTGAGGTATATCGGGCCACCCCCAAATGCACCAGAGACAGACTGGAGACTGTTGGGGACTATCTCGATAAAGATACGACCGATATTGTGTTGCATGGGGGCGCGAAAGGACGTCTGTTCCCTTCGAAAACAAACAAGCGGCGCGGAACCGTCTCCGGGGGGCGGAGGACAGCGCGCCCGTGCCAGCGCGCCGAAGCCACGGGACCTGGCGAGGCGACGCGCTAACCTGGATATGACGTCACACACCAGAGGGGCCGATGGTATCCATCGGAGAAACTTCAAACAGATGCTTGTATAGATTAAAACATATGTCAGGCTGAGCCCAGTCATTCTGACCCATTTTATCACACGTCATCCCTGCAAATGTGACCCTTAAATCACTCGCAGATGGACCCTGGCCTCTGACACACACACACACGCACACACACACACACACACACACACTACCATGAAGAGGCGCCTTGATGGTGCATCCAGTAGAATCTTGACAGGCCGGCTAAACTTACACCTCCATGGGCTTACAGTTATATGGTGTTGGGTCTTTTACTGCCATGTAGCAGAGCGCAGAATCTGTTCGTCACCCGCACGCCGGCGGAGGTGATTCACGCAGTCCGGAGCCACAGTCCGGACGCCGCGCCCCCACCATTAAACTCGGACGCGGGAGCTTTGTCCGTCCGTCCGTCGTCAGCGGTCTCTCGCGGATCTCTCCGGGCCGTACCCTGACCCGGTCGGAGAGAGTGCCACGTCGAACGTGGGAGACGGAGGCTAAAAATGGCGTTGGGAGCTTTGTTACTGTCGCTGCACGGCGCTATTTTCTCCCTCCGTGCACCTTGTTTGAACCCGGCTAAGCCTCTCTGGCTCTCCCTTTCAATCTCTCTCTCTCTCTCTCTCTCTCTCTCTCCCTCCTGCCTTTCCCTCTCTCTTTGTTTCTCTCTTTCCCTCTCTCGTTCTTCCCTCTCCTACTGTTTCTCCCCCCAGACCTCCAACTCTCTGTCTTTGTCCCTCTCTATCTCTCACCCCTGCTCTCTCTCTCTCTCTCTCTCTCTCTCTCTCTCTCTCTCTCTCTCTCTCTCTCTCTCCACCCACTCTACATCTTTCTCCTTCTCCCTCCATCTCCCTCGCTCTCTCTCTCCCTCTGTCTTTCCCCCTCTCTCTCCCTCTGTCTCCCCCTCTCACCCTCTGTCTCTCCCCCGGTCTCTCCCTCTCCCTTTCTGTCTCTCTCTTTTTCTCTCTCCCTCTCTCTCTCTCCCCCTCTGTCTCTCCCCCTCTCTCTCTCTCTCTCTCTCTCTCTCTCCCAGTGTGCAGCAGACACAGAAATAAATAACCACACCACCACAAGTCTGACTGGATTAATCCCAGAATCAGGTCATTTGAAAATGACCCAGCTGTTCTGATGGCAGTCCACCCCCCACCCACCCCCTCCACCCCTCCCTCCCTCCCTCCCTCCCCCCCCTCCCTCCCTCCCTCCCTCCCTCCCTCCCTCCCTCCCTCCAGCCCTCCTTCTATGAAAGTCAAAGCTTGTCTTTCATCTCCGATCAGTTGCATGTGCCCCCTCACAGATCCACAGGTTTTACTGCTTAGCTGTGAGCTGGCAGCGCAGTCATGTGACTATTATGCTACACATCACAGCTAGTATGGGAGCGCCCTGCGCCCTGTCTGCGCAGCAACCCCCCCCCACCCCCAACCTCCCCACGCCTGTTCGTTTTGATTTGCACATGCCGTTGTCGAGGGTCCATCCGTGATCATCAAATCCTGCTAGTTGGAACTGTTAGGTCAGGTTACATCAAAGAGATCAGGAGGGCTCAGGCTCTTGAAAGGGACAGGCCCAGGCTCACATCATCAGAAACAGGTGGAGGTCCTCATTGGAAGAACAAAGGGGAGATCACCATCTATTAAACCTTTGTATTTCACAGAATAGTTTCTTTAAATTCCTTTAAAGTGCCACCCCTCCTTAGTCCACATTGGAAGGAATCCGGGCATTGGACCGACCCAGATTAAAGCTTGTATTCTGTGATATCGGGTCAGAAGCTATGGAGTTCGGCTTTCACCACTAAATCCAGCGGGGGTCACAGCTCCACGTAACCTTTGATTAAGTGGTCACAATGTGTTAAACTGTGGAAATCTGATAAAATCCGGAACCGGGAGAGAAGCGGAAATCTGATGAATAAGTGTCAGGTGTTGTGAATTAGTTCTAAAGTTGTTGAAACATTCGGAGACCTTGCGGGTAATATGATAATGACCCTGGGTCAAATTTCCTCGACCCATTTTTAGAGAGAATGCATTCATGTTCACCTTTACTTTAACTGGGATATAACGTAGCATATTTTAAATATCTAGACGTGCGCCTATATTAGGGACATGTTGCATTTCCTGCACCTAACCACCTTCAGCTTCTTAAAACATTTCCCATCATCCTCCTCCTCCTCCTCTCACCTCTTAAGAAATTCCGGAAGCGCGCGCTTTGCACAGTACCTTTAATTTGACATCGTAACCATTGTTTAAAACCCAAAACAAACATGCGCGGAGTTGTCTCGTGTTAACACGTAGTAGACCGGCCCTTTCATGTGCCCTCACCACATGTTCCCGGGATCACCGAGAGAATTAGTAAACAACCTTGATCCTGACTTGAGTCAGGAGGTGCCATCTAAAAAGACCTGGACTTCAATGGCGCGAGCGAGAGGAGCGGAGGCAGACATCTGTCCAGCAGGCTCTCATTTCGTAAGACGAGACCCTCTATTGGTTGCAGATGATGCCCAGTTCGATAAAAACTAAACCCTTTCAAGATAGGACAGCTTTCATTAGGGGTCGCCCTGGCACATAGGGGTTAGCGAATAAGTTCGTCCGACAGGGCTTGCGGTTACGTAGGCGGGGGTCGGGTTACGGGGGGATTTATTGTTTGTTGTTGATCTTCGTCGGGTCCCCGACGCGCTTTTATCAGCCGATGCGTTATCCGATCACGTCACTCATACGGCGTGTACGCCCGCCCGTGTGTGTGTGTACGCCTGCGTGTGTGTGTACGCCCACGTGTGTGTGTGTACGCCCGTGTGTGTGTGTACGCCCGCGTGTGTGTGTGTACGCCCGCGTGTTTGTTTGCGAGGAGCAGATGAGCCAGATAGCCCCGGACGGCGGCGCCTCAAAGGGACCGGTGTGCGAGCGCGGGGGGGTGTGGGGGGGGGGGGGGGGGGGCGGGATGGTCCTCCTCCAGGAGTTTCCGCTCATGCCTGGAGCCTGAATCATCGGAAACCTTCTTCTGATGCCCTCTCCTAGGTGGGGAGGAGCTTATGCTGTCTGACCAATCACATGCGTTCCCGCTGAGTGCGCTGTGCGCAGCAATTTCACTGAGAAGACAGATAGCAGTAGGTCAAGAAGACAAGTGTCACAAGAGTACCCGCAGCCGTGAGTAGTGAAAAAATGAGCGAAAACTAGGTCAGTGAGTTAGTAGCAAGAAAGGGATCAACGTCCATGATTTGGGTGCATTTTGGTTACTATATATTAATATTATATATTAAATATGAATCACAATTATTCATCGCAATTACCATTTTGAAGCAAATAATCGCCTTTTTTTTTTTGTCATAATCGTGCAGCCCTATTCTCACATCCATCCACATTGATTTGTGCAGCAAACGAGTCCAAGACAAATTTCCCTGAGGGGACAATAAAGTATATTCTATTCTACATCCAGCTATCTGCTGTGAGCATGCAAACGGCGAACGTTCAGAAAGGTGGCGGGTTTTAACGGACCTTGAGTTTGGGAAGTTGAGTTTGTCCTCTCGCCGTGATGTCATGAGTGACACCAGGTGGAGCACTTAAATCCACTCATGATGATTAGAAACACTGCAGAGACTTAATCCAGACCTCTGCACTCGCAACAACAGCGGATTTTCGTGGAAAGACAAGTCAGCATCAGTTACACATCTGAAACTTTCAAGGACCACAGAAGTTCCCCCTTTCCCGAATGTCCTCGCATGCGCAGCGATAAACTACCAGGCAGAGACTTAAAAGTCTGCTCCCAGAGGAAACCGTGACCTGAGGCGGGCGTGCGTCCGCGTCACATCCGCCCGCCCGCCACATCTCTCCCCCCAACATCAGACAGCGTCTCCCCTGGACCTCGTTGGAGGCGGGGGATCAAGAGGTGTTTGTGGCCCCGGCATCAGGATGTAAACAAACTGGAATCTGTGGCTTAGGATTTGAGGATTTTTATTAGGATCCCCATTAGCTGATGTCAGTGACATCAGCTACTCATCCTGGGGTCCAAACAGAACACAGAACAACAACAGATAGGACACTTATAGACAAAACAGTTACACAAAAATTGATTTTGCTGTTGATTTGGTTGTTGATTTTCATGGAAGGGGGGGGGGGGTACATGTCTGCTTCAGAGGAGAGGGAGGTGAGGAAAAGGAGAGAGGGAAGAAGGGAGGAGGGAATAAAGGATGAAGGATAAAGAAGAGGAGTGTAAATAGGAGCTTATAGTAGTTATGACTGAGTTATAACATGTAAATAGGGGCTTACTGTAGTTATGACTGAGCTATAGCATGTAAATAGGCTTACTGTAGTTATGACTGAGCTATAGCATGTAAATAGGCTTACTGTAGTTATGACTGAGCTATAACATGTAAATAGGAGCTTATAGTAGTTATGACTGAGCTATAACATGTAAATAGGAGCTTATAGTAGTTATGACTGAGCTATAACATGTAAATAGGGGCTTATAGTAGTTATGACTGAGCTATAACATGTAAATAGGGACTTGCCATAGTAATGACTGAGCTATAACATGTAACTGACACAAGACCCCACAGATTTTGGCATTAGCAGGCATCTTAATGCAAGACACAGAAAATGGGAATCACCTCTCTCTCTCTCTCTCTCTCTCTCTCTCTCTCTCTCTCTCTCTCTCTCTCTCTCTCTCTCTCTCTCTGCAAAGCCTCTTAAGTCCTTGTGGTCCGCATGCCTTCCCGAAAAAGAGCTCAACTTTGCTCCGGGGGTCACCTGCGGTTGGCTAATGGAAACATTTATTCAAAACAAGGTAATATATCTGTTTGGAAATAAAGCACCCACTTCCCTTCCTCCTGTGGCAGGAAGAAGAGTGTGATTTGCGGGAAGAAGAGAGTTACTCAGGCTCGGCTCATAAACGTGCGAAGAGTGAAGAGCAGCCAACATCAGAACACAACAGTGTGTTTGTGTGATGACTAATGAACAGAGTGTGCAAGAATCTCCTGAATCTTCACAATCTGGCTTTAATCTGATCCGACGCGTTGCACCTGGAAAAGGTAATATGGGTTCCAACAGGAACACACCTCTTTTACAAACAACAATGTTGGGAGGAAATGGCTGAATCTGTCCTAAGGCAACTAGGATGCAGTTTTGTTGTTACAATACGTTTATACTGTTTAGTTGTCTGTAAACCACATAGCAGCAGTCTTTTAAGTTTCCTTACCACTACAAGCACCCACCTGACAGACCTACTCGATCAGTCTAACTAGATTCCCACAGACATCTGTGAGACAGGTGGGGAGAAATACCCCAGATCCATCCACCTGAAATTTCTCTGTAAATTACCCATTCAGAAACCACTGAGTGGTGAGAGAGCTAAGAGGCGGTCGTGTTCCCCTGGAACCGATACGGAGTAGAAGGATTTGAGCCCAGGCAGAGTTGGTTACCCCTCTAAACTGAAAGCACATCAGGCAGGTAAAAGACAGGACAATTGTTCGACGTCTGAAGCGTAACCTGTTCTCCGGCCCTCACTTTGAAACCAGATGAAGATCGTCTGGGGGCCCTGAAGTCATTACCGTCTTCAAAGGTAATTAACACATGGATTTTGTTTGGGCCCTGCGAGCCCCAGATTGTATAGGTACAGATGGTCGAGCGGGCGGGGGGGAGGGGGGGGGGGGTTGAGGGCGGACGACAGATACGAAGAGCAAGGTGTGCTTGGATGTGCTTTCATGTCAGCAGGAAGAGCTTGACCCCTGGCCCCCCGCCCCCGCACCCCCCTCCCCTCGACCTCAAATCTGGGCTGTCAACGCCACATCCTTGAGTGCCCTGTAAAGATTAACATGTGGACGGAGACACCGGGGCTTCTGCAGCAGCACATGACGAGCGAGAGGGCCCAGCTGGCATACCTGCTTTGAAAACACCTTCCCCGTGCGATAGGATCAGCACGTCAAAATATGTTCAAACTTCTTACAAGTATTTCAGACAGTTGTTTGTATCACGCAGGCATGCAATTGCACCGAGGGACTTTTTCCACTTTTAATTGGAGACTGGTTGAAATGTTTTCAAACGTTGCTGTTGCTCCCCTCGGACTCGATGTTTTGAGTTTCCCTTTTACCCTGAGCGCTGAAAACGGACCGCCACCTGGCACTTTCCTTCTGGTGGTAAATAGCTGCGCTTCCTCCATGTGCTAGCAATGGGAGAGGGGGTACAGCCATGTCCTGACCTCGAAGCCAGGGAGCTCCATCTTGAAGACGGGTGTGCCTCCGTTTGGAGTCGACCCCAACCTGCCACACCCCGCCCCCCTCAACCCTGCCCATCTGGTGCCATGCAGATAGAGAAACTGGGCAGATTCATTACCCAGAATTCATCACACAGAATCAGAAAGAGGATGATTAGGTAGATGAGGCGGGGTGAAATGTGTCATAATCACACGTGGATGACGTCAACCTCCAATCAATCGTCATTTACACGTTACGACAAACGGTGAACACGACATATGGTACCAACTGCTGTTTTACTACAGTAAACTGGAAAAAAATCGGTGTTTTACACCTTGTTGTGATTTGCATCATGATGCAGGATCATGGTATTTGTGGGTCTTTGTGAGCTTGTGTAATGGAATGTCTGCGTCAGAGCTCTCAATATGGGTGAGCAGCACGGATTGAAACATTCAAGGGTTGAGATGAGAAGCCTGGGGAGACTCAGGACTGGGGAATGTTGAAGAATGCCAACCACAATCCCCAACTGGTCAATAAGATATGTTGTGTCTGTAAAAAGTGTTTGTGTTAGTCCCAAGCCAATGTCTTTGCGTTTCCTCAAACAAACACACACACACACTCTCTCACATACTGTACCCACTCACACACACATGCTCCCTACAGATTTAATATGAATCATCTCAAGCAGACACTTGGATCTGTGGGTCAGCGGCCTGTCTCAGGGGAGCGTTTGATGATGGCGTTTTATTGTTCCAGAAGGTCAAGTTCTTCAAAGCTCTCCTTCTGTTCTCCGCTGCGCGCCCGGCCAGCAGCTGTCGGGATACGCTGGGCTCTGTTTATACGAGAGAAGAAGCCGCTCGGGCCCCACTCGAAAAAGAATCGCCTTTACTGGGGGGTGCAGGCACACGGTGGACACCACAATATTGTTTTTCCGCCTTTTTTCTCCTCTTTTGTGGCCGAAGAGCGTGTGAATCTTGCTGAACAGGGCGTCCCCCTCTCAGGTTATGCGCTGTTTACAGTGTGATTGTTGATTATAATGGGTCTTCAAGCTAAAACAGGCCCTCAGAGTGGTCACCTTAGTGGAGGAGACCCAGTAGGTCTGTAGCGTGGCTTCGCCAGACCCAATGCGCAAAAATGCGAAGGGTCTGGAAACTCTGTTGCTTTCCGATTCCCAAGGGGCGTTACCAACGGGCGTAGATCAAAAAGCCTCTCGACGCAATTGGTAGACCTACAACCAATCAGAAAACGCCTCTACAGCGTTCCTCTGTAGCGTCATCTCATTAAACCCGCCCCATATTAGATAAACAGTTGTGATTGGCACGAACCAATCGCGGTTCCAGTGGATTCAGTTAGAACGGTTGGATGTCCAGACTGATCTGCGGAGTGAAATCGAATGTGAGCTCGCAATGCTGGCGACGCCAGGTTAGCGTGTCTGTATGATAGCGCTGAGACATGATAGCACTGGCGCACGGCTTCACCACACCAACTTTAAAGGTGTTAGATATTTAATAATAACAATTTGTCTACATAAGTGTTACGGCTAGAATGTACCCCAGAACCATAAAGGGTAAAATAAGTGCTGCAGTAAAGCGTACACATAAGAAAGCCACATTAAACAGTCAGAGAAGCAAATCACAACAAAAGGGTGTAGGCTTTATTTTCCCTGGGCTCCACAATCTAATAAGCCAGAGGCAACAGGTGAGAAACTTAAACTTAAAAATCATGTCCCTAAATAAACAAACTTAACCTAACTTATTACCTAACCTAGGGCAGGATGGCAGAGGAAGTACGAAACCAAAAACATAACAAAAAGCCCTACTAAAGCAAATACTAAAGAATAGATATTCTAAACAGCAGTCTTTATATAGGGAGTGGGGGAGAGCTGGGCAGGCCACTCCAATTAGCTGAACCCCAGTTGTGGTGCATCCAGCAATCAGCCCAGCACCAGGTAATCAGCAGCCACTGATAAAAAAAACATAACATCCACAGAGCTTAGAATGTGAAAGGTGCGGAATAAAAGTATAGCTTTTCCCCCCAATTGATTGATTATGAATTCATACTTAAAAAAAATGTTGACAGGTCCAAAATGAATGCTGTGTTTTTCTCTGTCTGAGATGTCTTTAGCTTTGGTTCCCACCTCTAACAAGGTTTGTGAGCCAATAGTATTACGGCGTTGGTACCACACAGTATCTCTGTGTCGGAGTTGGCTCCAGACGAAAAGAACCCAGAAAAGACCCCAGGAGCCCAGAACCCAGACCCTTCCTACACCCAGCCAGAGCCCAGGGGAGGATGAATCCTCCTCCTCTCCAAGCCCAGTAGCGACACCCTTCTCTGGGAGAGGCCACAGACTTGGGGGTCCTGTACCTGTTGGAACTGGGACCAGGACAGATTCCATTCCAAATGCTAGTACCTTTCCACAACAACCCCAGCCTCTAATCTTAGCGGTGACCTACAGTACCACCGCCACCAGCCCGAGTCCGAAGGCCAGTGGAGATGTTAGGGTGGGGCAAAGATCTCCAGGGAGGGAGTGAATCACAAGAGCCCCTCTCTGGCCCCCTGCACCCTTAACCTGACCACCCTGAAACGCTGACTTCTCCCTACTGCTCCACCCTCACGGTCACACAGGATGTCCAGCGCACGCCCCCCCCGCCCCCCCATCCCCTCCCAGCAAGCTGAAGAGGGCCCTTTTCATGCTGTTGCTATGCATTTGAAGTGTCCAGTTGCAAAACACATAAGCTTGAAAAGTTCTGCGGTTTGGGCCTTTGATAACTGGAATGTTCTTTTGGACTTTCTTACAAAACGCCGGGTCAAAAAGCGCCGGAGCCCTCTAATTTATTTTCCAGTTTCGCATCCACACGGAATAAGAGTGTCTCTGTTCCCCCGTGTGTATCTCCCGCCTTTAAACGCTGCTCACCTTTAATGTCGCAGGAATAACATCGCCGTTTCCACCAAACTGCGGTACCCTCTACCGCAGTTTCTGTTTGGCTTGCTCCGTTGACAGACAGGCTATGATGAGAGTCCCAACCGCTGCAGCGACTCTGCCCTGTGATACGTCAGCACCTTGTCGCAGATCTCAGATAAAGATTACTTTTTAATGGCCCCGTAGGTATAATGGAATTGGAGCCATGTGGACATTTCGCGTTGCAGGTGAGACTACGATAACAGAGATGTTTTGTGTTCCTTCCAGAGAGCACCGGCGCACTGAAGTGCGTTATGAGAAAGTTGGTCAGTTTTGCTCATTTTGTCCCATCACATCTTCGTATCCCCCGATAAAATCGTGGAAATGTGATGAGATGCCGGAGGTTTTTTTTTCCCCACAAGGAATGCTGGCGTGACTGAAAGTCAACACTTCAGGACAGTGTCAATAATGCGTTAACCCCAGATAGCAAGCGGATGTGTAATGATTCTGGGCCATATATGGTCCGGAACTAAGCCACAAGGGCCAGATCTGGCCTGTATATGGCCCAGATCCGCTTGCTATCTGGGACGCACCGGTACACACTATAAACAGGCATGTACAGCTCATGACCATGTGCTACAGCAGCCCAGCCTGCTTTCTAGACTCTTTCCCTCTTCGCTGGGAGCTCCAGTCGGCCAACGTCATTGACCGTGCGTGAAAGACGGACTCACGGAAGCTGTAACCGGGGGTTTGTGCTCAAACAAAATGTCACTTTGATCATTCCCCCCCAGTCTTTGATCCCTGCCCTCTTGAAAGGACTGATAATGATGTTTAATTGATTATGTAGAATCAGGGGGCTGTGCTCTGGTTCGGTCTCATATCATTAATTTCTCCCCTGTTTGTATCTGCTCTGCAAAAGAAGATCGCTGGCATGCCATTTTGCCTATTTCTTTCTTCTTCTAACACAAATAAAGACGTCAAACATCAAAGCAGTTCTTGGTTAATAAAAGAAGACCTCAGATATTTTCCGTTATGTTTGACATGGTTTTGGGTTTCGCAACCCAGAGAAACAACAACAGGATGGAATAAAATGACGCTTTCTTGTCGTAGCCGGGTTTCTGTGTTAAGGAGGTTAAGCAGACCAAACCGGCGCCTGCTCTTTGATCTCCATGGCTCTAATTATTCAAAGGTAGTCCTCTCTTTCTTTCCCTCTCTCTCTCTCTCTCTCTCTCTCTCTCCCTCTCTTTCTCTCTTTCCCTCTCTCTCTCTCTCTCTCTCTCTTTCCCTCTCTCCCTCTCTTTCTCTCTTTCTCTCTTTCTCTCTTTCTCTCTTTCTCTCTTTCCCTCTCTCTTCTTTCTCTCTCTCTCTTTCTCTCTCTCCCTCTCCCTCTCCTTCTTTACCTCTCTCTCTCTCTCTCTCTCTTTCCCTCTCTCCCTCTCTTTCTCTCTCTTTCTCTCTTTCCCTGTCTCTCTCCTCTCTCTCTCTCTCTTTCTCTCTCCCTCTCACTCTCCTTCTTTCCCTCTCTCTCTCTCTCTCTCTCTCTCTGAGTGCTGCTCTCCGACATGAGTGATCCCCTCTCTACACCACACACGCGCACACTAACACACGCACCCGTGCAAAACACACACACACACACACACACACACACACACACACATCACTGCTCCATCTCTGTCTCCTTACTGTCCTCTCCACATTGTTGATTATGATGTCCAGAGTTCCCAGCTAGAACAGCAGCCATGTTAGAGGATCACGTCCCTTTGAAGTTGATGTCAGTCAGTTGTGTTCCTGTCCCAGGCCAGAGCGCTGACCCCTGACCTGGGCTGATTACTTCCGTAGCGCAGCCGAGCAGAGATAACTGTACATACGGCCCTTTGATATCCACTCAGGAGTGGTAGGGTCAGCCTCGGGGGAAGCAGGCACATTGCACACACGCCTACACACACATGCCAGTGCACACACACACACACACACACACACATACACATATGCAGACACATGCATGCGCACACATGCACACAGACAGGCACATACATGCACACACAGACAGACACATACATGCACATGCACACAGACAGACAGACACATACACACACACACACACACACACAGCCACCATATGGCAAAGGTCTCAAAGACATGGGTATCAAACCCCGGATGATCAAAGCCTCAAACAGTGACATTTGACCCCTCCTTTCCCAAAGACATTTCAGAAAAAAAAGTTAATGAAATGTACTCACTCAATCCTCATCCCATCCTTAACGTCTCAGGCAATTGACTCAACACATTCATCAGCATCTTGTTTTGCTTTCATCAAAGTGTCTGAACATATTCCGCTTTCTCCACTAACCCGCGCTCCTGAGTGATGGCAGTGAGACGGTTCAAGTTCAATAACGGTATTCCAGCCAGTCTGGGGGTGAGGAATGGAGATAAATACAGAGAGAAGGAGACAGAGTGGCTGATGGGATTACTACTCTTCAGTCTGGGACGGCTTGCTGAAGTCTATTGGAAACTGTAGAATAAATCACAGCAGAGAAGAGAGGGAAGATCAACTGAACGTCAATGTTCAGACCATCTATCAACACTGAGAGAGGAGAGGGTAGTCTGGCATACTGTTGATACTGTAGAGTATATCTCAAGCTTAAATATGTATTTTGATGATCTGACAACTCGTTCTCTGCCCGATCTTGAAAGACTCTCTTGGTTAGGTTTCAGATTGATGATCGTTAAATAATCAACAACAAATACTGCCGTCAGTGGGGGTTCCGCACATAGTCCAGGGCCTGGCGGCCCCAAAATAATCCCAATACAAATTTAATTCATAAATTAATTCCAGCGTTTCAGACTGTGTTTTTGATATATTACCGTAAATCATCTAATAGTGGCCGGGGCCTTTATTTACTGAGCTGCAGAGAGCCCCAGGCCTTTATTGGAGGCAGGCCTATATTAGAGACAGGCCTTTATTTCTTAAAATTAAACTCTCATGGACATAATCCCTTAATTTCAAGACTTTTATTGCAAAAACATTGCACAAACCAAAAAATATGCCCTGTGTCATCCAACAAAACAAATCAAAGAGGCCTACCGGTATGTAAACAGCCAGTTTACCTATTAACAATATAACATCATCACATTCACAGCACATTCATTCACATTCACACACATTCTCTCTCTCTCTCTCTCACACACACACACACACACACACACACACACACAAACATGTGCTCTCTCTTTAAATTTCACGTCAAACGTTCTTCTGGTCGGCGCCAATGTTTGTTACCACCTCAAACAACGTGCCTAGCAACCAAAACTACCGAAAAGCCCAGAGCTTTTTTTCCCCTCACTTTTTGATCAGGCCTGTAGAGGGAGCCGGCCTGTATTTATCTGTGTTGACCGTGCCCCCGGCCATTATAAGAGACCCGGCCTATAATTGAATACAGGCCACTATTAGAGGATTTACGGTATACTACTATATTTACGGTATACTACTAGTCTTCTGTTCTACTCTCAATGTTGTCAGTGCTCGCCATCGCCCCCTCTGGCCTCTGATAATAGTTAATAACTCATCTACTCCCGTAAACCAGCTCCGATCTGGATTACAAAATCCCCCCCCCAAAAATTATATATATAGTCAAGTTTAAGTCAAGTCAAGATGCCTGAAAAGGGGGCGGATATAAGCCAAAACAGTTTTGGCATCTCCCTAATCAAATCTGCCAGGAGCCAGCTTTCAAATCTTCTTTCCAATAAAATATTGTCATGAGTAATAGTCTTGCCTATATCCATTCATCTGTCATCAGTGTCATCCACATTAGCTAGCTACTGTTCTGTACAGCAACAGTAAGTCAACCACTATAGAAAATGGAGATGAGGAATATTTGGTGAAAACCAGTTTCACAAAACTACCTTTTGAGCAGCTCAAAGTGAAAGAAGATGGAAGACTACACCTGCACAAGGGGGGATGCGGATGGCGCCAGGAGAACAACTGGAGGGTCCCGAAGTTTTTTTGTCGAAAACTATGCGGCTGCTAGCTAGTGAAGTTTCAAAAGCCACATCAGCCATTTCATTAGCCATGCCTACTTTTTGCCCCAGTGTTCTTAAAAGTTGGCCTACTGTACCTCCTCAGTATGACCTACCACCCATTATATTGTGCTTAATTCATGGGTAGCGCATCCTGTCAGGTAGGAAATATTGACATTTCGACATTTCTTACCTTACAGGATACAGTATCCATGAATTATGCACAATAAAATGGGTCGTAGGACATTCTGATAGACATTTCCTACCTGACAGGATGTGCTATGAATTAAACATGATATAATGGGTGATAGGCCATCCTGAGGAGGTAGGCCAACTTTTCAGAACACCGGCAACAATTTTGCAGACCATAACAACAAGGCGATGAGAGGCACGGCAAGTCCAAAAACCATGGTGAATACAAGTTGATGCTCTTGCAGGGGACATCATAGCAGCATATTGTTTCTTAGGGGGTCTTTTTTAGTGGTTTTGGAGTCTTTTTTTTCCGATTTACCCGGTATTTTTGTCCACACAATGCCACAGACTGCTGTAACCAACAGTGCGCATCAGCAAACATACAGTAGGCCTATGTTGTCGGACAACAAAGTCATCCCTAGTCTTCCCATGTTACCTCTCTGTGGACTTTTATGACACTGTCGTCGTTTTGATGATTAATGAGTGGATTTGGCTCTTCTGAGAGGAGAATACCATGAAGGCCACTCTGCCAGCGACACGCTGTACTTAAGTCATTACTGGAATGACTGCAGACATGTAGGCCTACTGCTAAATGAGACCAGAGCCAACCATGCTCTCATGTGAGAGACAAATGAAGATGAGCAGATGGTGGTACTTTCACTCTCTTCCCAGCTGTAATTACGACCTTTTCTTCTTCTTCGCTCTGTCCTTTCTATAGACTGTGGTGTATGAGAGAAGAAACCAAGAGAAGGACCCTTTGTTGCATGTCGGACTGAGAGTCACTTTTAAAGCCCAGAATAGTAAACACAGGGCCTTGTAATTTGCTGAATGCTTTTGTCATCTTCAACTCTCATTTCTCTTTCAGCGCCAAACAAGTGCCAATCACGAAGAGAGAGAGAGAGAGAGAGAGACAGAGAGAGAGAGACAGAGACAAGGAAGCCTGTGGAATTCCTTGAGGTAAAAAAAATAAAAACCGACAACAAAAATCCATGGTATTTGCTTCGATCTGGAGACTGACCACTGGACATGTCTATGACAGCTCTGACTTGACAAGCCGGGGATATTGCATCGGTCCATCCAGGCAATCTGGCTTTAACATGTTCTGCCAGTTCTCGTATATATTGACCGATAGATGTCACAAGTGGATCCATGGTGAGCGTGATTCTCAGGGCATCTCAGAGCAACAGTCAACTGTCCAGGCCCACTTAAAGGGGAACGCCGCTGTCATAGCTGTCATAGCTGTCATAGTTTAGCTCAAATGTCGCTTTGTCCTCAATGAAACCGATCCATACACACCATGCCTTGAAAATGCATGTTTATCATAGTTTTTAGCAGAGGCCCATAGACCTCCATTATAAAGGGGGTGCGCGCACAGAGGAAAAAGGAGCTAGCTTACTACTGCACGGGTCGGTTAAATGTTGGTGTGTACGGATCGGTTTCATTGAGGACAAAGCGACATTTGAGCTAAACTTGCTATGACAGCGGCGTTCCCCTTTAAAGATTATTGAGTCATCCTAAAGTTAACTTAACCAACCACATGTTGAATTTATCTGACCAATGACAGGATTTGTAGGCTACAGTACATCCTCAGGTGGCAGGTAACACACTTCCTGCTTGTTCTTGGGGGTTACCTCAGGAGGGAGATACAGCTGGTAAGGGTTTGGCACCCGTCTCGTGTCTGGACAGCCCAGTCCCTTTCTCAAGCGCACCAAACGCGCAACAACACTGTCCAACCACGCATGGAAAATTGCTCTTCAACAACTGAAAATTATAGCTTGAGTCCCGTCCGCTAAAGCGGTTACACTCACCTGTCTTGAACACCATCTTTCACAGTGCTGTCTCTCGTTCTGTCGTTTACCTCAACAGGGCATTCATTTTCTTCTGAGTTTAGGAGCCCAGCCTGTCTTTTCCACCTCTCGCATGACACCTGTCTCATTACCTGTCTCATTTCCCAGCCCCTGCCGAGGGGCCTCTCATTTATTATCTGGACACCAGAGAGACGGCAGAGATAGACTATGAGGACGAACTTCCACTGCAATTTATTTCAGGTGACAGCTGATGATGTCAAGAGCAGATTTGTATACTGACAGGAAGGAATGTATTGAGTTTTTTCACATCTAGTTTCCACAGTTCCAAGTTACTACCTCCAGCTAATCTAATGCTCATTCTGTATTAGATAGCACGTTTTTTTTGTCTCTCGTATAATCAGGCTACAGAAAGTCCAGATTCACAGGTAGAGTGTTTATGAGGAAAATTCACTCAGGCTGTAGACAGACCAGGCCGACTCTTTCATGTTCCTTCTGTAATTGTGTCAATTAGTTATGGGAAGGAGGAGGATTTGGGCTCCTGTCTCCGGAACATCACTCACCTTCACGCCAAGGAAAACACTGCTGGTGACCAGAGTCCCTGATAAACTCGTCTGATTACTTGTGTCATCTCTACTCAGTCCTGCATATCAGCTCCACAAGGCAACCCCTGTCCTCTCTCTTTAAACCATTCTGTTATGAAATAGTTCTCTATGACTCCACAGCAGAGGTATGCTGGGCTTATGTCTTTAAAATGTAAATAATATGACTCCTCCCATGTAAGCATTCCACGAGAAGGCCTAAACAGCGGCATCGTTCCACAGTGTTGGGGAGTTGGAGCAGAGGGGACTCAAAGAGACTTCACTTTGAAAATCCCTTTCATGTTGTGGAAAACCGATGAGCCTCCGTCGTAGTTTATTGCCGGTGTGATTTTTTAAAAGCGTCCCCCCTTCTCTCTTTGAAGTGAGCGAGGGTCTGGTTCTTCTCCGGAGTGGTGTCACCGTGTCCCTGCCTGCTCGCCTGTTTCTTGTCTCTGATTGGATCGGATGGAACCGATCCATTTTCAGCATCCAATCAGCCCAGATTGCGTTTCACAGGTCCAAGCGTGAAGAGCGCCAGCCTCAACGACGACGAAGCCTCCTCACATGCCGACAGGTGTTCGAGCCAATCTGACGACTACAGATATGAGTCACACAGTCGTGTATTTGCATGGAAGGAGGCGGCCTTGGTGCAAAATGAAGCTCCTACCCAGATAGCAAGCGGATCAGGGCCATATACAGGCCAGATCTGGCCCTTGTGGCTTAGTTCCGGCCCATATATAGCCCAGAATCATTACACATCCGCTTGCTATCTGGGTATGGTATCCTGCAGTGCAATACGATATCAGCTACTTCAAGGCCAATCTGCCCGAACCCCTGCAATACACCGAACATATGGGACTGTGGTTGTCAACATGCATCCATAAAGACTGATTACTGAATTATCAGATGATGAATTATATTTATCAATAGCGTAGACTTGCACTTTAATACTGGCATCTTGCCGCACTGCTGGTTGTGGCATGCAGGCTTTCACGCTGCAGTGGCTCATTATGCTTTTACAGCCTATTCTGGTCAACCTCCAAGCTGCGGTCACCCAAATCGAACTGTTTCCTTAACTGCTTTCTAATCTTTAAGAATGTGGCCCAGATTTTCAGAGGAGAGGAAGTTTCTTTTGTCCTCTTCTGAGCATCGTGTATCTATGATGCGTGTGTCTTTCTTATGATGCAGTTTGCAGTTGGAGCGTGTTTCAAAATAGTCGCCGGAAATGTTATTCACTGCATTTATATATCCGAGTTGTAAACATGTTTATTGCTCGTATAATATTGTGGGGAGGGGGGAAATGAAGCAAAAAAATAACAAAAGGCACTAAATTTTTGATTTCCTTCCAATAAATGTTTGGAATTGTAATAACTTTTGGGACGGACGGCCTACTGCCGTCTCATGTGGCTTAAGGTTCCATCCGGGGTGATTTTCCTCCTTGGTACGTGATGGCATGCATGTTGAAAAGCTTGTTATTGTTGAGAGATCCTGGTTTGTTTATTGAAGTGGTTATATTTCCACGACGAGGATCGCCATCATATCTTCAGTTCACCGTGACAAAACGGCCTCGGTTCATAAACTTTACTAATGAAACTAAACTGAATAAGTCTTCAGACCCTGGCTCACCCACGCCGATGACTGACAAGAAAATGAGACACTTGGCGGAGGTTTTGTGAAAGCCCTATAGCTGTGATGTTCCCCTGTAAGTGTTTGCATGTCCTGCCTGTCTCTGACACCATGTGGGTTGGCGGTGTCCTAGCGAAGGCCTGGCGATGATCGAGGGTTGTGTTATTGACCCTGGCTTGTTTGTGTTCCTTCTTTTAGAGGGTGTTGAGGATTTTCCAGCTGTGGCACCATAGTTTGCCTCAGCACCGTCAGAAAAACAACATCAACATGAGAGTTACAGAGAGGGGATTGAAAACATGACTCCACTCCGCGGTATGTTTGAAACGTTAACTAAAGAAAACAAGCCGGCTAATGGTTTTGTATTTATATATTTTCTTTAGGCTCTTTGAAGTTCCAGGGCCCACATTGCATGACGTTCTGAGGGGAACTCTCAAACGTAGCTGTGAATGTAAAGACTCCGTGGGACTTGATTTCACCTTTGACCCCTGGGACTCCTTTTTCTGTTTTGAATGTTGAGGCTTCAACCTCAGAGAACGTGATCATTTACACCTCTGCTTTCTCTGCTTGTTGTCCTTAACAACTTTCTCCCCAGAGTACTGAAATTATGAATGATCATGGCGGTATCATCTCTGTCATATAGGCCTAGAACTACAGAAGGTCCTAGGCTAGGCTCGTCTTGGGGGATCAAAGCGCTGTGATAAATTAACCATTAACTCTTCATTAAAATGCCTAACCTGTACAGTTATCTAAAAGATACAATACATTTATCATGAATGATTGTCAGCATTATTATGTAAGTAGGCCTAGCTTGTAGTCATGAGGCTTTTTACCTTTTCTTGAAAGTAGAAAAGGTAAAAAGCCTCCTGACTAGATGTACAGTACAGTAGGTGTGACCTTGGCTTCGGTCCATTCAGAAAAGGCAATCAACTTTTTGCTTCGTCAAAACATTCCAGGTGATAAAGGCTGCCTGACATGCTTGAATTCTGATTATAACGATTGTTTGTGCTAGCACAGAAATGTTACATTTACCATCAACTGCATAACTCTAATGCTTTGGTCTGACAATTGACCTCTACTGTACGGTCCCCTCAGAAAGAGCCCTCAGGAGGCTCCGCCTCTGACATCAGCTTCACGGGGGTTCTTCTGATCCAGAGGATACAGCAACACCCACAGGTGAGCAGCTACCTGGCCTTTAGCTTAGCTTAGCTTAGCCTTCTACAGTACAACTTGAGGTGAATACAAGATAAAAAACTTTAATTAATCTCTCAATAGAATCCTGATAATGAGTGTAATTTGTTGTTTGTGTGTTGGTATCAGGGATGTTTGAGGGATTTCCCTGATTGTCCATGTAGTTGGTGGTGAGAGTTCAGTTCTACAGGGACTCTTTTGACCCTTGGAGACAGGTGAGGTTTTCCGACACAATTGTGCAAGTTATTGAGGTACCATGTACTGTATGTGTGTGTGTGTGTGTGTGTGTGTGTGTGTGTGTGTGTGTGTGTGTGTGTGAGAGAGAGGGAGAGAGAGAGAGAGAGGGAGAGAGAGAGAAAGAGAGAGAGACAGTGTCAATTTGTGTGTGTGTGAGTGTGTGAGAGAGACAGAGAGAGAATGTGTGTGTGTTTGTGCGTGTGTGTGTGTGTGTGTGTGTGTGTGTGTGTGTGTGTGTGTGAGTGCGTGCGTGCATGCGTGCATGCGGGCATACATGTGTGTGTGTAGGTGTGCATGTGTGTGTGTGAGTGTGTGAGAGAGAGTGTGTGTGTTTTGTGTGTGTTTGTGCGTGTGTGTGTGTGCGTGTGAGCGCGTGCATGCATGCGGGCATACATGTGTGTGTGTACGTGTGCATGTGTGTGTGTGTGCCTGTGCCTCGGGGGTGGGGGGTTGTTTTTGCTCCTTGTTGGTTTCGGGGCTGTCCTGTCTGCTCTGTGGGACATCTGTGAGTTGCGTGATGGGATCTGAGGGCTGCTCTGTTAGCAGAGTTAAACAGACACAGTCACGAGCTCACACAGACGCCACGGGCACAAGTGTCCCTGTCTCTCTGAGGTTTCACACACACACACACACACACACATGCGCACACACACACACACACACACACACACACATGCGCACATACACCCACACACACGCATGCGAGCACACACACACGCACATGCGCACATACACACACACGCACATGCGCACATACACACACACGCACACACGAATGCACATTCGCACATGTGCACATACATACAGTACACACACACACACACACACACACTCTCTCTCTCTCTCTCACATACACATGACCTAAAATAAGTAAGCTCATACACACTTTGATGTCAATAGGAAGACGTCACAAATGATTCTTTACATCACTATAGACAAATGTTGGTCTTTAGTTCATCAGAGCTCGTGTTCCCAAGCTGCAGGTTTAAAGGTTTAAACGTTTGCCTTGATCAAGCGCTCGGACGCCAAAGAAAACGCTTCAGCTGTGAGAGCTGAAGTACCTTCCCCAAATCCCACCCAACGTTGGCTGGATCAGGGGAGTCTGTGAATGAGTCGTCCCGATGCTGCCAGAATCCTCATGTTTATGACCTAGCAGAACATGCTTGATAAAGCCAACCCCACTAACACCCAGCAGCCATTTATCATGGCCGTGTGGCACGGGTTCTCCGAAAGCCTTTACACAGCAGCCAAAAAGTGCGAGTTTTATTCTCAGTGTGTGGCTCTCCAACATTTTAAGAGCTTTAAGGTTATTGATTTATTTTATTTGAGGAGGGAGGGGGCATCTATGTGAGAGTGTTTCATCTTGCCCCCTTTTCCGTTTATCAAAATGCTAGCCGCGCCCCCCCCCCCCACACACACACACACAACCCCCGGACCA
The DNA here is from genome assembly GCF_949987555.1 of Borostomias antarcticus. Taxonomy (NCBI): domain Eukaryota; kingdom Metazoa; phylum Chordata; class Actinopteri; order Stomiiformes; family Stomiidae; genus Borostomias; species Borostomias antarcticus. Next base: position 29,789,169 of record NC_140238.1, on the reverse strand, counting down.
TGCAGAAGTCGAGTCCCGGTAACAGGACGTCCGTTAAAACGGCCGAGTGTTTCTTCCAGAACGACCCGGGGTCAACATTAGACACGGGAGTACAGTGCGGGATCCGCAACACAGTGGGTACGAAGCGATACTGGCTGTAAACTCAAGAATGTGTGTCGGAGGGGCGACTGCTGCAGCTGATGCCGGGCTCCCAGTTTCGTGTGGAGGGACCCTGATACATTTGAAATGATTTCTGGGGGGAGAGGAGGGGTAATGAAGAACAGAACGTAGTGATGTTAAAAAGAGGGGGGAATTCGAAGGAGATCAAACGGCCAGTGTAATTCCATGGGACTTTGATGTCCGTCTCCTTGGTTCTGTCTTGCAGTGGTTTTCGCTTTTTATTGGAGAATCCTCCACTAAGAGGCTTCTGCTGCCTGCCACCTTTTTCACGCAAATACGGTATTTTACGGCCGCGATAAACATGCAAGTACATTTCCAAGTCATCCAAGTACTCTACTCTCGTAAAGGTGGACAGACATTTGTTTAGGGCGGATTTGAGCGGAACCGACATTTGTTTAGCCTGGCAAAGACATCCATCAGAATGTTTTAGCTTGGAAAGTATTATTCTCCTCATAACTGAACTGACAACACACATGTGAACAGGTGCATTCTAAACTGTCAACGAATAGAGTCCCATTCTTAGTTTGACTAAGAATAACGAATAACGCTCAACAACACGCATATCTGCTGTATGTGTTTTTGTAGCAACCGTTACAGGTTTTGAACTCGCAAAGTGGTCTTCAGTCTCCTGTCTAGTCAGTACAGTAGGGCTTACTTTTTTGTTTGTGTCAAGAGTCTGGTCTCGGGGAACAAACAGGCCCAGCCACACACGGGAGGGCGCGTGGGAGGGCTGGTGGGCTTGGCACGCCGTGCCCCGTCCGTCAGTGCGCTCGGGATTTTACGAGATCACATGAAAGCGCGGGAACTAACGCCGCCGCCGTTTGATCATCCAAACCCAAGCTGATTTACTGCGCAGTGCAACACCTCTAGTTAGCCCTGGCAGAGAACTGGCCATGCCTGGTCACAAAGATGAGTGTGTGTGTGTGTGTGTGTGTGTGTGTGTGTGTGTGTGTCTGTGTGTGTGTGTGTGTGTGTGTGTGTGTGTGTGTGTGTGTGTGTGTGTGTGTGTGTGAGAGAGAGAGAGAGAGAGAAAGAGAGGAGGGGGAGGAAGACAGAGGAGGGGGAGAGAGAGAGGGAAAGGGGGGAGGGGGAGAAAGAGGAAGGGATGGAGAGAGAGAGAGAGAGAAAGAGAGGAGGGGGAGGGAGAGAAAGGAGGGGGTGAGAGAGAGAGAGGGAAAGAGGGGAGGGGAGAGAGAGGGAGAGAAAGAGGAAGGGATGGAGAAAGAGAGAGAGAGAGAGAGAGAGAGAGAGAGAGAGAGAGAGAGAGGAGGGGGCATATTTGAGAGAATGTGCCCACAAAACACCCTCCATCCGTCTTCCCATGGTTAACCATGGTGGCTTGGGGTAGGGGTATGGGGGTATGGGGGTATGGGGCCGGGTCTTCCGGGTGCCACAGATCCTGCCCAAAACCCAGAGCAAAAGAAAGACGTCCCTGCTCTTGAAATAGCCACGGCCACAAGAATATCTATCACGCCATGTTTTACAGAAGAATCCTCACATTACTGTATGAGGCAGACAGGTACAGCATTCCTGTAAAAAGGAATGTTTTTCATTTTATACTGTTGAGCAACAGCTTTAGTCAAAGCAGACTGTCGTGGGTGAAAGTTCCTCTTTTGAAGTAGATGATGTTGTATCTGTCTGAGAGGGTTTTGTACTCAGGTTTGTTCAGTGGTATGTTTTGTGTTTGCAGTTGGCAACCTGAGGGAGTTTCTGAAGAGCCACCTGGCCAATCCAGTCCACTTCTACCTTTGTGAGAAAACTCATTCATGCAGTCATGCAATCTCTCTCTCTCTGTCTCTCTCTCTCACACACACACCCTCCACACACACACACACACACACACACACACACACACACACACACACACACACACACACACACCCTACACTAACACACACACACACACACACACACACACACACACACATACACACCCTCCACACACACACACACACACACACACACACACAGCCTCCACACACACACACACACACACACACACACACACTAATCCTCGGCAGATCCTGAGCATGTGTTGATTCTCATCGAGTCTTTGTAGGGCTCCAGCTTTAGGCCTACTTTACAGCCGTCTTTTGTGCGTCCAAAGAACAAGTGTTTTGTCTCTCCTGGACGAGGAGACGTACATTGAATGGTTCAGAAGGACACCAAAACCACAGGGGAGTCCATGACACTCTTTACAAGGGACAAAGCGTTTTTCAAAACAAGGAATAGGATAAAGGATGCGTTTGCTTCAAAGGTCTTACTGTAAGTGTAATTTTGAAAAGGGCTGGGCTGCCCCCGTTCTGTAATTAAGTCTTTCGCATTTTGGTTTGTCTGGAATTAAAAGGACTATTGCCACTTTTCGGCAGGGATGTTTTTATACGTCTATTTTGCCTGTGGTTTAGGATGAAAGAGGGATGCCCACCCCAATGTCTCCCGAAAAGTGTTTACCCCGTGGAAAGTGGAGGAGGACGAGGCAGAGGAGCGTTTGAACTCGCGAGTCTCGTGCCTCTTCGCTCGTAGGAGCCAGTCAGATGCTGGGCCATTATACTCTTTATTGAGCGCTTGACACTCGTATTATACGGTCCTCCTGTTTCGTCTGTCCACATAAACAGTAGCTGCACTGCCGAAAACGGCTCCCGGTGACCGTAACACCACCCTGTTTTTTGGGGGGTGAGGGCTGTGTTGACACCCGCCAGTGAGTGTGTGTCTGTGTCTGACACGAGGCCGCCTCCTGGACCCGGTCGGTTTCGATCTCGGACGTAGAAACTCCGCAGACGCACCAAGACTCGTTTCGCAACAAGCGCGGCGCACCTCCTCTATCATTGGAATCAAATCCTTTGATAGAAGTTCTGTATTGATGGTCCGTGTCTGTCAACAAGTCTATCGATACTGCGTAGAGTCGTGTCTGCAGTTTTACTTCAGTGCTCTCAAGGGAACGCGGAATGACAATCTCATTCAAGTATTTCCCCAAGTGAAAATCTGATGATAGTAGTTGAGACCAGTGGACTGTAAGGCATTATCTGTGGTTCCGTGGTTTCTCCCTCAAAGTACAGCTCCGGGGCAGCTCTCAGAGTTCAATCACAACCCCTGCTCCGCTTCCAAGACTACGCTTGAAATGACAATGATCCAGTGACGTAAGAGTGTTTCGTGAGCAAACCGAGGCACAGAAATAATAATGATACAATAAGACATGGGCCACTGATTTTCCTGGAAGCTCCGATTTATCGGAGCCAGTGGGTCTTTGCTTTCTTACTTTTTATTTTTTATTTTTTTGGAGTGCGCCAGACATGACTTCGCGGTGAGGGATGGTCTGCAGCCTTCTTCAAAGGCACTTAAGATGTATAATTAATAACAGAAATCAGTAATTTGAAATTACAGCAGGGGGACACCCTTTGAACCCATCCAATCCCTGTGGATGATTCACAGTCCTTTAATTAGTCGGGGCTGAAGAAATCGGGTGGGGTCCTTCTGCCCCCCCCCCCCCCCCCCCCCGAACCCACCGGCGACCACAACCACCTCCACCCCGCATTCAAAAGACAAGCAGAGTCATTGTAAAAGACAAGGGGGTGCCAATGAATTTTCCTCAGATGTGACACAAAGAAAAGGGGCAAAAGTCATCCTTCCTTGTCAACAGTAGCATTATCCTCCCACGCACTGACTCTTTGGGGGGAAAAAACTTCAATTGGACAAACATATCAGGCGGCTCATGGCCCAAAACATCACCAACAATCCCCCACCACCAACCACAGTCTACAACCAGTGTCTGTTCCCTCCCTCCGCGCCATTGGGGACGTGTCAGTCAATCAGGCTTTTGAGACAAACCACAAGGCCAAAACGGAATCTGCGGTGATGTCTGTAAACTTCATGTGGTCTGGAGCCCCCCTGTCTGCTCCTGGCCCCCGGGGCCCCCGCGGCCCCTATCTCACGCAGAGCGGAGCAGAGCAGAGCGGAGCGCCCATCATGACAGGCGCATGCTTGTCTAAACTCTGCCAGCTTTGTTTACCTCTCTCCCCAATCCAGCCCGTCCAGGAGAGGAAAAGGTCTGTCAGACAGAGAGAGAGGGAGAGAGAGAGGGAGAGAGAGGGAGAGGAAGAGAGAGGGAGAGAGTACAGGGCTAAAAATAGACTCGGCTCCCTAATTATCAGGGCCATTTGAGAGTGAAGCTGTTGTTTGCCTCTGGCTCCTTTTTTTCCGCCCTGTGATAAACCGGCAGTCCAAACAATGACATGTGTGGGTTCTGGAAACACCTAACTGTAAAGCATGAGACGTATAGCACGGCCCTGTAAACACAGCATCAAACGAGAGTCGTTTTTTTTCCGCTGGTGAATTTGAGGGAGAAATTAAGCCCAAAATATCTGTAGCCACTCTGACTCTACAGGTGGAGTGTCTTTTACAGTATGTAGACACGCAAGTGTTCATACCCATACCCAAACGTGCGAGGAAGGCCAAGTCGTGGTGAATCCCCTTGTCTAAGATGCCTCCGCCGCTCCCCAATCAGTGTGGGGCCAAGCGCAAACAAAAGGGCCAGCGTTTTCAAAGTGTCGGGATGAAAAGCCAGAAGGGTCCTAGAGGAGTACGGAGCATGCAGTCAGCCTCGTGTTCCCCTCTGCTCTCCCTGGGTGGTCCCATAGGGTGTGTGTGTGTGTGTGTGTGTGTGGGGGGGGGGGGCTGTTTGATTATTCTGGGATAATCTTTTGATTGCTATTCAAGATGGCCCCCATGAGAAAGCAATGGAATTTCCTTTCACTCCCTAAAGAACATGCGAATGTTACTGCGGACACGAGGGAAGGAAAGCAAGCCCCGTTCCATTTGATCCTTGTGAGACCGCCGGTATCTCCAGCTGGTTGTGGGAGCTTCTCAGCGCCCCACACAGACGCTCGGAGCTAGTGCAGCGCATCTCTTTTCACTGCTCCCACGGCGGGAAGCTGAAGACCACTTTTCCCCATTGTTGTCATGATGATTACAACAGTGTGACAGCAATATCCAGTACAACATGCTAACAAGACTCTGGAACACTAAACTTTACTGGACAGGTTTACTTTTTCGGGTGTTTAATTCTGTCGGACATGTGTTCCTCGGACGCGCGGTGCGACGGAGCAGCTGTTCGCCGAGGTGATTTACTGACGAGGGATGACACGGAGGGGTCTTGGCAGGAGATAAGTGGAGCAGACTCTTACGCCACATAAAAGCTCGGGCCTGATGATGCAGCGATCTGATGGAGAATCGGACAGGATGGAACATATATCAGTCTCGGGGGTGGGTGGGGGGGGGGTCTCGACCGTAGCCAAACACATAGCGCCATACCACCCAAGAACAACAGCCAAGGCGCCTTCTAGCTCTTGGAGCCCGGCGCTTGGCATCGCGAGCCCCTGGTCGTAGATCCATCGTCTGAAGCATCGGTCTTCAGGGGGTAGACAAGCACCCCCCCCCCCCCCCCCCCGCGGGACTCCTTCTCGCCGGTGAATCAGGCGCCACCCGCAACGCAGCGAGACCCCGGAGGACGCGCCCTCGGGGCTTCGGATGGCACGGTGCATCTGCATCCCTTCTTTCGTCCGTCCACCCCCGCCCCCCTCCCCCCTCCCTCCTCCCCCGCTGCTTCCTCTCTCTTGTCTCTCCTCCTCTCTTCTCTCTCTCTTTCTCTCTCTCTGTGTCCTGTCTCCTCCTGTTCCCCCTGCCTGGAGGGACACCGGGTGACTCTTCCCCCCATTTCCATGTGACCTCATCTGTGTTTGATTTTTGCCCACTTGAAATTGGCCATGGGGTTTTGCAGGGAGCGCTTTGATCAGGTCTGCCAGGAATAGGTCTTGTTTATCTTGTTTATCTTATGATGGCCCCCTTAATGGTGGTGGTGTGGGGGGGGGTACACATTGGGACGGGTGGCCTTGATGTGGGGCTGGTAGCTGCAGGACAGAGAGGGGAGACAACCCCGGTAATGGTCGGAGGTGAGCGCAAGACGATGGCAGATGTTGCCGGTGGACATCAGAGGACCTTGTCCGTCTCCCGTCTCTTTCCCTCGAACGCTTTATCTGACCCCTGGCAGATGCCGCGCCTTCAAACGGCCGGAGGCTCCGCTTAACGCCACGGCGTCCCCCCCCCCCCCTCCCCCGAGCCCGCCGATAGCCAGATCGTCTGCGCATCCGTTCATTTGAGGAGCTTTGCGATGCGAGATTGTAGTTTTACAGTGCGTGGTGACGGCGTGACTTAATGTGCTTCAGATAGCGGAAATAGTAGCCGATTGGGGGGGGGGGCGCGGATCGACAGGCTTTTTTTTCCGGAAACGGAGACGCGGAGCCGTCGACGGGCCTTGACCGACGGACCTGCGAGGGAACGGCGAAGGGAGAGGTCCAGAGCCCCGCCCACAGCCCCTCTCTGGGTCAGCCTCAGACCCCCGAAACGAAAGCCTTCCTCTCCTGTACCACAGCTGGGCTCGGGTGAGCCTGCCGAGGCCCTGTTTATTTGTGTAAAGATAATCAGGGCCTCTGTCGTTACATACCCTAGCCTTTGCACCTAGCCAGTGGTCTCTACCCCTCCACCCCACCCCACCTCTCTATCAGTCTCATCCCTTCCTCTCTCTCCATCAGCCTCATCCCTTCCTCTCTCTCACTCCCCACCCTCTCTCTCTTTCTCTCTTTGAGCTTTGTCATTATCCAAATCCTTTCTCTGACCCCTCTTGACCTCAGGGCTTGTTTGATGTGGTCCTGGCAAGAAGAAGATGAAATGAAGTTGAAAGTTTGTTGTTTAAAGGGAAGATTTCCATGATTAGGCTTCTGGAAATAAACTTTCCATCTCTTTACCTTAGGGTGTACAGAGGTCCATGTGTGTGTGTGTGTGTGTGTGTGTGTGTGTGCGTGCATACCTACCCATTACATGCACACTTTCGCCGAATTTCTTCAATGGGAAAGTGTGTGTGTGTGTGTGTGTGTGTGTGGGTGGGTTGGGGGGGGGGGGGGGGTTGCAAACAACATGCTAATAATTTAGGCTGTTCGGTTGTGGTTTAATTCATGAGATTCCTCCAGTTAAAAGCCGAGCATAAGTAAACAAGCTCACACATGTGGCTACAATATTGCTGTTCTGCCGTCCAGAGAGAGACCCTGTGTGGGTGCAGAGGAGATTTCCAGCCCAGTACAAGATGCAGTGTATGTTGTCCTCATGCATGTTCCCCTCCATGCTTTGATGAGTGTGTTTCCACATATTGTTTGCTTTTCGGAGTTGTAACGGCTTGTTGAAGTAATGACAGCTCTGAGGCAAACTAACTAATGTGAAACATTCATTCTGGATTATGTTTCTGATGGCGAATTACATAGTTGTTGACATTAAAAGTGCTCAAGGTGTCATTCACAAAGAAAGCTGTAGTCAAAGATATCCGACCTATATTTATCTATATATAAATATTCAAACTACCTCATTGCTTTGGATTTGGTTTTATCTGAATAGGACCAGATACATTTGGTTCCTCTCTGAATAGGACCAGTTAGATTTGGTTCCTCTCTGAATAGGACAGTAAGACTTGGTTCCTCTCTGAATAAGACCAGTTAGACTTGGTTCCTCTCTGAATAGGACCAGTTAGACTTGGTTCCCCTCTGAATAGGACCAGTTAGACTTGGTTCCCCTCTGAATAAGACCAGTTAGACTTGGTTCCTCTCTGAATAAGACGAGTTAGATTTGGTTCCTCTCTGAATAAGACCAGTTAGACTTGGTTCCTCTCTGAATAAGACGAGTTCGATTTGGTTCCTCTCTGAATAAGACCAGTTAGACTTGGTTCCACTCTGAATAGGACCAGTTAGATTTGGTTCCTCTCTGAATAGGACCAGTTAGATTTGGTTCCTCTCTGAATAAGACCAGTTAGATTTGGTTCCTCTCTGAATAGGACCAGTTAGACTTGGTTCCTCTCTGAATAAGACCAGTTAGACTTGGTTCCACTCTGAATAGTACCAGTTAGATTTGGTTCCTCTCTGAATAGGACCAGTTAGATTTGGTTCCTCTCTGAATAAGACCAGTTAGATTTGGTTCCTCTCTGAATAGGACCAGTTAGATTTGGTTCCTCTCTGAATATGACCAGTTAGATTTGGTTCCTCTCTGAATAGGACCAGTTAGACTTGGTTCCTCTCTGAATAAGACCAGTTAGACTTGGTTCCTCTCTGAATAGGACCAGTTAGGATTTGGTGTTTCTCTGAATAAGACCAGTTCGACTTGGTTCCTCTCTGAATAAGACCAGTTAGATTTGGTTCCACTCTGAATAGGACCAGTGAGATTTGGTTCCTCTCTGAATATGACCAGTTAGATTTGGTTCCTCTCTGAATAAGACCAGTTAGACTTGGTTCCTCTCTGAATAAGACCAGTTAGACTTGGTTCCTCTCTGAATAAGACCAGTTAGATTTGGTTCCTCTCTGAATAGGACCAGTTAGACTTGGTTCCTCTCTGAATAGGACCAGTTAGACTTGGTTCCTCTCTGAATAGGACCAGTTAGGATTTGGTTCCTCTCTGAATAAGACCAGTTAGATTTGGTTCCTCTCTGAATAGAACCAGTTAGAGTTGGTTCCTCTCAGAATAGGACCAGTTAGACTTGGTTCCTCTCTGAATAAGACCAGTTAGACTTGGCTCCTCTCTGAATAAGACCAGTTAGACTTGGCTCCTCTCTGAATAAGACCAGTTAGACTTGGCTCCTCTCTGAATAAGACCAGTTAGACTTAGCTCCTCTCTGAATAGGACCAGCTATGTCAGGTCGGTGTGTTGCTCAGCCTGGTCAGAAGCTCTGTTTCTTGTATCCATGTCTTCGTTGGAGACATCATATTTCTTGTTTCCCAGTTTGTCCCTGGAGATGGTCGGGCTGTTCTGCTCTCCTACCAACATCAAATCTTCTCCTCCTCCTCTCTCACCCTCCTCTCCCCTCCCCCTGCTCTCCCCTCCGCCTCCTCTCTCCCCCTGTCCTCCCCTCCTCTCTCCTCCTCTCTCTCCCTCTCTCCTCTGCCACTCTGTACAGAAGAAGCGCCTTGTTTTCCCAACCAGCGGTTTTCTCAAGCCACACCATTTGATGTGGCGTTCCCTTAATCACACAACATGCTTTCTGAACATGAACTCCAGTCATCTTCACCAGCCTGCCTCTCAGACGCTCTCTCTCCCTCTCTCCCCTGTCCTGTCTCGGCCTTTGTAGAGTTATTGCGCAACATTATAATAAAAGCAAGAGCCAAGACAATGCCGGGTGTTTTTCAACGAAGTGAGCTTTTTTTTTTTTTTTTGATCTGGCGGGTCGCATGCTACCGCAGGGACGGCAAACCTCTGGCGCAGGATGGGCTTTGTAGTCTTAATATCTCCGGTGCAGGATGGGCTTTGTAGTCTTAATATCTCGTTTCCTCCTCTGTCCACATCAGTGCTTCACGGTCACACGGAGTTAGTATTAAAACGATGCCGCGGCTTGGAACGAAGCCGGGCCCCATTAGGACGAGGGATCCTCTGCTCTTTGAGGCTGCGAGTTTTAATTACAAGCTGTGGCCCAACGGAGTCCCGGCTCCTCTGTCGTTCTGAGTAGAGGGCTGGGCACGGCACGCCGCTGTGCCCCGGACGACTGTGCCGCCTGCTCGGCTGGTCGGCTGGACTAGCCGGCTGGCTGTCTGGAGACACGGTGCCGGTCCCTTGGAGTCAGCGTGTCACTGGCTGGCAGAACTTTGCGGGCAGAAGCTGAGGCACATCACTGGGCGAGACTCTACAGGGGTCCCAGAGGGGGTACAAGGGATGAGAGCCTTTAATCCCCCCCCCTTCTCCCCCTTGTCCCTGCCTTCACCACAACCCCCCTCACCCCCACCGTCCCACACACGCACACACACACACACACACACACACCCTCTCAAAGCTGTGACAGGCATTGCTGTAGGTAAAGCAGAGAAAATAGAATAACCAGACTGTTTGTTAACAGTCAGCCCTCATTTGTCCTTCAAGGACGTCTCCTCAGATCAAAGTCGCTGGCGTGTTCATTCCCCCGAACACGACTTTGTTGTGTTCGTCCATCTATCTGCTCTCTGATGCAGATGTCACTGGGTGAGGAGATTGCTGTGAACAGCCATGTCATTTTCCTTTCAACGTCCATTAATGGCTTTGATGATCTGCCACAAAGCAAGCGCCATAATGGTGTTATACAAAGTCTAATGTCGTTTTTTTGTCATTTGTTTATTGTGCTGCCATTAAACTGAAGATGACCCAGCCTGCACCTTTGTGTATTCTGTAATGATGATGAATGTCTGTCTAATGGCAGCTATTGAGTCTGTTAGGGTGTGTTAGTACACCCTTTCTTGTTCTCTTTCTTTCTTTCTTTCTTTCTTTCTTTCTTTCTCTTTCTGTCTTTCTTTCTTTCTTCCTCTCTCTCTTTCTGTCTTTCTTTCTCTTTCTTCTCCAGACCTCCATTCCCGTCCTCCTCGTTTTCTTTATTTCCCCCTGTCCATCACTCTCTCTCTCTCTCTCTGAAGTCCCGTGGTGAATGTATCCCATCCTCTCTGGGACCTCTTTATTTTTTGGTTTGGTTTTGTTTTTCTGGCCACTCTGCATTTAAAGCCAGTCGGCCTTTGATGTTGTTGCCGGGGTGACGGTGGACAAAGGAACCTCCATCAGCTGGACTTAAGGATGGGGTGGGGGCGGGGTTTGGGGGGGGGGGGAATAAAGAATCAAAGCAATTGGAATGGGCTTTGGGGGCGGAGGACTCCATGTGAATCTGTGAACCATGTACCCCTCTTAAATATGGGGTCTGGACTTCACAGTTGTCATTGGTTTTGTGTTTCTCACGGCCTTTGTCCCTCCTCCTTCCCTGAGTTACATGTCATTGTCTCCATGTGTGTGTGCGGTGCTACGCTATGCCTTTGTCGGCACTGTATGTCCCCGTGGCTTTTAACCCTGCGAGAGACGCCGTGTCCCCCGACCAGTCAGGTGCGGCGCCCCCGGCGGCGGTGGAGGTCTCCGTCGCGTCCCTCGCCGGCCGCGTCCCTCGCCGGCCGTGTCCCCCTCCCCCCCCCCGCGCCGGACGTCCCCTTTCGACCACCGGCTGCCCGCCGCAGTTATGACCTCTCCCAGTCACACGGGGGCCGCGCGCCCCCCCACTGCCCCTCGGTGTTCCGCGCTCCAGCCGTGCACAGCAAGACCCCCCGCCCCCTCCCCTCCCTCCCTCCCTCCCTCACACCCCCACAGTGGGGGAGAGATAGTCTGCGCTCCCTCGGCCCGTCAAATCCCCGCAGGACAACTCCGGCCCCAATGGAGGTGGATTCAGGAGGCGGCCCTTTGGTCACGCCGACACAGCGGCCCTCTTTCACTCGGGGCCTCATTAAAGCCGACAGCCTCCCCTGAGTCTCCGCTCCATTCTTCAGGCCGCTCAATGCTAAACGGCAATTAAAGGCATCACCAAGGCGCAGGTATTAATGCCTTTGAGGGCCGCGAGAGGCTTTGAAAGATAAAGATGACAGTTAAACATTAATTGAAAGTTATTGCCCCGGCCGGGAGGATTGGAGGGCCGCGGTTTTCTGAAATGTCGTACATCAGGCGCCACTGTGGCTAAACTAAGACAAATAAAATGATTTAACTGAATTATTAAATGTAAATGTAAAAGCAGCACACATGGTGATGCAGATGACACACCTGTTGGATTTAGGACTGATAACGTGTTTCAGGGATAAGTGTTGGGAGGTTGTTGTTTTTTTTAAAGTGGAAAATATGTGTAATGCAGTTAAATGAAGGCTTGTTTTCTGGTTCCAGGTTATTTTCCACAGCAGATCAAAGCAAAAAGTCCAGTTCCTTTTGTTGTACTGACTCTCCATATACACTCCCTGTGTTTAGATCCAGTGCCCAGTTCAACTCTCCTCTACACCACACCACACTCATGCATATACATACATCTTCACTCGTTTTTTATTTGCTTGTGTGTGCAGTCACGAAACACATAGAGGGTAAAGAGCGTGGTTTCCACATGCTGGGGGTGTGGGGAGGGGGGCGGGGGATGTGTGCTGTAAACCGCCAGACTAATAGCGCTGGAGACTGATTACAATTGGGGAATGGACATATGACAGATGAATGCAAACTGTATAAACAAGTCTGTGGTCCATCACTGTAGCTATACAGCGTAGCAGAGCGGAGCGCAGTCAGAATTACATCTGTCCCATCATGCGAGCGTCATCGGGCCACGTTCGCAAAAAAGGGACAGTGGAGGAAACACCGCCGCCACGTTCCTGATTGCCGGTTGCGAGATTACCCAGTTTAGCAAGAACACCATTGAGTTTAGGGTTACGGTTATGGTTAGGGTGAGGTTTAGGGTTAAGGTTAGGGGTTAGGGTCTTCCTTAACCCTAAACTCAATGGCATTATCGCTAAACTGGGTTGCGAAACGTGTAGACGCTTGCCGGTTAGGCTACGTTCAAGACGGCCGGGTCAACCATAGCTCCGCTGTGAAGACAAAAGGCGTCGGTTTGGTAGCCCGCAGAATACCGTGGAAGCAGCTGCTTTCGCGAATCCCATCCAAGAGATTTTGATCACGGGAACGGGGATTTGAGTCACAGAAAGTGCAGACATTTCACCAAGATTTCACCCCTCCCGCCCCTCTATAGAAGGACTTCAAACACACTCTAGAAAAACAAAGGGAAGTCTGGCAATCAAACGTTAGACCATGTTTGTCTATCTCTATCATTACCACATTTCTGGGTTTTCCCATCTGCAAGATCATGTCTGCATCCATAGTTGATAGACTTAAACAGTTTACTCAGCTGAAGGTGAGGTTCTGGTTCTGTATCAAGAGGCGAACGAAGAATACAAGTCTTCCCATGATTTGTTTTTACATTGTTGGAGAGCATCTGGGCTTCCTCCTTTCATATTTCTGACAATATTTCTCCAACCAGGAGAGATGGAGGAAGTAGATAGAAGCGATAGGGCTACTGTCAGCAAACACGACCTCAGGGTTTCCTAAACTCTGACGCGGCTGTTCGTGTCCTGTCCGCGCCTTTTTCACCCGGTCAGCAGCGCGCGCTACACCTCCCGGGGATATTTCATTCACGAAATAATGTGTGCAGAAGCAAAGAACAACATTGCCTTAGAGAGACATAAACCACCACGTTGACACAGAAAGGCGAGGAGGTCCACGCGTATTGATCCGACAGAGCCCATCCCCAGCAAGGAAACAGCAACTGATGGAGCATGATGTTGCCATTTGCTAGCCTCGTAAGACCCTCCTGATCTCACGAGCTCACATTCCATTTCTCTCCGCAGGTCAGATTTCAGGGGGGGGGGGGTTGGTCGTACCAGGTTAGGTGGGAGTAGCCTAGGCTACTTGCCTTGACAGACTAACTCCTCCAGCCAATCAGCGTAATCAAACTTCGTAGAAAACGTCTTTTCTTCAGAGAAACTCTGTACATTGGCTACTCTTGTTGTTGTTTACAGTAGGCTAATTGTTATTAGTGAGTCTATTTCTGCAATAACTGCGTTTTTTTTGTTTTTTGTTTTTTACTAACGTTAACGTTAGGCTACTGCGGCTAGCCTACTGCTCGTTGCTTCTGGAGATGGTCCTGCCACAGGAAACAATCTGAGGTTACGTTCTACTGGGAGGCAGAACAGCAGTCAAATCAGAACACAGTCCCCAATTGCCCCGGTCAAAACAGAATTTGAGAGAAATCGTTCAAGATTTCGGAAGCCCCGACTGATCTGCAGAGGGAAACTGAATGCGAGCTGGCGAGATCTATGGTCTCACAAGGCTAGCCATTTACTACGCAGACAACATACTCTTTCACCACCTTCTGTCCAGTCAATCTGTTATTACCCACTCACACTGACCACCTTAAGGCGACCAGACTGCTTAATCCAAACAAACTGTCACTTTTTGATGTAGGAGTACTTTCTGTCACTAAGTTTCTTCCATTTTGCCTGTGAAGGTCTCCACCCAAACAGAGAGATGTGCAGATTCAGCAGCTCGGGTCGCTCACACAGCGCTCGCTGTGTTCCCCTGAATCTCATTCTGAGTGGGTTTGTCATGTTTGATTTAAGCTTGCTTACATTTCTCCCCAATCCCACAGAGGATGAAATATAGAAAGGCAGTCTGTCTGTACATTTGTGCTCCTCCATGGCTATTTTCTTTATTAGTTGATACATATAATCCCATCACTCTGAGGCATGTCTTCTGCTGAGTGGTCTGGCTTTTGGAAGTGCCTTCATCCAGACCAGAAAATGGAAAACAGCAGCGCACTTTAGAGGCCTAAAATGGAAACACATTTCTGTTGCCTCGCATTATCACTTCTACCATTAAGACTATTGCTCCTCATTTCATTTCATTGTTTTCAGCAATTCAATATAGAACTTGAGCAGACTTGAATCTAGCATCAGTGTGTAGGCTGGTATTTAATGTATTTTTTCTTTGGGGCGTGAGAGGGGTGGGGGTGGGCGTTGGGGAGGAGGAGGTTGGGGGGTCTGTTTACCTACAGTGCCTCACTCGTTTGTTTATACAGTAGTGTCACACCAGATCACTCACCTCCTCTGTTGTAGCTCTGTGACCGTGCAGCCGTTGAGGGCCCACAGTGGGCCGGCCCCCCTGGTGCCACCCGGCTCCACAGCTGACCGGCCCAGGCTCCCGTGCCAAGGGTCAGGGATCTCTGGAGCCATTGGTGGGCAGGATCAGCACTGGAAGTAGGGGGGGGTCAACGGGGCTGAGGGACACCTGGTCTTTTCTCTTTGGTCAGTCAGACATGTCATGGCTGTGCCTCTTGCCAGAAGCAGGATATTGCCCTCCTATTGATGTCTTTTCCAAGGCTCTTCCAACTGAGTGTAACTGAATGTAATATCCACCAGAGCTTGCGGTCAACCTGATTTCCCACTGGATGGAAGCGGTGTGTCCTGTTTCTGTTTCCTGGGTTCTCCCTAGGTTGAGTATCCATCTCTAGAGAGTTATCCTAGTACTCATACCCCTCCTCCGCCACTTTTGGGGCACGGGAATTACCCTTCAGCCCTAAACATCGCCGCCCAGATTAGCATATCGCCCCAGTGACTCATTTTGAGTAACCCAGAGGAGTGATGTGGTTCCAGTCCTTGTCCCCATTCTTCTGGGCACCTCTCCCTGACAAAACACCAAGGATGACATCAGCGTTGCAAGCCTGACTGACACCCAGTGGCCTTAAAAGCAGGAGGGAGAGAGAGAGAGAAAGAGAGAGAAGGTGGGAGGGAGAGGTACAGAATGGGAGAAAGGGAAATAGAGAGAGAGGGAGAGAGAGAGACATAAAGGAGAGAAATAGAAAGAGGGAGGGGGAGAGAGAGAGATTGTTTTGCCGACGGCCCCCCAGTCAGACACCATAAAAGCCTCCATAGGTCAAATTCAAAGGAGGCCTCCCTATTCTCCCAGCCCTGCTACATCTCATGAGCCTCAGCCTGTTGTTAGATGTGTTCGCCGTCATGGGGGTGAGCGATTGAAGTCGGTCTACGAACAGGCCGGTGCTTTTGTTTTATCTACAAAAAGGTACGAGCAGCGGAGGCGGCCCTTTTGAAGGCCCTTCAGAATTTATCGTTGTTTTTCCAGGGGAGGCGTTTTTTAAATTACGGCTCGTTGAGATTGGATCTGCCCTGTTGCTGTTTTTGGAGAGGGTTTACGTCGTGCGTCTGGAAACGAGTAGCGCTCCGTCAAACCCGAGGAGGAGAGAGTGTAGAGACTGAGTACACCTGCTGTCAACCAAAGGTCAAATCCTCACTTCACTCCTCCTCTCTGCTCCTATCGGCCTCCATTTCTGCTATGTTCCCCGTTAACATCCTCAATCAAGAGAGAAGACATCTACGACCGAACTGACTTTGCCTGAGAGAATTCACCCAGTTCCCTTTGACACAGTGCCCTGGGCCTATTTCTCGATATGCATGCCTGCTTCACAGTGCAGACTCCCAGGTTATAGACATTTCAGGTCGTATACTCCAGACGAGAAGCCATGCGGTGTCCCAACCGACCCTGTTGTGCACATGTTGTAACTCTGTCCTCCTGTTCTCCCCCTTCTCCACCCCACCTCATCCACCCATGCTCCTCCATCCCCCTCCTCCTGTTTCTCCTCCTCTTCCTCCACCCTTTTCTTCCTCCTCATTCACCTGTCTTCATGCTTCTCCTCTTCTTCCTCTTCCTCCTCCCTCTCCTCCACCCCCCCCCCACCCTTTACCGTCACCTCCTCCTTCACCTCCTCCTCTACCCACTCATCCTCCATCTCCTCCACCTCCTCCGTCCTCTCCTCCTCCTCCTCTCTGTCCTTCAACCCCCTTTACCGTCACCTCCTCCTCTACACTCTCATCCTCCATCTCCTCCTCCTCCCTGTCCTTCACCTTGTCCTCCTCTCCTCTTGCAGGCCGACCCGTTTCCAGCAGCTCTGGTTTATTTCCACACCACGGCCGTCCAGACAGGCTGGTAAATCAGCCCTCCTATTCTGCCTTTGTTTTATTAGACTTCCAGCCAGGGAAGCCGGGTCCGAGGTTTGCCCCCCCCGTCACCCTCTCTCTCCGAAATGAGAGAGCCGCCTCACACAGGGGCCCCCACCGGGCTTTTTATTTATTTTATTGATGCTAGCTAGTGTTTCGACTCCCTCCTCCGCTGCGTTCGACTTGATTTGTATGACGCGCGCGCAACAGGTGCACTTTCAAGTCTGACGGAGAGCGGTTTGTCAGACCGGACCGTCGAACCTTGACGTTAATCTTGAAATATTTCCCAAGCGTGCGGGAAGGCAGTGCCCCCGCTCTACCGGATCGCTCAACGAGACGCCAAGATGGAGGCAGGAGAGGTATTTCATTCCCTAAGCAGAGGTCCGCTGACGTTCGATCTTCGTTATCAATGAAGTCAGCCCACTTACGATTCACGTCTATACTGCGGGCAGAATACCTTCGGGGTGGACCGCAGGCCTACGGGCTAACAGCACTGCAGGCAGAGGACGCTGTGAGTGTCATCTCACCCATCCCTGTCCCTGCGAATGGTGGAGTGTTGAAGTGTTTTTATTTTTACGTAGGTGTTCGTGAAGACATGACTCCGTGTTCATGGATGAATAAGCAGATATAAGGTGAATACTTCCATATAGGCTACCGTCGACCTCACTGTCCTTCATTCTACTGTTCCTGATGAGAAAATCAAAAAGTACACAATCTCCTCATTGCTGTTTTTCCACATGTAGCAGATTAGCCGGCAGCGTCAGACAAGCATATCACCCTTGGACTTCAGGGAAATTCATCTTCGATCTAGCGGTGCGATTTTCGGTGGTTCTCGTGCGGAAGGTCGTGTTTTGTGTTCCCACCTGTTACACACACTCCGTGCCTCTGGTGCCAGTGGGGGGTGGGGGCGGGGGTACAGGTGAGGCGGCTATAGCGTGTTCAGGCCCCAACGCACACTTCCTCTCCATTAATTGCTCTCAGGCGTCTGCACTGTTTATACTGCGAGGCTGAGATCACCAGATACGCTCAAGCCGCACCGGCTGCCCCTGCCGGCACCACGGCTCTTTAAGTAATAACTGCCTGAAAGCACAGCATACGCTTCCTACCACCGATAACATCTGTCAATTATCACAGAGCACTTGTGTACCCCCATACCACTGCGCGTTGAATTTCTACTCTGTACGCTTTTCTTCCAAGATATCTCCAACCATGACACTTGTTTCTTCACACAAAACAACATACAAAGATCCATCCGCACTTGGCGGCGTGGCTTAGTTCCCAGATAGCAAGCGGATCTGGGCCATATACAGGCCAGGGGCCTCATTTATCATTGAGGTACGCCTTCTTTTACACGGTCTTTTTCGCGATTTCAGGCGTACGCCATTTCCCCCCCCCCACATTGCGATTTATCAAGCCGAAAGGGCGGAAATTTAGTCGCCTTTCTCCGCGCTTTTGTACGACACCTCTCAAGTTGTCGTACCGATTTACACGGTGTTCTACACCCTTTTTGAACACAGGGGGAACTGGCGACGCAGGTGGTGCGTCGGTGAATTACTATGTTTGACGGAAAGAATAAGAGCGACAGTTCATGAACGCACAAACATGTAGGCTAATAGCCCAATTCAGCACCAACATATATCGCAATGCAAGATTAGACGTGTCCTCTAACCGGCTCATTCATGGTCCGATATGGATTTGTTCCCCCAACTGAACCTATGCGCTGTCCCAAACCTTTCCGCGCTATATGTCACACACCTAATGCCATCAAACGGCAATAATTGACCAATTAGATTGTCAGTAATATGTGATCATGTGGACCTGTTTGCTGTTTGGTAAGCATATAAATGACAGTCCTCCTGTGCGTAATGCGAGCCTTGAATCCGGCGCTACTCAGCCTACTGGCCGAGATAGAACTCCAAAGAGGTGACGGCGATGGCGACTGCACCACATAAGGGCACCATCAGTGAATTAATACGTCTATGTGAATCGCTAAAATGTGCACACTATAAATACCCAAATCATATGTGACGCCGACATGCTCATCACAAGTGTAGTGGCACGGTGGCCTGGCTCCACGCATGACTCATTCATGGCGCACAGCAGGGTAGGGGCTAGACTGGAGGCAGGCGCTGCGCGTGACGGCTGGCTTGGTGTGTGCATAGCCAAGATACATATTCTTTGTCTTATTTACTTTAATCTTTATTAGCATTTTCCATCCATACAACGACAATACAATAAAACATAAAAACTTACAATAACAGCTTATGGGTACTTCCATCCATGCAGCTTTTTTTCTTACTCAAATATGACAATTTTAATATTAGTGGTATCATCACACTTCCTTCTATAATCCATCCATTTTCCCATCTCCCTTCAAACTTTCCTTCCTGCATCCTCAATGCATAAATAAATCTCATAAATCTCCTCCACAACACCCACCACTGCTCCTTGGTTGGGGGTTCCACCTTATACCAAGCCCTCATTATTGTCTTTTTACTAGCAACCAATAGTACTTTCACTAGGTATCTGTCCCCTCCTTGTACATCATTCTGTTATGTTTGCCAAGATGTATATTCAAAGCTGATAAGAATGAGAACCAGTCAAGACCCCACCACAAAATGAGGACCCAAGCCCTCAGCCCCCTCCCCGTCATGAGGTTTACCAGCGGGGCCAAAGGGCCCACACTGAGGTCATGCGCCAGCTATGAAGACACAAACAAGTAAGGTTCACATTTCTACCATTTTATTGTCTGTTGGTGGGTGACTGTGTGAGGTGTGTGAGCGCGTTTGTGAGTGAATGTGTGAGGTCCGTGAGTGTGGTAGTGAGTGACTGTGTGAGGTCCTTGAGTGTGGTAGTGAGTGACAGTGTGAGGTCCGTGACAGCATGTGTGAGGGAATGAAGTGCAGTGAGGATGTCCTGTTGGCTCTGGTGGTGTAGTGTGGTGACCTCCACCAACTGCTGCACAACTGCCCCAATCCCTTCTGCCATTTCCCTCTGGGCCTCTAGGGTCATGAGCCTCCAGCACAGCGTCTGATAGGAAGCCCAGCCCTCAGGGACCCTTGAGGCAGGGACGCTGGCAGCCGGAGGTGGAGGCGTGGGCGGTGGAGACGGAGGCGCTGGAGATGGCACTGGAGGTGGAGGCCGGTGCGCTGGAGGTGGAGGCACTGGAGGTCGTGGCGCTGGATGTAGAGGCTGCAACCGGCGGGGGCACGACCGTCAGGTCAAGGACCACTGCAGACTCCCCCTCCTCTGAGTCCCACCCCACGTCAGAGTCTGGAGTAACAATTTCAGTCATTTTCTTTGAGTTTGTCTGTTAACTTGATTATGCATTAAACATTTTATTGTGTAGCCATATTCAATTGATATGTTTTTCTGTTGGCAGCCAAATAAATGCTTAAGTGTGATTTACCGGGTGATTTAGATGAGAGTCTTAATAATGTGGTCTAACATTATGAAGTGGTCATCTGTGTTATCGTTCCCTGTTTTTGGTCCTGAATCAATCATAGCCTACCACAGAATGTGTGGAATGTTTGCTTTCCAACACTTTCAAATGTAGGCTCGTACAAATAGCTTACCTTCCGAAGATGATTTTCTTTCCTCGCGTGGACCTCACCAACAAGCACATGCACCTCCGTCTCCGAAAAGTTTCTCTTCTTTCCGCGTTTTTCCATAAACGTGTCTGTCCTAATGCTCCACGCTATATTATGTCGGTTCCTTCCGGGGTATCCCCGTTGTGCGCTGTCATAGTTTTGACCATATATGGTTGAATTTGGGCGTGGAGAGGGCGGAACACGGGGCGCGTGCGCGTACGCTCTGTTCTCCGCCAGTCTCGGATTTCGGAGCGTACGACATTTTTGATAGATCCGAAAAGCGTGTAAATATTCTCGTCGTACGCTACATTTCGCATTTTCCGCGTTTTCGTCGTACGCCCTCTTTTACACCAGAATTTACACGCTCTTTGATAAATGAGGCCCCTGATCTGGCCCTTGTGGCTTAGTTCCGGCCCATATATGGCCCAGAATCATTACACATCCGCTTGCTATCTGGGTTGGTTAAAGCGTCTGTCTAGTAAACAGGAGATCCTAAGTTTGAATCTCGATAGCATCTTCTGAGCATTTAACTGCACATGGTACCTGTATATACATAATGACAAATGAACGTCTTTGAATCTATAATATGTGCTTTCCTTCACCCTATCTCGCGCGTAGGCTACTAGAGGTATCTGGTGTCTTTGAGCAACTGCGGGTGGAGCGATCCATGTACGTCTCTGCGAGTGGATCTCTTTGAACATGACCCACTCAGGGATTACCACTTGTGTTTGGAAAGCTCTCCGTACAGGAAACCGTTAATGACAAGGACCAACACTGCGGCGTGACTCCTGACCCTTGCTCTCCGACCTCTCCCGCAATCTGCCATGAACCCTTGTCCACATGAAAGCTGTGCTGTTGACTCCCCAGGGCTAATCTGGAGATCCGGTGCCCCCCCTCTACCCCTCCACCACTGTGTGGGTTAGAAGGAGACAGACACACAACATCGTGGCCCCTCTCCTGTTGTTCTGGGGGGGAATGGAGGACGGGGGGGGGGGTTTGACCCATTACTAAAACCGTGCATGCACCATTTCAGCACCGCAACTTCTAACGCAGTTTGACTACACTTGAATTCGGATTAAGAGGATATATACAATGTTACAATACAATACAATAAAAGTATTACTGAGAGCTGTTTCAGCTCCAGCCACATCTTCTGGTGGAGCAGGTAGCTCAGGCTGACAGTCGAACCTAGAGCATTTGAATGTGATCGTCCATCATCACATTGGTACAGTACCTCTCTGCCAATGCCGCGGTGCTCTCTAATGTACGATTACAGTGGATCCAAGGCAAGGGCAGAGGGCCAGACATGACACCTGTTGGTGCAGTCCAAGTCTACCCAAGTCTAACAAAGGGCAACCCCTCACTGCCCCCCCCCCCCCGCCCGCCCCCACCCCCGCCAGCTCCAGAGAATTCAGTCGTTACTTACTAACTTTATAAATATCATCAAACATTGACCCAGTCCTGATTCGGAGCACATGACGTTCAGATTCACAGCCTCTCTAAGCCTGATGGACGGGCACGCAGTGGGGCCGGAGCGCCAGGATTTTCCCATGCGCCGCTGTTGCCTTTTGAAGAGGCCTAAAAATAGAGTGCTCCGCTGACCTCCGGTCCCACTGGGTCGGATCAGCCCCTCACCACCACCACCCCACCCCCCAAAACCCACCCCCCACCCACCTTTTATGACGTTTTGAGGCTTCCCAAAACTAATTGAAAGGTCTTCTCTCTCATTCAGTTTGTTCAGTGTTACGTAAGGGGATTACCGCGTTGTTATGCCTGTGCCCTGGCCATGAAGGCCACCATAAACAGGGGGGGGTGGTTTGATTTGGGTAGGGGGCGCTTGGCTCCAGAAATAGCCTGATCCGGGGCCTAATTGTACATCCCTCCTGCTCCCCTTCGCTCCTCAGCTGCATGCCGAGGTTGCTGACCCTATCATCCACCTCGCTGGTTCCGGAAGAGTCCCTTCCGCCCCCCGCGGCCTCCAAAGGCCCAGCCGATAGGCCGGGGCACAGCAGCAGACCAGCCTCGGCCCCGGACGAAAAGTCAAGCGCCAAAACCAGTTAGCGGTGATCCCAGCAGAGTGCCCAAGTGGCTGAAACTGCCAGGTATGTTCAAATCAGTGCCGCAACAGGCCCCGTGGCTCCCTAACGAAGCCCGGCTCCGCCCCGGGGACCAGGGCCCCCTCCGACGGGGCCCTTGGAACTCCCACATGTCACAGCGGCACGTACGCCAGGGCTCTGTATTTACATTCACTCTGTACATGCTAGTCACACACACACACACATACACACACGCGACCATGTGTGTGCACAAGCATGTTTTTGTTATGCGCCGCGGTTGTAAATGTTGGTGAGAGCAGCATATGTGTTTGTTAGTCTCCATGCCTTTGTGTACGGATGCCAGTGTGAGTCGCGTGTGAGCACTCGGGGCGTGCATGAGGAATGTGTTCTCTCTGTGTCCCCAGCAGCATTCCATCAGGGTTAGGGAGCGCCGTGCCCGTGAGGGGGCCACTCGGGCCTCCTGTCTCCTGCTCTCTCTAATGCATCACAGCCGTAGCCGAATCCAGCGCACACACACGCGCGCGTGCACAGGCGCACGCACACACGCGCGTCCAGTATCACTTTGAGAGGTAACCAAATCCACAAAGTACAAAATCCCTTGAGACATAATCATACACTTGTGTAGTATAAATGATGCATTATATACAGTAAATCTTTATTTATTTTTTACATACGCAATGAATGGGAAAAGTGAATGTTTTATTTGCCACCCAAGCCTTTTTACTTTTATGTGGTACACACACACACACATACACACTTCGACTATTGCCTATTTGGGTATTGTCTGAAGTTCTGGGTGTATAACCACCTCTCGTCATCAATGGGATTCGTATAGTTTGGGCCGGAGATGAAAGGGGCTGAGAGAAGACAGCCTGTTGGACGGCAGAGAGAAGCTGTGTCATTTTAAACTGTAGCAGAGAGACGCGTGAACGGAGAGAACAGGCGGGATTAGAAAGTGAAAGCTGACATAATCCTCCAACATAGCCACACAGGGATACCAAAGAGTGATGCAGACAATTCCACCCTAGAGCGACATCACCCGCCCGCCGACACCACTGGAATTACCAAATGGCCCTGATGATAATCTAGATTTATGACGTAGCCCTACTGGCATAGGGATTTAACGGCTCTGGATTCCGTTGGTTTTTCAGTTTCGCTCTTCAAACATTGAAACAGAATCCAATCTACTGTAGACTAGGTGTCGCTGCATAGAAACAGGTGTTAACAAAAGACCATGCGATTGGCTGAAATTCTTCAACTGTGTGGTGTCTATTTCTCTTTCTTGTTCTAAACGTCTCTCTTTCCATTAAGGCAAAAGATGAGAAGAACTGTGCAAGTCGGAGGGGAGTCCGAAAATGTATGTCAGTGCTTAGTCACACATCTTTGCGTTTGTCTCAGGATAGCAGAGTCATCGGAGACGCCAGACTGCTGCTACTGCAGCTTCCATAACGTCAGGATTGATAGTGATGGCCACAATCAGGCTAATAAAGTTAGCGGTGATCACGGCCTCATCCCACGTGTGAGGCCTTCCAAGACCAGCCTGCGGCCTGGAGACGGATCAGTCTCTCTCTCCTGGGGAAAAGCTCCGGAGTGAGGAGTCTCTCCAAACCGTCTGGAATGGCTGTCGACACTCCCTGCCTTTAATGTATGATCAAGAAAAGCTTTAATTCATTACTCTCTTTAACGCCCCTCCCCATTCTTCTCCTAACTGCTTTCGTATGTTTAATAATACTGACTTCAGATGTCATTTGTTCCACTAAAATGCATAAGGAGGAAAGTGCAACGCACTACTTCAATTCTGAAGCTTCGCACTGCGTGCATTAGGCTTAGTATACTACAACAGTCTGATTGTGGCAATAGTGGTTGATGTTGTGTTGAGTTCAAGTTTTTACATAGGATTCACAAATTGTTTTGTTGTAAGTTCAAGTTATTACACAGGATTCAAGAATTGGCTCAAAAGTGAACACAAAGATTAAGGGTCCTCTTCAAGTGATGTAGATTGTTTGTCTCTGTTCTACTGATCCCTATAGATTTATGCTTTTTTAAACTTTTTTTTTAAAATCAGTCTAAATAAAATTTTAAGAACATGTTTTATTGGCATCATGTAAGGATTCTCACACCTGTTGTTGGGTTTATTTGTTCCAGAGATGCATGGGTACAATTTAGACATCAAAGACTGCAAAAATACATGCAGCTAACCCAGGTCTGTCCGTCTGTTTAGGCCTAGATCCAGTCTGGGCCCTACTGAGAAGGCGCCGGGTCAATATCCAGGTGTCGCGTCCCTGAGCACCTAGCAGAGCCTGTGGACTCACCGCTTCTCTCCAGTTACTTCCAGCTGTGTGTGTGTGTGTGAGGGGCAGAGGTAGCGTAGTGAGTCACCCACTCAGCTCTACCAAGTCAATAGTGTGAGGTGTTGCACAGCTATGCTGCTGACTCAGAGAGAAGTCACACTGCCCGGTTCCCCTACTCTGCTGCTGGAGGATCATCATAGCTCTCCCTCACATGCAGGACCTACAGATGACTTTTCCTCTAGAGAGAGAGAGCAGAGAGAGCGCCTCTATCCTACTCGCCTTCTTGTTTATTTACCTTCAGAATTACACCCTGCTCTTCCTGCGTTCCAGTGTTTTGTTATTCCTTGCAAACGGAATACCAGCGCGTGTGGTCTCCGCCGTGATGTTTGGCTGACACATGCGCACACATTCACGCACGCACGCACCCCATTCAACTTTCCCTCCGTAGCAGAAGTCCCTGACGCCCAACCCCCCCCCCCCCCCCCACTCCCCACTCCCCAACCTCTAACCAAAACATCCCAGGACAGCAAAAGGGGGAACTTCAAAGTGGCCGGAGGGGGTACTCCTTTTTTCCTGGCACTTGTCATCATCTAAGGGACTGGCTGCTCCTCTTATTACTCTAATTGCTTCCAACTGCTCCGAGAGGCTTTGATGAGGGGCGCCAGGGAGCATGCTGGAAGCACCTGTTGTTGCACGGACCAGCACAGGTGGGCCGTAGAGGTGACAGCGGCTACGAAGGCAGAGGGACGACAACGCCGCTGCTCGCCGATCAACTTTAACGAACGGTTCCAAACGAAGGTGGGGTGGGATTAAAATGGGATTATTGCAAAGATTTCATTAAAAAAAAAGTATACTCCAAATGTTTGTGGCCAGGGACAGATTTTTCCTATCAAAGGCAAACAATTGTGTAATCGTTATTCTCTCACAAGGAACTGGCTAGTGACAGCAACTGAGAACAAATGCAATAATACAGCTTTAATGAAAGTCAGATTGACAATAACAACCCAAAACATAAGTGGGCAGAGATACCACTTTAAAAAGCGCAAATGTTAATTAAGCCGTCATTGCAGTGTCATACCACAATAAATCACTGCTGAGCTAAATGTCTGGAAATGTACACAGTACATTCCATACAAAAGATGTCAAACTGATGTCAAACTGTAAGTCTCAACCAAATCTAAAGATTATTATGTTAGCACTGGGCAGAATGAAGCAGTGAGCAGACCTCTGGCTCCCTCTTCTGGCAGACTAGAAATCCAGCAGCTGGGGAGGAAATGTTAGAAGCAGGGGTGAAAATTAATTTTTTGGCTCACGGTGAGTCACCTGTCAAGGGGACTGTAGATGAAAAAATCTAACGGCCAAGTTTTTTTTTCAGATAGCCTTCCGAAATCTAGTCGCCAATTGGACATTTTACCTGCATTTGGCTGGTGGCAGGTGTTAATTTTCAGCCCTGGTTAGAAGCATAAACCCATGTCCCAAAACCAATCTCCATTTACAAACTTAAAAGCATAAAATTGGACTGGGTATAAGTCTACAACAATTAACCCATACTTTGATAATCATATACTGGCAGAGTGAATAAGAGCACGTTTGAGGATATTATTTACAGGGAGAGAGAATGTAGGGTCTGTATAATTCATCTTCTGCTCAAGCACTATAGTCTACTTCTGTTCATTACAATACAAACATATTTACACACCAGTTGTGGTAAGATCTTCTCAAAGTGTTCAGTCTCCACCCTGTCATTGTCCTCTGCTTCAGCCTGTTTCATTGATCTCTGAGAAGCCTCTGAGAAAATGACAGAAGAGACATGTTAAGTTTGTGGTTATAATAACCCACATCAGCGATCCAGAATGACCATGGAGTCTGTTACCTTGAACGAACACCTTCAGCATCTCTGTCATGAGGACGGCAGCATCAGCACTGACTATGGATAAATGGCATGAACATTTGGTTAACGTTAGTTAATGGTGGAACGGTTTCCACTAGTAAAACATTGCAACATGAGCAACATTTAAATTGTTAGGCTAGTTTCTGACATATACTCACGTCTGGTTTTATCGTCCTTGAAGAAACTGGACAGGAGTTTGCTCACAGTCTCCTACAGAGAATAGGTTCATGATAAATATGTGAACCAAGAAGCTAAACTCCTATCATAGTTAGCTAGACAGACAACAATCATCAATACATCTGGGTCTAGAGTTGACTGAAAGTTGCTAGTGCTAGCTACACTCCTCACTCAGCCTATCTTGATAGTCTAGCATACGTAACATCGATAAGGTAGCGTTAAAGAAATATTATAAGACCACAATATAGTTGGCAACGTTTTACTTTAGGAGGATATGTGGTTAATGTTCCATAAAAGTACGGTCGGTCACTGCTGAATACGCACCTTTTTGAACACTATTTCGTTGTTTTCTTTCTGCGCCATCTTCATGTTCATATGTCTCGAGTCGACCTGACCAGCGCGCCTTGAACACTGGTTGGCTGCGTCGCTGTCAACGTTTCGTACGTCATACGTATAGCACCGCCCTGGCTCCTCCTCTTTCACTGTACAGGCATTGCTTGGTCCTCTCTGAGTCTTACCAATAACATACCAACTAATATATATCTATAACATGCATGGACTGACTGGGGTCCCAGGAGACCCCAAGAAAAACCACAGAAGAAAAAAACATAATGGCGAAACATGATTAGTTATGTAATTAATGTAATCTGGGGGGGGGGGGTTATTACAAGTTAGTATAGCAAAGTTACTTAATTTGCATATTGTGTAACATTAAAACAAAACATACACTTTTCTTTAAATTTAAAGAAACTGCACTGGCCTCTGAAACCAACAAACTGCTCATTCCACACACTGTGTCCCTAACCCCCCTGATGGTGTGTGTGTGACAGTTAAAAAATTAGGACCCATGTCCCAAACATGAACTTTTTTCCACCTATTGAAACTGCACAGGTGCTTTAACTGTGTCCAATACATCAGTATTTTTAAAAAGCACTAATTGAAACAAACAAAAAACAATGATATGAGGTCATTAGGAACAAATTGATTATCATTGTCAGTGTCATGACAAATTGGAATGCTAGAATAAAGCACCTGTTATATATGAGGAAAAAGTATACCTCTGGGGTCTGCAAGGACCCTATCAGTAGGATAAGAGTTAATCCATCTCCATCTCTGTTCTAGAGGTCAGTGATTAAACACGGGAAATTAACTGCAAAACAGGTACTTTATTTGATATACAGGATAATCACGCATGCAAAGTTATGTTGTCACAATATTATTTTGCTGAACTGAGAACTATGTCCTAAACATAAAAACAATGACACCAGATTTTGATAAACTTTGTAAAGGCATCTAATAATAATCAAGTTGCAGTTTAACGTAATTCAAGAGCAATCCACGTTAAAAAGTACAAACAAGAGTCCATTCAAGAACATGAGATTGTGTTCATGTAGCCTAAGTCATGCAGACAAACAGGTCCACCGATAACAAGTTTGAAAAATGGTCTAGGCTACTCTTGTTCGTCGTTATCTAACCACTGGGCATCCTCAAGGATGTAACCGAGACCCAGGGACCGTCTGGGTCTGGGGACGTATGGGGTGATCTCGATTTTCTCCTCTGCTTCGTCCATCTGGATGATCAAGCGGGAAAAAAAGCAGTTATCCTCACTTCATCACTGATAATCATTTTTACAGAGTAACAATCGATTGCTCGTTGTACTGTAGTTGTTTTAGGACGTGTGACAGTGATATGGTTTAGGTGACTGACTCACCTTTGGGCTGACAACTCTCTTGACCGCCACTTCTGTGCCTCCAATATAGTGGGGCCCTGCCCAATCAGCCTGGTCAGCCTCTGCCTCCGAGGAGAACCTCACATAGGCCAGGCCCTTGGTACTTCCAGAGGAGTTGTCCTTTTGAATCTGTGTTTTCAAATCAAATCTTTATTTTTTATAGCACATTTAATACACAAAGGCAGCGCAATGCACTTATGCATTTTCAAAGGGATCATACACAAAAGTAATTTTGGTTTTAATTGGTATGTGGGCACTACCCAAGAAAAAGCTTTATCATTGTAGCCTGTTGAACTGTCCTTTCAGTGATCACTAATTCAGACGGTATGATTTAACTAACTATCAATGGCATTCCATCTTTACCTTGCATGCTGTGATGGTGCCCCAGTCTCGAAAGTAAGCTTGTACATACCCTTCATTTATATAAGGGTTCAGATCCTTAATGACCAGTCCATGATCCTGTTACAATGGAATGGAAAATCAAGAGGATAGTTAACCTTTATGCCATCAAGTCTGATTGGTAGTTGTGGTCAGTATGTCCACAGCCATATTCTCTCTCTCTCACACACACACACACACACACACAATTTAACTATGGTATGTCTGCACTCCAAATTGAAAAATATTCCGAACTATTTGTAAAGGAATAAGGCACAGCCTTCCCTGTAGGTCTGAGTAAATAACTGAAATATTCACCAGTTCATAATTTTCTGCCAAAGCAGCCATGTGTTTTTTCGGGAGATGTATGTAGACTCTCCTCGTTTTTTTCTCTGGTTCCATTTCCACGGACGTCTGGAAAAATGTCATGTCTTTTAGGCATCACAAAGCAGCCCTATGGAGCTTCATTCAATTCCCACCAGCAGACTAATGTTTCAATGCGGCATTTATGTTTTCACCACCAGTATAATATAATTGCTTTAATTACCACATAAGAGGGTAAAATAGCAACAGTAACCCAAGACATCTCATATATCCTTGAGGTACTTACCAGGACAATCCTCCACTTGATTTTGTCAAAGCCAAAACACAGCACTGACAGAGAACTCAAAACATCTGAGTGATACTGAGGGGTGGCGTCCAGCTGCTGTCATGAAGAGACAAGGTCCGTCCCACTGTCGACGCTGTGCATGTGGTGGAACATTGCTCAAGGCAAACAAGACCATTACTAAACTATAAAATAACTCATAAATTCCATTCTTTCTTTAAAATGTCATGCATTTTCAGTTTCTTGTTGTGCAGCATTGCTGACAAATTGTCAACTGCACCCGTTGTCACGACTGATAATTTAGCTCTTATGGGCCACTAATATCAGCTTACCCTGACTGGTTGAACAGGACTGATGG
The DNA here is from genome assembly GCF_949987555.1 of Borostomias antarcticus. Classification (NCBI taxonomy): domain Eukaryota; kingdom Metazoa; phylum Chordata; class Actinopteri; order Stomiiformes; family Stomiidae; genus Borostomias; species Borostomias antarcticus. The sequence continues at coordinate 29,759,538 of NC_140238.1, read as the reverse complement.
CTATGTGGTGTGTTTGGAGGTATGGTTTCCATCTCAGTGACGGACCAACTTCAAAGAGCATTGGTTTGTTTGAGCTGTGTGACACTGTACAGACAAATCATTGTTCCGAATAATATGTGATCATGTAGAAAATATTATGATCAGACTGTCCTTACCTGTGACCATGTCCAACTGTGACAGAACCGCTCCTGTTCAATTACGTTTTCATGACATTTTATGAGCAACACACACATGGAAATGCAATAACAATTTAATAGCCATTTCAATAGTTCATTAAGTTATTATAACAAACAAAATGAGAAATAAAGCAAATAAACAAGTAAATACACTATTATATAATAATCACCAGACTCATCAGAATCACCAGACAGGGTGTACAGTAAGTCATAGCTATGAACTGTACAGTACATGTAACAAGCAAAACCTTTTCACTGTCATGGGCCAATTGATTAACCAAGCCCTCCAATGGTGCGGCATGTTCAGTGGATGGCTCCATTAAAGTAAGACCCAATATTCTTCTCCAGTGAAGCCACAGTATAGAACCATGGTTTGGTGTCCCAAGTGTCCAGTTGATGTAAATACTGTCTAAAATGAAAGGAAATAAACAATTGAATGATTAGTTGTTACCTTTATTTTAGTGGGCATCATCCTTTAATTTTGAGCTGCATTTATTTGTATGAAACGTGCTATACAAATAAAGTTAATGATTTTTTATTTTATTCATTATTATTATTATTATCATTATCATTATTATTATCATTATTATCATAATAATAATAATTTGGTTTGGACATTTTCACAACAGCGACCGTTCTGGGATGTGCCAAAGGACTGGTGAGTTAGCACGCACCCAGCTAGCTGCCCTGAGGCTGGTGTGAGGGAGAGGACAGAGGGGGGCTCTGCTCGTGGATGGCCTGCAGTTTAGCAATCAGGAACCTTCTGTCCTTCCCCTCCTACACACAAGACACACAAAACACACAAACACACAAACACATAAGAGCACTGAGATGAAGAGCATCTACACCCAGGCTGGTCTATGATGTCGATCGAATACGCAGAGCATAGCAGATCGATAGTCCACGTTTGACTGTACACACATTTTCCATTTGCTCTTGTAGCAGCCGGATTATTTTCCTTTGCCCGTCTACAACCTGGGAGTGGACGTAAATCACCGTTCTGAAAGGCAAAACAGGAGATAACGAAGTCAAACAGAGACCATGACATTAGCTGACGGGGGGTCAACCGCTACTACACACTACAGGTATGTGTCCTCTCTGGCATGCTGTTAGACCTGAATGGGGTGGGGGGGGTGTCTGACTCACAGGAAGACCCCTGCAGCCAGGAACAGGAAGAGAGGGTTGTCCACCAGGTAGGTGTAGACCCAGTTGAGCCAGGCCAGTTTGGGGTTGGTGTTCTCCAACTCCTGGGCCCACCGTTTCCCTGACTGGAACATGGTGTTCAGGTTCCGGAAGGGTCCGCAGTCGGGAGAGGGCTTAACACTACAGAGGGGGACGGCACTGGGGGAGGATAAGAGGCTGAAAAGAGAACCGGACCCATCGCCGCGTGGTCGTACCGAGTTTGAACATTTCCCAGAGTGTGAGGGGGAGAGGGAAATAGAGGTGGTGTGTATTCAAAACACCGCATGCAGTGAGATATCAGCGAGACAGCCAGCATGCTTGTTTGCCACCGCCACGTGACTGTGTGTGTGTGTGTGTGTGTGTGTGTGTGTGTGTGTGTGTGTGTGTGTGTGTGACACGCTGCAGTGTAGACACACTCACGTCCAGATGGTGTATATAACGGAAACGGCGGCTCCCAGGAAGGAGGGGAAACACAGCAGAGAGATGAAGACGGTGGTCATGTGACTGACTCCCCAGGGCCTCCTGGACGCCTGGCAGTTCAGCATCAGGCTGCTCTGAGGGCCGGAGCGCACACACAGGCCGTGGTTTGGTTTGGTTGATTTGATAGTTAGAAACACGCACGTATACTGTAGTCCTCCGCTGGCACAAGGACACAAGAGAGGAACCACAGTGTAGCGATCGATAACCATCGAGGACAAACCCGTCAACCTTCCCGTTTTTCCCGGGATTCTCCCGTATTTTACCCTTCTTTCCCGCCGTTCTCCCGTTTAAATATTCTCTCGTAAATCTCCCGTATTTGAACCTTTATTTTACAAAACAGCAGGAGGGCGGGAAGGGAGGGTAAAATATGGGAGCATCCCGGGATTAACGGGGGTTGGACAGGAATGATCCAGGATAATTACACAGTAAAGTCAGTGAGCCATTTCCACTGTGATCTTTTTAGGATATCGGCAAGATGGACGAACGGACAGACAGAGAGAGACAGATACATTTATGACTTATCGTATTTAGCTGTTCTTGCACTTTGATTTTAGCACTGGATTTGCGCTCCTAGTTGCGTGCTTAGGAAGGAGATGCACTTGAGTTCAGGCGAGCAGTAATACACTTAATCGCCTACTTACTGTATGTTAAATGCAACATATCAGCATCTGCTAAATGACTAATGTAACTTAAGAGGGACAGACAGACAGACTGTGTATAGGTCTGGAGTTTAAAGCAGATTATATTTGCAGTGGGCAGACACTGCAGTTTTATTTTTTATTTTTTTGGGGGGGGGTTGCTAATTTATGGAAACATTGAACATTTAATCAGATGTAATCAATTGGGTGGGTAACACAAAGTTATGGGAGAGCAAATGCCCAACCCTGCACCCCTCTAAAGCCGGCCCTGCTGGAGCTGTGGGTGTGGGAGTACTGCACCTTCTTCATGTAGAACAGCAGCAGCAGCTTAACGATCTGCACTGCTGGGAGCAGGGGGGCGAACAGCACTCCTAACCTGACACCAGGCATGGAGATGAAGGAGGGCGCTCGTTAGGAAGGGTTCCAGGGGAACCATAACCTCCGCGAAAGAAATCTTCCGATAAAAAGAGAGTTTGTGGTGAAGCAGAGGGCTGGTTTACCAGGTGAGCGTCTGACCGTAGATGAGTTCCAGCACGTTACGGGCGATGTCAAACACCGGCTTCCTCTTTCTCCTCAACACTCTCTGAGAAAACAGCCTGAGAGAGGGAGGAGGAGGAGGGAGGAGGAGGAGGGAGAGAGGGAGGAGGAGGAGGGAGGAGGAGGGAGAGAGGGAGGAGGAGGAGGGGGAGGAGGAGGAGGGAGGAGGAGGGAGAGAGGGAGGAGGAGGAGGGAGAGAGGGAGGAGGAGGAGGGAGGAGGAGGGAGAGAGGGAGGAGGAGGAGGGGGGAGGAGGAGGAGGGAGGAGGAGGGAGAGAGGGAGGAGGAGGAGGGAGAGAGGGAGGAGGAGGAGGAGGGAGAGAGGGAGGAGGAGGAGGGAGAGAGGGAGGAGGAGGAGGGGGAGAGGGAGGAGGGAGAAAGGGAGGAGGAAGAAGAGAGGGAGGAGGGAGAGAGGGAGGAGGAGGGAGAGAGGGAGGAGGAAGAGAGGGAGGAGGAAGAGAGGGAGGAGATAGGGGGAGAGAGAGAGGGAGGAGGAGAGAGAAAGGGAGGAGGAAGAAGAGAGGGAGGAGGGAGATAGGGAGGAGGAGAAGGAAGAGAGGGAGGGGAGAGGGAGGAGGAGGGAGAGAGGGAGGAGGAAGAGAGGGAGGAGATAGGGGGAGAGAGAGAGGGAGGAGGAGGGAGAGAGGGTGGGGGATGAGTGCATCGCGGAGTATCGGTTTGTCAGTCAAGCGCATGTAAAATATGCGTTCTAAAACATGATCTGTCATCACTTGCCTCCAGAGAAATTCTCCACAGAGTGTGTAGAGCACAGTGAACATGAAGTCCATGAGGAGGAAGCGATAGAGCTCCTGACCCACAAAGCTCTCCCAGCACTGAGGAGAGACAGAGGTAATATACTACGGAACTGATGTTTCATGATAAAATCACAACACATCGGTCAGTATCAGTTTGTGAAGAATTATGAATGACTAGGAAATATACATAGAACCACTGTATGAGAACCACTGTATGAGGTCAAAAGTCAAACCGTATCAAGATCCAATCTCTTTAGAGCTATATGAACTGATAGAGGTAATGCCCTTCGAATGGGCCAGGGTCAGCTAGTTGTCAGGCTCAGCCTGTTGGGGGTCTGATTCCTACATCAACCTCAGTGGTTCTGTGTTTATATTTACTAATATATTTGTTTACAGAGTAGTAAGTGGTTTGTAAAGGCTTATAAATGTGTATAAAATGACTATTCTCAACTGCCATTACGCGATAGCGGTGCCTTGGCATGAATGCCAGGTTCACGTATGACAATTTTACGCAGTTTTAGAATAGAATGTTTGTCTTCAAACTAGCTTCAAAGCCTCCGGGTTCTAAAACAGACATTCTAGAACTACAAATATTCTAAAACTGCTGAAAACCGTCTCGTCTGTTGTATGCAAACCCGGCACAGGCACTTAGAACTGTTCGGTGACATTCTTGGCATTTTAGGCCCGACAGCTGGAGGCGACAGTCGTTTCTTACCCGGAAACGCCGGTCGTCTGGCCGTGCGGCGATCCTCCCCAGCCAATGGTAGCACAGCACGCCCAGAACACTCACCTTCAGCAGCAGGTTTCTATGAAAACAAATGAATGGATTTTAGATTGAACACCGGTGACATCATCAGTTGGCAGTTGCACAGGTGTCCGTTGAGATGAGACTGAATTGTGTACGAAGTTAGCATAGTTAACTACCAGCTTATATGGTAACTTCATAAGCAGTTCACACTAGCACTGATTAGGGCAGCATGCCACTGGAATTATGACTATTCCCTTATTTTTCACAAAGCCCAAAGTTACATTTTGTTTTCAACACAACCAGTGAGTTATGGTTAAAGCGGCAATAAGCGATTTCCTACCGCTAGATGGCAGTAAGAGACTTGTTTACAAAACGAAAGGCCTAAAACATATATGTATGTCAAAGCACTGGGCGAAGCAAAGTTACTGGTCGTAATTTGACAATGCAGGCAGACATGCTGGAATAACAAGACGTGACTGGTAGGGGTGAGTGGGCAGCTGTACAGCTCAGGAGGTAGAGCGGGTTGTTCAATGATCGAAGGGTTGGAGGTTCGAATCCCGGCTCCTCCTGACTACCTGTCGAAGTGTCCTTGGGCAAGACACTGAACCACAAATTGCTCCCAATGAGCAGGCTAGCACCTTGCATGGCAGCTTCCGTCACTGATGTGTGTATGTGTGTGAGACTGGGTGAATGAAAGGCCTTCATTGTAAAGCGCTTTGGATAAAAGTGCTATATAAGTGCAGTCCATTTACCATTTACCATGAGTCATTGAAGTTGGACGCTATGGCTCAATGAAACACTGATATCAGGTGATTTTAATTAGTTTTGACAAAATATGAAAAAAAAAAAAAAAGTTATTTCAGCACTCTAAACTAATGAGTTCACTCTGTATTATAATCAAAACGTGCCTCACTGCACACTACACACCTGCGCAACCAGCTTCTGATCATGTCACTGGTGCATACCACACATCCAAATCGCTTAACCTATCTCTGAACTCGTGTGTTCACTCTGTAGTGTAATTCCTAACACTTGAATGATTTTGCAGCGGAAGCGGAGCCGCGTTCCTGGTGTAGTTCCTATACTCGCCTGAGGATGGCGACGTAGATGCGGGCGCTGGGCGAGTCGTAGCTCTCCATCCAGGACACCAGGTTGAAGAGGTAGGGCAGCAGCAGGTTAATGCAGGACACGACCGCCGGCAGGGTCAGCAGACGAGCTTTACTCACCAACCTGCCGTCCTCATCCTCCGTTCTCCTCTGCTCCTGGGGCGGGGGGCGGGGCGGGGGGACAGGTCAGGTGGGGACTGGGACTGCTTTTTATACCTTCTTTAAATGAAATAGTACAAATATTGAGTCTTACTGAATTAGTATTGCTGAAAAGTTATTGCTGAAAAGTTATTGCTGTCTAGTCCTGTTTCGCTGGCTATATCCTTGGAGACTTTGATCTCAGAGTAGCATGTGATTTCCTCAAATAACTGTCCTCAAACTTATAGGGGCTAAAAGAGCATAGAGGTGCTACTTAAGCAATAAACCACGAGAGGCCGTGTGTTATAGTGATTTTATAACAGCTAGGGGGCGTTGTTAGGCACGACGCAAAGCTCCTAGCTGTTATAAAATCACTATAACACACGGCCTCGAGTGGTTTATTGCTTAAGTAAAATATTAACATTTATTCAAAATGAAGCATCATTCCCTCAATTCCGCGGAGCAAAATAGTTCCCTAACAAATGGGTTGCCAAGCAACAACAACAGCTACAATGCATTGGATCAAATGGGAGGCGCATTAATATTGAAAATGGAATGATATGCGGTCCCAGGTGTGTGTTACAAAGTATTTTAACACGGCTTCCAGCCAATCAGAATGAAGAACCAGAACTAACCGTTGTATAATGTAGGTTAAGAGTCAGCCACAGAAATCCTCAACGACATCTGATGTCCAGTAGCGGTTTGAGGAAGGAAGTCATGTCTGACTTTCATCTAGTACCTCTCCTGGGTTTGATTGTGTGTGTGTGTGTGTGTGTGTGTGTGTGGTGTATGTGGGGGCATGGAGGGCTGTGAATCCCCCCCCACTATGCCCTCTCACCAGGTGCATGCGGTCTGAGAGGTCGTAGATGAAGAAGGCGCTCAGGACGATGCTGGCCAGGCACACCGCCCATGCTATCAGCTGGACCGCCAATCTGCCAAGCTGCTGCCTCCAGCTCTTCTCCTCCTCGCCACAGCTCATCTCAGACAACAGCTCCTGTCAGAGAGAGAGAGAGAGAGAGAGAGAGAGATAGAGAGAGAGAGAGATAGAGAGAGAGAAGAGAGAGAGAGAGAGAGAGAGAGAGAGAGAGTGAGTCACTGAGGTCTGATGAAACACTATCAGCTTTCACAGTCGGTACTGTGTGTGCTCAACGCCAGACCTGTGTTCAGGGTGTGCGTTAGGTTTGCATCAGGACCCGAGACTATGCTTCATTTAAATGTGCTGCGAGTGCCAAACACAAAAACAAGGATTTATGGGTATCAGGACAGTCTTTGGTGTTGAATGTCTTTCATTGGTCAATTCACTTTATGCATTCGGAGTCATGTCTTACTGCTTGGGGGCTTTTATTTGGTTTTCTTTGAAGGCTTTTATTTGGTTTTGTTTCTTATCTTTACCTCAAACTTTGCAGTATCCTCACAGATTGGTCTACCTCTGAGTCTGGTCAGAACGTTATGTTATATTACAGCTACTACAAGACTTCCTGTCTGTATATGAATGTGATAAGCAATTTTAGACATGATATGCAAATCTTACCACAACTGGTGAGTGGGCTTAAAGACACAGTGGAGTGTTAATTCCACAGACAGTACCTTGAGCTGAGTGCTGATGTTCTCCCTCTGAAATCTGACGGACGCCATCTTGCTGACTTTAAAATCCCAGGAGCAGAACACTTTAGTCTGCAGGTTGGCGTGAGACTTGAGCACGCAGAAGCTCCTCCCGAACGACTTGGACACACTGGGGGAACACAAGGCACGCGTTTCCCTCGGCGGAGGCCGATAGAAACAGACAACAGCGAACAAGTCAGGCCAGGCCGAGTAGAAAACAAAAATGTCGAATTATCCGACCTGTAGACGAGGAAGATGCAGGTGACGAAGAGAGCGATGCCGATGGTTAAGAAGTAGGCCAGGGGGATGTTGTACGCCGTCGTCTGCGGGTCGCCGGCGGCGGCGCAGTCCGGCTGGCGGGCGGCGCCGGCGGTGGCGCCGCTGGTCACGGCGGCCGCGCAGCTCTTGTTGCCGGTGGAGTTGGTGTAGTAGCCGTAGAACATCACGCTGTCTGAGAGATAACCCTGAGGGGGACAGAGAGGTGGACACGGCGTCTCTCTGGGACACTGCGGCTCGACCGGCGGCGCCGGGGACACGAGGTGACGCGCTTAGCTCAGAGACGGTCTCGCCGCGACGCGCGCGACCTTCATCTTACCGTCCCCGTGAGCAGCTCCAGCCCGGCGAAGCTGCTCTCACTGGCGCCGCGGGACGCCGGGCGGACAGCCTGAGGGATGACCAGGAACAGGCCGTTGACCAGGAAGAGGAAGATGTTGAGGAGCAGGAGGGTTCTGAGGAACAGGAAATAGGAGAGAACTCCGGTGCCGAAACACCCACTCAGCCTCTTCAGTGGCGCCTGCCAGAACTGCAGAAAACTGAGGTAGGACAGGCAGATGAACACGCCTTGGCGGACAGCCTGGGGATAGGAGCACACGAGTGAGCAAGTACACACACACACACACACACACACACACTCACACACACATCCAACTATTTACTTGCTTTCCATACACTTCCTCGCGTCAGAAATCCACACAGATACTTGTGTACGACCCAGATAGCAAGCGGATGTGTAATGATTCTGGGCCATATATGGGCCGGAACTAAGCCACAAGGGCCAGATCTGGCCTGTATATGGCCCAGATCCGCTTGCTATCTGGGGACCATGGCACCTCGGCTATACTCACCCGTAATGTGTAGATCCTGAAGCGTCCACAGCAGGGGTCCTCCCTGATTAAGAGAGAGTCGTTGACTTGATCGGTGAACGCCAGTTTCCTACGAGAAGGGAACTCCTGCGTTAATGGCGGGGAGCTTTAAACGGAGGTTTGCCGTGACACGAACAGGACGCGGTGTGCGACTCGTACCTGAGCTCCGTCTTCTCTGCCAGACTGAGGGGCATGGCACGCAGCGTTCGCACCCGATCGCCCACCGGAAGACACAGCAGGTTATTCACCAGCTCCCTTTTCTTCTCTGTCAGTCGTTAGCAAAGACATAACCGATAAGCGGCAAAGCCCAAGCAGGGCCAAAACCTTGTTCTATTCATGGCTGTTAAAAAAGACTGTTTTGTCCTCTAATCTAATTCCAACAACAGCAAAACAACCACAGGCAGACAATTCTGACTCCCGGTGGAACACGGAGGACTTGTTGGGCTATTGTGGGAACTTAAGCCATGTTTGAATAACCCTACCAAAAATGCATACTTCTTTCCTCACTTCCTTTGTGCAATGAAATTGCTGATCTGATATGGACCAGCCTACGTACAGCTGTGTAGGGGAGCATTGACTTTCATCTATCCAATCCAGCGTTAGATCAGACATTACCTCAAAGGAAGATGCATCCAAAAAGGGACTTGACTTCAGAGAGATATAACTACCCATTTAGAAGTTAGGATGTATAAACAAAGTCGTTAGGTGAAAAAGGACCAGTGACTTTAAGAGTAGAAGCTTCGGAGAAGTTTGGGAATGACTTGCCCTCTTCGCCAACGTCCTCAGAATCCGCCTCAATGCCGTATCCACGGATACCAGCCCCGGGGGGGTTGGTCAAGTCTCGGACTGCCAGTCTGGTTCTGCTCAGCTGAGAGGTGCGTTGTGCACGCTGGATAATGATTTTATTTCGATGCCGTCCTGTGTGAAGATGCAGAACACCTTTGTTGTTGAACTCAATCTGGTTCTAATTCAATCACGAACAGTCCTACTATATGCAGATCATTTTCCTGATTCAACAGTATTTTTATTTTTTTTAAGATATATATTTTTAAAGCATTTCTGCTTTATTTGATAGGACAGTGTAGGTGACAGACAGGAAAGGTGGGAGGGAGAGAGAGAGAGAGAGAGAGAGAGAGAGAGAGAGAGAGAGAGAGAGAGAGAGAGAGAGAGAAAGACATGCAGCAAAGGGCGTGGGCCGGATTCGAACCAACGCCACTGCCGTAATGGGTACTTGAGCGCCCCCGATTCAACAGTATTTTAAGTCAGGCCACCAGAGAGCTTTGACGACAGCAATACTATTATCGGATCTCACCAACGCGGCTGGGCATGGGGGTGGGAAGCACATAGTCACTGGAAGATTTCCAAACAGGAGGAGCGGGACATGGGGCAAAGGGCAAAAACAACAGACATAAGCAAAGGCCATTAAATCCTAAATTCGAATGAAGTTAATCCATAATAGCCTACCCCAAAAAGTAAAAAAAAAATAATAATAATAATCTTAGAGATTAACATTTGCATGATGTAGCCTAGGCTATAATAATGGTGATCTAGTCGTCTGTCAGCCATCACATAGGTACTTTGGTGGGCTCGGTGGGACATGACAAGGTTCTTCACTCCAAACACCTTTTTACGCATATACATTATGAGACATGATTGTCTACAATCGGAGTTTATAGTTCAGTCCCCGACAAGGCAGCTTCGGGGATTATGAAAAAGGATGGCACAAAATGATGACCCGATTGTACATGACTTGACACAATATAGCCCTACTGTACACGCCGATTTATAGTAGACCATATGGACAGACTAATCCCATTTAACTCCACATTATAAAAAGAAGACATATTTTAAAAGCAACTTACTCATACTCGAGATCCATTCTATTTAAGATAACCACAGTGTATGCCATATTGTTCGAGATGATCTTCAGTCTCTACTTGCCCACACTTATTTGTACACGAATCCCTCATCAGTTGGGCAGGGGCGTAGATAGAGGCACCAGTCTTGCAGTCAAGTCTATCATGTGTCCCGGACCCGACAGAACCATACAGTCATACTATATGAAAATAAAAACATAGGCATAGTGAGTTCCTCTGTTGCGAGAGATTGTGAGAGCGAATTCCCCAGTCCTCTTCTGTCAAGAAATACAGTGTATTCTCTCCTTCCTTTCTTCAGTCCTGAGCGTAGCCTAAGCTCCTCCTGACCGTTATCACAGGTAGTGCGGTGTGCCAGTTGTTCATATCAGGGACTTCTTGCGCAGTTGTAGACTGCTTATGTTTGTGCCTGAGCAAGACAGTCTCAGGAAACGGCTGTTGTGAGGCTACAATTCATGGATTGGGTGACACCGTTGGCAGCATTTCTGTTATGATAGCCTAGAGAAAAATCATATCTGCAATTCTGGGCATTAATGAGCTTCCTAAGCAGGCTTTTATCTAATTGTCTACGTGGGTCTTCAAGCACGGCTGTGTCTAATAACTACTAATTAGTTGCCTAGCTAACCGCCTGTTTGTCACTTTCACAGCAGAGATTCTACTCTTTGACACTGCTTCCCTCTAGTGGTAGTTCATTCTAGTTGTTTTTCTTTGTGTGTGTGTGTGTGTGTGTGTGTGTGTGTGTGTGTGTCGGGGGGTGGGGGTTGGTGTATCAACCTACTATTGCCTGATGATCAATTATTGAGACTGGCCAATTATTGAGATTGGCTTCTTAGGCTTACCATGCATGCTGAGAATATTATAATTCGGACCTTTAAAAAGTATCAACTTAAATAAATTAATATAGGCTACAAACTCCCTGTTCTGGTGTGATTATGTGGCCACCACGTGGTATCATTGCATGTATCCGCCGACGTGTGCAAGCAGCGTTTCATTTCACATCAAAGGGATTGTGCGGGTTCCAGGCTGGGGGCGGTCCTAGAACCTTTCAGGAAATGAAAGAGAAAACCAGCGACCAACTTGACAGCATCGACGAGTCCCGAGTGCCCTGCAAATCTCAGGAGTTTTCAACTGAATTCCGCTGGGTCATTTAGCAGCAAAAATGCAATCTAGTGCCTATGGTGCCTCGTTGGCAGGGGGTGCTTTCGACCCAACGAGCTTTGTAAAACAACCTTCAACGATAGTCCGCATCATAAGCTGGGTGAGTGATGATGGCTGGCTAACGATAGTGCTAGCCGATGGGCTAACTACTTAGCCAAACTTTTGACAGCTTGCTAGCTAACAAGCTTTCTTCATTTATTATTCAGTATCCTGTGATTTCAACTTCAGCATCGCACAGTCTCTCGTTTACATTGCCTGTATAAGTACTTCATGATTCATACTTCATCATTTGTGCACGTTTAGCTAACGTTTGACATTTCAGTGCTGATCAGAGAACGATATGGATCCACTGTAGTGTTAGCCATGTAGTGACGTTGCTTTTTGTAGTAGCCACTAGCTAGCACTAGCTAAATTAGGCCTAACTTTAAGCTACAGTAGATGCAATTACATCCTAATTTTTAGTGCTTGTCTGAAAACACCCACCAGATCAGCCCATACGGTTGCTTGGGGATACTTTGTACCCCTAACCAGAAATTCCACACAATCCTAACATGATGGTGTATTTGAAGGGCTTGAAGCTATTTGCACACCCCGTTGGCAAATAGTTGTGTTGGAGGTTCTGGGACGTGACCTATTAACGTTACGAGAAGCTGCATCTCCAACATTTGCACACACAGAAAGACCTTGTATTTGTCACAAACAGACTTAATTCAGTTGAGCCCATACAGATACAGATGAGGAAATGATCAGTGCTAGGCTAAATGTCCCGAAGCACTGAATTACTCAAATAAAAAAACTGTTTTAACATTGACCTTTTATGTGCATCTAGTGGACAACTAGACGTTTTTGTTCCTCTGTTGTGTTAAAAGTGGTTATAGTGGTTATAGTGGGGGAGGGAAGGACTCTAATCTCATGCTGTGTGAATCATGTGATTGAATTATGGCTAGGCGCTCTCACACTGCTGCAGTAGAAGCCTCTCCTTCACATTCGCCTCTCCTTCACATTCTCCTCCCATCTGTGACATCCAAAGATCATCTGTCTGAAAGTCCTTTCTTATCTGTGTGTTGAGCAATATTGTTGTTCTATGAAAGGTTGGGTATGTGGACAGCATGATCACAAGACATCTGTAAAAAGCTCCTCTTTTTTTGTCATTCTAGGTTTTTTCCATAGTGGTTTTTGCAGTAATCACAGCAGAGGGCTACATCAACCCAACCACCAAGCAGGAGACCAAGTGCATGTTCAATGACAACGACAGTGCCTGCAGCTATGGAGTTGGCATCGGAGTCCTGGCGTTCTTGGCTTGTGTCATCTTCACTATCCTGGATGCATACCTCCCTCAAATCAGCAATGCCAAAGAGAGGAAGTATATTGTGACAGCTGATCTGGTCTTTTCAGGTGAGGGTGATTTTTACTGATAGGTCTACTTTTTGCTAACCTGACGTGCCAGATGGTTTGCTCTGCAGACCCATCTGGGATCTCTTTGTTGGAAACTGTTCAGAAAAAGGGCAGGCACTTTCAAAATACATGCAGGTGATTGGGTGAACCATTTGTCTATCACCGTCTATCACAGGTAAAATCTGATTCTTACCAAAGCCAGTCAGGAAAAGAGCGAAAACATCTATTCCACTGAGAAAAACCTCCTGTGCTGTTCTTTGCTCGTCTTTCAATTAAGAAATACTCAGTTCAGATATAACTGATGCTATAGCAACATCTGCGCAAAACTCTTTAGGCCGTCTTTGATGTTTTAGAAAGAACAGTCGCTTCTCGCTGTCGTCACGCCTACCTGAACCACACCCGACGTAGCTGCTAGTATTTCCCCATAGGACGCTAATTGGCTAGATCGTTTTCTAATCAGGCACAAGTGGTTCTCTATGGAGAGGGTCCGAAATGATCTGCAAGAGAAACAGAAAGTGAGCCCCCGAGATCGGGATGGTCTCACGAGGCTACGTTTTTTGCAGGGCTCATTTGGAAAAGGCACCAGGGAGTCATTGGGATTCCCCTTTGAAAATGAAGGTGAAACTGAAAACAAAAGTGCCGCGCTACAATGTGCAGTTGTGAGGACAAAGATGGGTGTGTTTTTTTTTTTCTCCCCCCTCTGCTTTTCAATGACCTCTTCTTCTGATTGTTCTCGCGCCGCCTCCTCGTGCTGTGACAGGAGTCTGGACATTCCTGTGGTTCATCGGCTTCTGCGTCTTCGCCAACCAGTGGTCTCACACCAGCGCGGTGACCAGCGCTGCTGTCGGTGATGCCGCTCGCTCCGTGGTGGCGTTCAGCTTCTTCTCCATCATCTCCTGGGTGAGCCGCTCCGAACTCACTCACTCTCTGTCTCTCTCTCTCTCTCTCACACACGCGGCATATGACTCTTATTTGACTAGCAAAATTCCAGAGATTAGACTCGTTATCTCCAACCCCACCTCCTTAATTTGCTTACTACAATCGTTTCAGTATCTCATAAATGTCTTTAGTGGAAAACGGTCTCCTGTCTATTCTTAATATTGAGGTTGCATCTAATGTTAGCTAAAATACCTTGCTTGTCTTGTACTCCACAGGCTCTGCTGACTCTGTTTGCTTATAAAAGATTCCGCCAAGGAGTGAGTGACTTTGACCAGGGTTACACGGACCCGGCCAACGACAGCAGTACTCCCTACCCACCCACCTACCCCCCCTACCCAACCAGCGGTCCAGAAGGTTACCAGCAGTCGCCTTTCACCCAAACATCAGAGCGTCCAGGAGAATACCAGCCCCCATCATACTAAATTACTGCCATCCTGAAACATGGAATTGGTAGGGGGATTTTTTTTTGCCAATGGTGCCTCAGCTACATGGACTGGTTTCTGCACTCCACACTTTTTCTTTTTCTCCTAGCTGTTACTACTATGTTACAGCTCATGCTGCGCTTGCATGTCGAAGGCTGCACTGAAACCTATTCAGTGTGTATTCGTGTAAACGCATTGTGTGTATTCGTGTAAACGCATTCAGTGTGTATTTGTGTTGCGAGTGGATATCTGCTGTGCTTAACAGGGAAGGGCCTGAACGTGGCATCAGGTAACTTCTCTCTGTGTAGCTGCAAAACACTGCGATTCATCTGGCGTGAGGTGACTCTCGGCATGATCTTCGCCACTGCCTCACCAACAGCCTCGTGGTACCGTGTCACTCCTTCAGTTCTATTTTTCCTTATCATATTTGGATGTATTTTTCCTTATCATATTTGGATGCAGTTATCTGTTCACATCCAAGTAAGAAGTGATGATGAAGTCTGGTTAAGGCGCATTATTTGTTGCTGGGGAAATAGCTTTGCAATAATGAGGCCTTATGCTATGCAAACTGTGTTTTGATCTTTTTGAGCTTGAGTTGTTATTCAGTTTGGTGCATATAAAGACCTTATCAAATTAATAGACACTAATTCATAACTAATTGCTATAATTTTGAAACCAATGAGGACTTTCCCCGCAAATCAATGCATTTGTATCTTTGTTACAAATGCATGCACTAATTTAGAACACATAGGAGTACATTGAAAATATCACCCATATAACTACTGTATTACTGTAGCAGTGATTTATAAAAAACCACTGAACTCAAGTTTTTTTTGTGCGCGCACTGGATAACATGCCTCATGTATTTTGGGCAGTTGAATGTATTTATGCAATGCATGCTCTTATCTAGGATGTTCAGAATATTGAGTCTGAAGGTCAACTGTTCAGAATATTGTTTTCAATTCTCAAACTTGCTGGAAATTTGTGTATATATTTGCCAAATTAGGGTGTTTTGTTTTCTATATCAAAGACCCCTTAATTCTGTGTGACTCCTACCTCTGCCTTCCAACTGTGCTTCTAACTGTGCCTTCCAATGGCTTCTGTTGGGTCTTATGTCCAGTATATTTTTCACCTAGCAACCAAACCCAAACCAAAATTGGTGCGAAATACCTGTTTATTCTAAAGAATATGATTATTCAGTATCTTTTAGTTAAAATATTCCTGCTGATTCAGGACATGACAATCACTTGAGTACTAATCAAATCTTTGGTTTGGGAATGAGGACAGACTTTTTTTGGTATAACTCAAAACTCTGATTCTGTCTTGTGACATATGAATGCACTGATTGTTTAACATTAGGGCCTACAGCTTATATCAAGGGGCTTGGCAGTGATGCTTCACAAAGTGCCTTATACAGTATGAATACCAACTTGACTGGATCTTTGCCAAATAAAGACTTCCTGTTTTGAGACTTCTAACTTAACTACTCCAGTTTTTAAAAGGGTGTGCTCCAATTGCAAATATTTGAACAGTGATTGTAAAGACGTGTGAATGAGGTTGAACAACGAAAAGACAAAGACGATACACAGTACCGGGCACAAGTCTTCAACCACCAGTGTTGTAAATACAACACCGTATATTATATAACATTAGAATAAACACCAAAATAGTAACATCTCTGGTGTTTTTAAGGATCTTCAGATGCAGACGGGTTTTTGGGACTTCCACACCGTGGTCTGTCTTCAAATTGACCAGTTTCTACAAATTTCTTGACAGTTGAAACATCACATCTTCAAAATCCAGTTCGGTGATTTACCACAGGATAAGTAGCAATGATAAGTAGGCCTATGGATCGTTTCTCCAGAAACCCATTTTGATGGATAGCCAATTTTACCATGCATTCATCACAGACTTGGGCTTTGAGTGTTGGAAGATTGTGTATGTATTGGCTTTAGGATTTTATTGGATCAATTGTAAACAATGTATTTTTGAGTGTTGCCGCCAAAGAGTCATAAGACGGCTGAATGTGCAGATCAAGCTGCTCAGTGCGCTTGTTCGCCTAAGAAACACATCAAAGGAGTCTTCCTCGTTTCTTCCTCACATGTGTCTTCCTGACTCTTGGGGCCAAACTGCAGCACGTCGTCCAGTCCGCCGAAAAAGACCACGTCCGCACGCCACAGAGGCGGCTTCTTCCCAACGCCCATCAGCCTCAAGGCTTGTGTCCCCCTCTTACCCCCCCCTCCCCCTGCTCCAGCACGGACCCCACCACCGTTGAGAGACACTTGCACATGACCACTGAATGTACTGTATAGGATGCACCATACTCAAATCACGCCGCACACACCATACACACTCACAAACACATTACACTGTACACTGACCGCACTACTTTCTGTATATTGTTCTTTGCTTATCCTGAGGGCCTGATTCAGTGAACTTCTCCTCGATCTCGTGCCCTCCAGGGCATCCTGCCCAAGTGGACAAGGAGAGAGGGGAGTGGCCAGCATTGAGATGTTCGGGCTACCGCCGCAGACCGGACTGACGGGACATACATACTGTACGTTCGGCCAGTGGAGCGGAGGACCTTAGCTGACAGAACAGTGGCTTTCTGGACATCTAGGAACGTACTGAAGTAAGCAACAGATGGTGACTGGCTAAGGGCGCTCAGCGAAGCACCCGCACCTCTGCACTCACGCGAGCAGCAGAGAGAGTGGGAAGGGAGAACGCCTAGCCTGAGTTAGGACACATGATTCGGTGATACCAAAATCCTTAACTGTCATCCTAAACCGAGATAGAATAGCAAGGCGACCTCAGAAGTGTGTGGCAGGGACTGAACACCATGACTGACAAGAGGGGATCTCAATCCTCCTCAGGACTTGTAGACGCCGCTCTCATGAACAGCCTCAACACTTTCTGTGCACGCTTTGTGACCGTCAACGGCCGGACGGCCATTGCACCTGAGACAGAGGAGAGCGGGGGAGGATGGAAGAGCACTCATTCTCTCTGAACATGACGTCAGAAGGGTGTTTGAACAGATGAACACCAGGAAAGCCGCGGGACCAGACGGTATCGCAGGACAGGTCCTCAAGGCGTGTGCAGACCAACTTGCTCCTGTGTTCACAGTGATATTCAACCTTCCCCTGGGCCAGTCCATCGTCCCCACATGCTTCAAGAAGTCCTCCATCATCCCCGTACTGAAGAAGCCAAGACCAGCCTGCCTCAATGACTACCGCCTGGTAGCTCTCACCTCCGTGGTGATGAAGTGCTTTGAGAAGCTGGTCAAGGAACACATCTGCTCCTCACTGTCCAGCACACTAGACCCCCTACAGTTCGCATGCAAACCCAACAGATCCATAGAAGATGCAACAGCCCACATCCTCCACACCACCCTGTCCCACCTAGACAAGAGCAAGGGGAACGTGTCAGGTTATGTGAGACTGCTATTCATTGACTACAGTTCAGCTTTCAACACTATAACCCGCACCGGGACAGCAGCTGTTCCCCCCTCATGCTCAACACAGGAACCCCCCAGGGCTGTGTGCTGTCCCTACTACTGTACTCCCTGTACACACACAACTGTACAGTCACCTTTGACTCCATTGCCATTGTCAAGTTTGCTGATGACACAGCAGTGATAGGCCTGATCACCAACAATGGTGAGAGGGCCTACCTGGAGGAGGTGAGGCTCCTGACCCAGTGGTGTCAGGAAACCAACCTCCATCTGAACGTCAGCAAGACAAAGGAGATGATGGTGGACTTTGGGAGGAAGCAGGAGAGGAACTACACCCCTCTAATCATCAACGGGACCCCTGTAGACAGAATGGACAGCTTCAAGCACCTTGGCGTCCAGATCACCAAGGACCTGACATGGTCAACACACTTAGACACTGGTGAGGAAAGCTCGTCAGAGACTGTACCACCTCAAACAACTGAGGAAATTCAGTAGATTCAGTAAATTAGAATATTAAAGCAAGTTTGATTGCCATATATAACCAGTACATGTACAGTATTGGTTATATAACTGTCCAGGCAGAAGGGGGAAGGGGGGGGTCTGTCCAGGGTATGTCTTCAGTTGTGGTTTACTGCTGCTGTTAGCTGTTAAGCTTGAGGACTGAGTCAGGAAAGAAGCTGTTGTGGAACCTATCCTTTGCGGTCCTGAAGCTCAACCATCTCCCGTCTCTCTGCCAGGATGGTACGAACAGGGATACTGTAGCTGGGGTGGTTGGTGTCTTTTGTGATGGATGATTACTTTTAGTGTTTTTCCTTTAAGAGATGGTTCAAATATTTTGCACATTGAATATTGCACGTTGAACAGACCATGCACTACCTAAAGCCTAATTTGTGCTTTGTCGAGCGGAACTTTTGAAACCGTTGCTCGCCTCTTTTGACGTCATGGGCAACACTTTTGTGAAAAAAAGTGTTGCTGAGGGCTGTTGCGCACCAACAGATTTTTCTAAAGTCGCTGACTCCGTCACACACTGTTGCTGAAGTGTGATTGGATAGCTAGATAGAAGGTTCCGTTTTTAGCTGTCCGCGCGGCGGGCAAAACTCTCTGGGTCACTGATGCCATGGAGACAACGAGGTGTCGCCTAGCATAAATGCTAGATGTCGTGCAACACTTTTTTTTTGTCAAGCAACATTTTGTTGAGCAACACAAGAAGCAAAAATTAGGCTTTCGTTTCCTACCTCAGTCTGGTTCCTTTTCCTTACAAGTCTTGCCTGTGTTGATATAGGAACCCCTTCACCAAGCATATGAATGTGTTTGGTGTTTTTGAACTGCTGCAAAATAAACAAAATGACCATTTCATCTACATTATACATTTGCTGCACCTCTGGTTTCAATTTCTGCATAATAGGAAGCTAGTGACACATTTTTCAGCAGTAAAACCTCTGTCTATGATTCTATGGGCTGTGGGGGCTGGATGAATAAGAAGAGGTTCTATTGAAAAAACAATAGCTCGGAGCAGTGCAATAAAATAAACAATGAACTGTGAACTCGTTCATTTTTGGGAATGTGAACTTAGTTCAAAATTTTAAATTGTGAATTATGAACTTAAAATTATTATATAGAATTATGAACTTAAAAAAAGTTTTGGGAAACTAGCTCATATAAAGTGTGAACTTGCACAACACTGTTGGTCTTCCTGGTTGTACAGGACACATGCTGAAAGCGTCTTTCAGAATGAGAAACAGGGAGAATGAAACCCAATAGTCAGATGTTAGGCTACATAATGTATCCTTTGAATCCTTTGATTTAGCTGCAAATAAGTTTAGAACTACGGGAGTTATATTCTGCACATTAAATGAATAACACATAAAACATGTATTAATACTGTATCCATTAAGCATTGTGGGTGGGGGACAACATGTTTACTGTACACTTTTTATTAAAAGGTTAGAAGGACCTCCTTGGTTATAAGACACTTTTGTGTTTTGCATCACACCACACATTACAGTATGTAAAGCCTGAGTGAATCAACCACTGGGGTATTCAACTATTCACAATAATTCTTATTAATTATTCAATTTTGAGTAAAGATTAGGTGTAAAACAGTGGCCATCAGAACCCCTATGGTCTGATAGTATCACAGTTGATAAAGTGCTGTTGTTGATCTTGTGTGATATCAGTGTGATAACATAGTGATTGTTTATACCCCCCCCCCCCCCCCCCCCCCAGTCTGTCAGCAGGTGTGAGGAGGAGAAAGGGAGCTCTGTCCTCCTCTGTCCGGGGAAATGAGCTGGAAAATGAGGGGCGTGGAGCCACCACACCCCCCTCTCACGACTGACCGGGTAGTTCTTTCGTCCGCCCGTCCGTCGCCCTGCCTCCCCCCCCCCATCTCTTTTATACACGCTTTCAGTCGGTTTGAATACAGCTGCGATGTATGAATTTAGTAGGGCACTTAAACAGGCCGACGGCCTGTCGCACCATTCCTCTCCCCCACGCCCCTCTTCCCTCCCCCTGACCCGACCTGGACCCGACTGAGTCCCAGACCGGCTCTCTCCTCTCTCTCTCCCTCTCATTCAAACTCAATCTGTTTTCACCGCGGCTCAGATGGCTGTTAAAGGGTGATGATGGTTCTCTCAGCAGTGTTAAGCCCTGTTTCTTCTCCCTAATTCCACAATGCTCCCCGTGTCGGAGGGACATAATCTCTCTTGTTGTGATTGTGTGCCCTCTTAGAGGGGTTTAATCAGCCACTTCATAGGGGTGACTGAGGAATACATCTCCTGCAGTCCATTTGATTATTTGGGTTTATAATCTTGGGTTTTCCAACTTTCCCTGCACATATTTTACTAGGTTTTCTTCGTCTGTGTTGTTTGTTTTTAACTTTTTATTTGATGTGTGTATAAATAAACAATGATGATGAGGTTTAGATCTGTATTCTGAAGTAGTTGATCCTTCAAGTTAGAGGATTTACTGCCGATGACAAAATATCTGTCCATTTTGCTTTATCTATCAAGCTCCGTAGGGAGGATGGGATTTTGTGAATTTGTGTATTTCAGAAAAAAAACAGAAAGGGTGACTTTCAGCCACTACTGAGAAGTACTTCAAAGAGAATTACTTAAAATTGTTGATTGGTTATACACTCATTTGTTGGTTCAGAACTAAAACACGCGTAACCAATGGTGTCAGTGTGTATTTAATCGGGAACAGATTACAAGTGTCTTTGAAACATGAGCCCCTATTAAACCCTGACATGTGTGAAGAGCCACCTGTAATGACTGTGTCAAATACAATCTGTATTCTCCACTGGTAAGTGTGACCCCATTGTGACCGGCAGAGAACTCCCTGAGGAGAGTGTGAGAGTGTGTCTGCCACATGCGTGGTGTGTGTGTGTGCATGTGTGTGTGTGTGTGTGTGTGTGTGTGTGTGTGTGTGTGTGTGTGAGCGAGAGGACAGCAGCAGGCAGAAGGCCAGGGGCTGGTGTCTGACACTGATTTGTAAAGGGAGACAATACGGCTCATTGACCTGCCTGGCTTCACTGTCTGTTGCACATACCTCTCCCTGTCCTCCCCAGTGGATTCACTGCTCTTTAAACAGGGGGAGCAGATTGCCACAGGCACAGGGAGGGGTGGAGGACGGGGGGGGGGACAGAGGGGGGGGGGGGGGGGGGACACGGGTTGCTTTGACAATGAGAATCCTCAGAGAATACCAGGCAGGAGAGAGTGTAGTTCCGTGCCAAAGTTAGAAATTAGTTTGAGTGCTGAATTATATTTTCAACAATATGACACCAATATGACATACATTCACATGGTGAATATTAACAATTGACGTTTTAGCACAGACAAAACAGTGGTAAGATTTTGACAGTAGATAAGCCATGCCATTGCTATTTTTACCCCCATCAGGGGAATTTTCTCAATATGCTATTTTCTATGTGACTCTTATTTTGGAGATATATACTAAATATTTATTTATTTATTTTTTAACAACCTTTTTAAAAAGGCCTTTGACTGTTAAAATTGTGTTCTTTTTGTTCAGTTGTGTTTTGTTATGCTATGCTTTTAAACCTGTTGCACTCAGAGATTTTTTAATGAAAAGTGTGTTACAAGTAAAATTTATATTATTATTATTATTATTATTACTATTATTATTATTATTATTATTATTATATACTGTATATCAGATTTAGTCAGCTTGACCCCCCCTCCCTACCACCACCATCTCCCTCTAATATTGTCAACAAACACCCTTCTCCCTTTGTAATCCATTCCCATTGTCAGAGTTTGGAGATGACCTCTCCCTCCACCCCCCCCTCCTCTGTTTCACTGCCGACGTCAAGCTGTTGCTCCGTCCCTGCGGGCAACTCCCTCTCTTGTCTGCACCCTCCCAACCCCCCCTCCTCTCTCTCTCTCCATCTCTCTTTCACCCTCTCTCCACCTGTTGATGCCATTGTTACACAGACAGCATTGTTGTCTTTTTATTATTCGACTTCGCTCAATATGTAACCCTCCCCTCCTTCTCTCTCTCTCTCTGTCCCTGATCGCCACTCCCCCTCTGTCACTCTCTCCCTTTCTCTCTCTCTCTCTCTCTCTCTCTCTCTCTCTCTCTCTCTCTTTGCTGTGTGACAGGTATAAAACCCAGGGAGCAGGGCAGCGGTGTGAGATTCGCCAGAGCACCACAGAGGGACAGTACTGCTATAGAGTGACGAGGACAGGACAAGGACAGGACAAGGACAGGACTCGGACAGGACTCGGACAGACAGTCCAGCGGCGAAGAACCAAGGGTTGGATGAGGCGCGGGCTCCTCCGGTCCTATACTCTCTCTCTCTTCCTAAGCTGACCGAGGAGCCTTGCCGTCTCTTTCTCTCACTCTCTGGGCGACAGAGACGAGCGTGAAACCCCGGCGTGGGAGGCTGTGTCTGCGGGCTGAGGGATGTCTGTGTCTCTGTGGTGCGAGGAGGAGGAGGAGGTTGAGGCCCAGGGCCAGGGGGAGGTCCAGCTCCGGGCCCCCTGGGACCCCAGCGTCTCCGGCCAGCGTGTGATCCAGAGGCTGCTGCAGCTGGAGGAGAGGTACCTGCCGTCCGCCCTCTACGTCGCCCTCGTCCAGCGAGACCCGGAACGCAGAGAAGAGCTCGCCAAGTGGGCCATGGAGGTACGAACCCGCGTCCGTCTCTGTCCAGCTACGTCTCTCCATCACCTCTCATCTCTCTCACCCAGGTGTCTCTCGCTCTAGGAGCTAACGTCCTCTCGAATCTCCCCCGGCAGGTGTGCTGCGAGCGCGGCCTGGACGAGGCCGTCTTCCCCCTGTCCGTCTCCCTGCTGGACCGCTTCCTGTCCGCCTCCCTGTCGCTCCCCGTCTCTCCGTACTGCCTGACCGCCGCCTGCATTCTCATCGCCTCCAAGCTCAGCGAGAGCGAGAGCGTCACGGCCGACGCCCTCTGCGCCGCCGCCGAGTACAGCTTCCTGTCGTCTAACCTTCGGGTGAGTCGTCCGGCGCGGGACGGTTAGTACCATACGGTACCGTACCACCGCACGCAGTTCACAGGATGTTGTACGCATCTCTTAAGTGACTCATTACATTACATTACAGTCATTTAGCAGACGCTTTTATCCAAAGCGACTAAAAATAATTGCATATAACATAGGAAAAGCCAATGTACTACTACTTGCCAGAACTCACAAGTGCATCATCTTTCTAAAACAAGTGACTAAGAGTATAATCTAGTGCAGAAGGCAAAGTGCAAGAATAGCAATCTAAAATACAATAAGGACTCAAGTCCTGTACGCTGCTGTTAGGTACGCTGCTCAAGTCCTGTACTCTGCTACTATCTCCTCCCCCAACACATCAGGAGATGGAGCGCTTGGTCCTCGCCACCCTCCGGTGGGACACGGCGGCGGTCACCCCGCAGGACTTCCTCCCCCATTTCCTTCCCCCGTGGGGGAGGACGGACGGCGAGGCGGACGGCGGGGAGTTCCTCGCCACCCTGCGCAGGCACAGCGACACCCTGGTCGCCATGTGCGTCTGCGACTCCCGCTTCCTGGGGGCCCCTCCGTCGCTGGTGGCGGCGGCCGCGCTGAACTCAGCCCTGCGGGGCCTGGGCAGCAGGGGTCCCGGTCAGCTGGCTCACATGACCGCTACACTGGCACAGCTCTGTCAGACTGACCCGGTGAGTCCCAGACTGCAGCAGGCAGCCTCTGTGCTAAGCTGAGGATGGTTGGTGTGGGGGGTGGGGGGACTGTTGAGCAGCAGTCGAAGAGTAGAAGCTGTTTAGGTGGTAGGGGTGTGTGTGTGTGTGTGTGTGTGTGTGTGTGTGTGTGTGTGCGTGCGTGCGTGTGTGTGTGTGTGCGTGTGTGTGTGTTTGTGAGTGTATGTGTTTTATTCAACCCCAAATCTCTCTTTCACCACAGACGGTGCTGCAATGCTGCAGTGAGCTGATAGAGGGCGCTCTCAAACAGCGCCTGAGGAACGGACTTCACGAGACCTCTGAGGAGAAGGATGGAGGGCTCGAGGACGAGAGGGCAGGCACTCCAACTGATATGAGAGAGATTGATTTTTAAACACCGAATGAAGTGTGACATTTAATGTGTGAATCAATCAACATCTTACATCAGTTAATCAGTGAGACTGATATAAATTCGGTACTGTGACTTCAAGATTTTGTAAAAGTTTTTTGATGTTTTGAAATGACTTTATACTGTTAATTTAATTGTTTTTATTTATTCATTTACATCACTGTGCATCATTGTGTGTTCCATGTGCCATATTTATTATCTATTTCTGTGGTTGAAATTTGTCATTTTGTTATGGATGTTATGTTATTTATGAATTTATTTATCATGTGCAATTACACAATGCTAATTTATTTTAATCCATTATTATTTGTGTTTGTGTGACAAGGTATTGAATTAAGAAATATATACAAATCTATTTTTCAAATGAATTAAAGACATGAATTCCACCTGTGTGAGTTAATCTAGCCTACGTGTTTTACTAAAATATTTTGCCATAAGGGTATAGGAGCTAGTGTATAAAGTTGGAGCTAGGAGCTAGTGTCTAGGAGCTAGTGTCTAAAGTAGGAGCTAGGGTCTAAAGTAGCAGATAGGAGCTCTAAAGTAGGAGCTAGCCGTTTCCTTTACCCTTGTTTGCTTACCTTACTAGATGCGAACCGGTAAGGATCCCGATTTTATTCTACGTTTATGAACTACTTACACCTATCCAAAAATGATGAAATCTGCGAAATGTGTTTTGAGGGGGAAAAATAACCCCGGTCGCTTGTTTTTGACGTCACTTTTGCTACGACGCCAACAAGCCTTCTCGTGAAACAGGGAAAAATCCTACAGCTGTCAAGCATAGGGGACTAGTAACGGGTAAGCGAAAATGTTCCTTAGGATCTTTACTAACAGATTTTAGAGCATAACGTCGTAATAAAGAGGAAGGTGGACCAAATACATTTGCCTAACTAGCTTCACTGCACAGTCACTAATTTCCCAGTGCGTTGCCTCTGCTTCTAGTGGATTCTAAATTGATGCGATTGCTTGAGCAAAAGATGTTGCAACACATACACATCCTACAGCCATGGCCTAGATACGCTTTTATTCACGTCAGACGATTTTTCTCATTTCGCATCCGGAATTTACTCTCTCTCTCGGGACTCAGGAGGTCTAATCTAGAACAGGATGTCTTTATTGGCTATAGATATCTGTCATCAATTTCCAGCTGTCCTTTGAAAATGATGCTAGCTAACAAGTTAGCTACCCCCTCCCAAAGATGACAGAGCGCAGCCTATTTTTGCAGTCGGAACGTCTGATGACATGCTAGCTCCATCTATGCTGCCGTACATCTTAGTAGTAGAAGCTAGGGACCAGTGATTGTTCTGTTGAAGATGGAAACAGTCCGTGTTCATGAATGTGTCTTTTGAAGGAGGATGAACCTGGACCCTCGCTGGCTGCTACTCCTGTCCATCTCTCTGGGGGTGTGGTCAGTGCCTATTGACCGCAATGCAACCCCAGTGGAAGCCCAGGAGGACAAACAGGAGGACAATGTGGTACAAGTCTATAATGATCAAGCTCTCTCTCTCTCTCTCTCTCTCTCTCTGTGTGTGTGTGTGTGTGTGTGTGTGTGTGTGTGTGTGTGTGTGTGTGTGTGTGTGTGTGTGTGTGTGTGTGTGTGTGTGTGTGTGCGCATGTGCGTGTGCGCGCGAGACAGAGAAAAGAGTGTGTATCTCTCTCATACACTCTCTCTCATACACACATACATGACAGGTGTGTGTGTGTGTGTGTGTGCGTCTCTCACTAGTGTGTTGTCTGTTGCAGGACACGGGCCTGTACTATGACAGGTACCTGAGGGAGGTGATCGAGGTGCTGGAGACAGACCCCCACTTCAGAGAGAAGCTCCAGACAGCCAACACTGAGGACATCAAGGTGACTCTCTCCCATAGAAATACTACCTGATTGGGTCTTATTTATTGCTGCCCCTTTGTGCATTACTGTGCTTACTGTGCCTGCCTCTCTACAGGCTACAGCCTACATTCTTTTTTTATTAGTGTGTGTCATTGAAAGCCCTTCTCTTTTTCTCTCCCTCTCTTGCTCTTGTCTCTCTCTCTCTCTTTCTCTCTCTCTCTCTTTCTCTCTCTCTCTCTCTCTCTCTCTCTCTCGCACACACACACACACACACACACATACACACACTCCTGCTCTCACTCACACTCTCCATCTCACACACACACACACACACACACACACTTGCTCTCTCTCTCTCTCCCTCGCACACACATACACACACTCCTGCTCTCACTCACACTCTCTCTCCATCACACACACACACCCTTGCTCTTACTCCCTCTCTCTCTCTCTCTCTCTCTCTCTCTCTCTCTCTCTCTCTCATACACACACACACACACACACACACACTCCTGCTCTGACTCACACTCTCCATCACACACACACACACTTGCTCTTACTCTCTCTCTCTCTCTCTCTCTCTCTCTCACACACACACACACACACTCCTGCTCTCACTCACACTCTCTCTCCATCACACACACACACACACTTGCTCTTACTCCCTCTCTCTCTCTCTCTCCATCCCTCTCTCTCTCTCTCCTAGAATGGGCGTCTCAGTAAGGAGCTGGACCTGGTGGGTCACCATGTCAGAACCCGTCTGGACGAGCTGAAGCGGCAGGAAGTGTCCCGTCTCCGGATGCTGCTCAAGGCCAAACTGGACAGCGCCAATACGCAGAGTGAGCGGGTGTCTGAACGCCGCTTAGACAGTGTGTGTGTGTGTGTGTGTGTGTGTGTGTGTGTGTGTGTGTGTGTGTGTGTGTGTGTGTGTGTGTGTGTGTGTGTGTGTGTGTGTGCGTGCGCGCGCGCGTGTGTGTGTGTGTGTGTGTGCGCGTGTGCGCGCGCTTGTTTGGGCATAAATACGAACACATACCCGCGTCTGTGCTTGTAAGGCCAACATGCCGCGCGTTATCAAACGTTTGTGCGTGTGTGTGTGTGCGTGCGTGCGTGTGTGTGTCCAGGCTTACAGATGGACCACGCCTCTCTCCTGAAGCAGTTTGAACACCTGGATCCACACAACCAGAACACATTTGAGGCCAAAGACCTCGAGCTGCTAATCTCAACGGTGAGACGGACTGCCTGGGAGATACAACATAACGACATCATTCATCACATAGACACGTATCTCTATATGATGAAAATGAGGGTCTCTCCCTGTGGACCCAGAGTAGAAATAAAGAAATGAAATGAATGTATCCATACTGTCGTCTAGGCCACCAAGGACCTGGAGAACTACGACTCCGAGCGACACGAGGAGTTCAAACGCTACGAGATGCTGAAGGAGCACGAGAGGCGGGAGTACCTGAAGAGCCTGGACCAGGAGAAGAGGGAGAGGGAGGAGAAGAGGATGGAGGAGCTGAAGGAGAAACACCGCCAGCACCCCAAAATCAACGCTCCGGTGAGAGAGAGAGAGAGAGAGGGAGAGGGAGAGGGAGAGAGAGAGGGAGAGGGAGGGGGAGGGAGGGAGAGAGAGAGAGAGAGAATGGAATGTATTTTCCATGTCATTCGTTTATGAAGTCAACCCCCCTCTCTCTCTCTCTCTCTCTGTCTCTCTCTCTCTCCTTTCTGTCTGTCTTTCTTTCTTTCTCTGTCTCTCTCCTACCCTTTGCTGTGTCTCAGGGCAGTGTAGCCCAGCTGCGCGAGGTGTGGGAGGAGACTGATGGACTGGACCCACAGGAGTTCAACCCAAAGACCTTCTTCAAACTGCATGGTCAGTCCAGACCCCCCCCCCCTCTCTTTCTCACTCTGGTCAGTCCAGACGCCCCCCCCCTAACATACTCCTCTCATTAGCCCCCCCTCCACACACACACACTCCTCCTTTCACTCTGG
This sequence comes from Borostomias antarcticus, assembly GCF_949987555.1. Taxonomy (NCBI): domain Eukaryota; kingdom Metazoa; phylum Chordata; class Actinopteri; order Stomiiformes; family Stomiidae; genus Borostomias; species Borostomias antarcticus. Next base: position 29,731,417 of record NC_140238.1, on the reverse strand, counting down.
TCAGTCCCGACCCCCCCCCCCAAACCCCCCATCACCACGGCTCCTCCTATCACTCTGTGACCCTGTCACTCCATGATGGATACGAGTCCGTTCTTCTTCTTCTTGCAGATACGAATGGAGACAGTGTTTTAGACGAGCAAGAATTAGAGGCCCTCTTCACCAAGGAGGTAATTCGCCTTCACACTCGAGATTGCGCACGTGTGTGTGTGTGTGTGTGTGTGTGTGTGTGTGTGTGTGTTTGAGTGTGTGTGTGTAACCACCATCTCTCCTGTCCCTGTGCCTCAGCTGGAGAAGGTGTACGACCCAAAGAACGAGGAGGACGACATGACGGAGATGGAGGAGGAGAGGCTGAGGATGAGAGAGCACGTCATGAAGAATGTTAGTAGTCGTCCGGCTCGTCGCTTCTCTGGGACTTGGGAGTTTGGGATTACAGATCCTTTTTAGTCCTCTGTCCTTTCCTCAACCCTGATCTCTGTGTTTTGACAGGTTGACGTCAATCAAGATCGCCTCGTTACCCTGGAGGAGTTTCTCAAATCGACGGAGAAGAAAGACTTCAACACTGCTAAAGAGTGGGAGGTGAGTTAGGGTGAGGGACTCGGGGAGACTGTCTGCCTGCCTGTCTGTCTGCCTGCCTGTCTGTCTGTCTGTCTGTCTGCCTTCCGTCTGCCTGTCTATCTGTCCGTCTCTGTCTGTCTGTCTGCCTTCCGTCTGCCTGTCTATCTGTCTGCCTGTCTGCCTGTCTGTCTGCCTGTCTGTCTGTCTGCACATGCGTTGTGTTCCATCACATCAGAGAACTTACCGAACAACCCACCCCCCCATCCTCTGATTCCAGACTCTGGACGATACCAAGCCAGTGTACACGGAGGTGGAGCTCCAGCGGTTTGAGGCGGAGCTGCGGGACAAGGAGGAGGAGCTAGGCAGGAGGGCGGAGACTCTGCGCCAGGAGCAGGAGATCCTGAAAGAGAGGGGCAAGGCCCTGGAGGCCCAGAGGAGAGAGTACCAGCAGGTAGAACACCAGCCCGCCGTCTTCCCTGTTCACATAGACTGACCAATGTGTATGAGGTAATATGTCGTTCGGTCGTTCGGTCGTTCGGTCGTTCGGTCGTTCGTTCGTTCGTTCGTTCGTTCGTTCATTCATTCATAATTAAGGTTGCAAAGGGGTGGAAATTTCCGGAAATTAAGATCATTAAGTTAAGCTCAGGAATTTTGGAACTTTTGACCTTTTTTGTAGCCTTAAATAGCTTTTTTTCAAAAAAGAAATTGGTTTGTATACTTATTTTAGGATTTTATCCAATTTCCATCCAATTCGGTAGCCATTGATCCTGACCTAGTGCCCAGTTACCCCCTACTAACTGTGGAAGATTGTTCACACAACCCGGCCGGTCGGCAATATGAAAGGGAGAAACAACTCCTCGACTCTCTCAGCTCACAACCGTAATTCCAACACCAACGTTGCTGTTCTGTGACGAACTCTCAAGCCGAGATTAAACTAACCACCCTCGGGCAGCGGTGGCCCAATAGGCCGCTCCCTCTGGGATCCGGCCATACTCTGATCTGGTGAGACCAGCGGGAACCGGAACACAATGCATTAGACCGCTACGCCACCGCAGACCCCTATAACAGGGAACTTAAATGTAGCCTAAAAAAATGCATATTGCAATTACATAAAATGTAATGACATAAAATGCAATTCTAGATCTTGCAGCATGATCTTGGTTAAAACCACCTGATTTAATCTGTACTGTGCATTCCTCCATCACATGTGCAGTGCATTCCTCCATCACATGCACGACTAATTCCTCTCATCCTGCACACTAAGAGGGCTGTAGAATCCATCAGTTCTACTCCTTATTAGATTGTGACTGTAGGTTGTAACTTGTTTTGTTCAGGCAGTATTAGAGATGTCTCAGAGACAGAAGGACCAGCAGCCAGCGGAGGGGCAGCCTCCTACTGGCCCCAACGGGGAACTGCAGTTCCACCAAGAGATGCAGAAACTGGAAGATCAAGGTAAACGAGAAAGTAAACGTGTACTGTAGGAGTTTGTGGACATTTTAGGCTAAAGGTACTGTAATATCTTGTCTGAATTTTCAGTAATATATTTCTCTCTTTCTCCCCTCTCTGTCTCTCTCTCTCTCTCTCTCTCTCTCCCTCTCTCTCACTCTCTCTGTCTCTCTCTCTCTCTCTCTCTCTCTCTCTCTCTCTCTCTCTCTCTTCCTCTATTCAGGTGCTAAAGCTCCTGTAGAACATGAGGTAGAAGCTCAGAATAACCTGCCTGCAGAACCCCCACAGAACCTGCCTCTGGACACCTAATACAGCACTGGAACGGCTTTGACACACACACACACACACACACACACAAACACACAATCCATTTCAATTCATAGTGCTGTATAGGCACGATAAGATTCATCTTACATTGCTAAAGCAAACGTATAACAACGGCATAGTAATTAGTCACAAACACCAAAATCTGGAAATATCCATTGTCATTTCAGAATCTTCAACAAATACTAGAATTGAACAAAAACATATTTGGAACAAACCAACCAACCATCAAACAAACAAACAAACAAATAGTGAAAATAACCATAATAACTAAAGTGAAATGAAAACACTCAGAGTATTGATTACTACTTCATAATGTGAAGCTAAAACAGTGCATAACTTCTCTCCTAGAAGAAATTGCAATATTGATTTGTTATGATATTTTCAAACCCTTCGTATTTCTGGGTAATTTTGGAAAAGAACAAGGCTGTAATTTCTTTATTTGTCACAGTGTTTCAGGAAGCTACGCCTCCACCACACAGCACACTTACTCACAGACTCACACTGACACAGATATCCAGATGGTTTGTACAGATGACATGACGAACATGCGCACAAACTCAGTCAGCCGGACACAGCCGTGCCTGGCTCTCTCTCTCTCCCTGTGTTCAACTCTGTGGTCTAGATGTTATTTCAATAAAGCGATCAAATCACTGGACTCATTTGATTTATTCGAGGACCACTGTCTGCCCTCTGAAGTGAATGGCCTTCTGGTCCATACGGTACGGTCTACTCTGTCTCGCATCCCGGCGTGTCATGCGTCCACTCACAACCTGACGTCTACTGTGTTTGTTGACCAGCGATGACCCCCTGGGGATCTGGAGAGGCTTGTTTGTCGTCCACAGGAAGGGGTCCCATGGCACCGAGAGCATTCCGCATTCCTACCCAGAATTCCAGGAATCACCCGCTCACCCCTTATGCCCCCCCCTCCGCTCCTGCTCCCTTGGTGACCACACAGCTGCCCCCTGTCAATCACTACTCTCTGTGACTTCACCGACGCTGCGCCCGTTCAGTTGAACCAACCGCACAAAAGCCCTAGATTCATTTTCCGGTTCATTTGCACATGATTAAGGTCATCTGTTTACAGCATAACTTGCATTACTAAAACAAAGACAGGGTATGTGGGACTCTTCAATAAAGCAAAATGTCCCTCACATAGAGTTTATGTAACTGCCAAAAAAAAAATCATTTTTCAGCTTTGACATTTGTGACAGTCCTTCATCCGTGTCTGTAACTCGTACTCGATGACGAGGAACGTTTCTAACTGTGGAGGCGTCAGAGTTTACCAAGGTACTGTAGGCCCATAGGCTACAATCAATAACATAGGGGATCGTTTAAAGCCGTGTGCGGAGCAGACTGGAGTTCTCATTGCTTTTTATCCTAGGAAGTAGCCTATTCTGATCCCATCATGCATCTCTGATTGCTAGAGACGTGGGGAGAAGACTCACTTACAACACGTACAATTTAGAGGAAGGTATGAAATGCCCATATGAAACACAACTCTGATTGTGTCTCTTGTTCATCATCTCCGGATGGGGGAAGGTTGCTATAATCAGGAGGACACGGTGCAGTACCCATACTGAGCTACAGGGGGCGACAATAATGCAGGAATCCCTGACAAAATGAAACATTTGTCTCCATGATATTTATCTATCTATGACCACTTTATTTGGCAGGGACAGTACAGTTTAAACTCTACACTTCAGATCTGAAAGATAATTTCTGTATCAGAGATGTTCCCTCAGCATGGGTGAAATATAGAAACACTACACACACACACACACATTACAGCAATACAACATGTCACACAATAGGCTACATGACATATTAACATCTGTGCGGGCCCAGTAAGTCAGAATGGGCACATAGCCCATGCCCAAGATATTCATACAAGGAGAATCACCAAAAAACTAATTCGAATGAGTAGCAGCATCACTCGGACAAACTGTCCTGTTGTAGTCTAGCCTACAGTCTAATTCTGCAAATGGGGTTCCCTTCAAGCAATGTGCTGAGCTTTCACTAATAGACCTGATTCAGAGAGAGGAGGTATATCAAGCTTTGAGATTTGCCAAATCATGATGTGTGGGTGGGCTTCTTCTCCTGCCTGTGCTGTTTAAAGGGGAGGTGTGTCAGCCTTCTTTCTCTAACAGATGCTGTTTAACAGAAACCTGATCAAACTGCCACTTTACCTGCATAGAGAGAGAAAGAGAGAGAGAGAGAGAGAGAGAAGGAGAGGAAGAAAGAGAGAGGGGCCGTATTATAATAATACAATAGTTATTCTTTGATGATTATGAGATGATAACCTGGATGACTGATGATTATAAGATGATTAACTGATGATGATTAATTGGATAACCTCTGTCTATTTTACCAGTTGAATCTGAATAGATAACATAGTTGAAAATGTGATAAGGCATGGGAGTGACTAGCTGGCCGACTGTGTAATGCGTCACATTAACAACTTTTAGTGATAGTAGTGGATAGTGGATATGAAGCGGATACAATTAATTTGCATACTAATATTACTGTATTCTACAGCTACATTATCTGTCAGACCCTGTCCTCATCTGACATGATCAAAGACAACAGCTCTCTCTCTCTCTCTCTCTCTCTCCCTCTCTCTCTCTCTCGCCTATTTGATTTGAATGCGCTCTCTGTGCATTTCAATGACATCATCGTCTAAGAGAACATTACGTCACCCCTTCCGGGACACTTCTTACTGCCCCACCCGATGGAGCTCATATTGGCTGAAATTAATTTCTATTGGCTGTTTCTGTGCTAGAGACCGCCTTCTAGCGGCACCGGTTGGTTGGAGTGTGCTGTCTTTGGTTGTAATGGCACGTCTGTCAGCGATATGGTTGATAGCGGGTGATTTGATTATAGCCTATACACCAGTTAGCTGTTTTATTTTATACTAATAGGCTCACGTTCGACATCATACATTATAGAAATTAAAATGCCTTCATAAACATGTTTTTCCAACACACTTCACATGACCTGAAATATGAAGCCCCATGGGGTTGCTCGAAATGCAATTATGCATGCATTTTAATACAGTAGCCTACACACAATGAAGCCCTCTTTTATAATTGAGATCAAATTGGTCCTACATGAATTTCAATAGACTAATTTTTGCAAAGAGTAATATCAAATGCTCTAGCCTACTCTAAATACTGTGTCCCTTCCTCTTAAAGAAATATTGTGAATATTTTGACCACGAGGCTTTAATAAATCTGTTTTTTTGTTTGGACTGCAGGCTATATCGTCGGGTTTTGTCCATAGTTTACACTAACACAGGTGAGATGGGGGGATTGTTGTAACCTAGCAGCCTATGTTGTTCCCAGATTAAAACCGCCAGGGGGTGCTGTTGCTTCGTGGTACAATAGCAAAATATGGAAGTTACAGTCTTTTCCACTTAGATTTTCATGCCGGGTGGAGGAGGGTGAAATCAATGTAGTATTTCAATGTAAACGTATGTCTTGAAAAATCTTGACTGTACATCACAGTAGTTTTTAATTGACATATTTATTTGGCTTACTCGCGCGATTTTATTTGACCCGATCTGAGCCTGTTTCCATCGGAGCGATGGAGAAATAGACGGGGGTTGTCCATGGTGAGGTGTAGTGTCGCTTCGCCCAGTGCAGAGGGAAGGGGGAGGCTGACCGGGGTTTTTATCGGCTTCTGTCGGCGAGATGCTCCGGTGGAGTGACTGAGAAATACATACCATCTTTGCTCTCATAATGACAACGGTAAGGCGCAAATAAAGACAATCTCCTAAAGCGGGTGAATTAAACTAGACGGTATTATGAAATTGAGCCGTGTAGATCGTCCAGCTGTATTGATGGGGAGGGGAATGACTGGGGTCGAGGCGTTTGGGTGTTGATAGGAAATAAACGCCTTGCATTCGGAATAATCAGACGTTTCATCGCTTAGATTTCAGGTAGGACCGAAATGTAACATATTGCCTATTTTCCTTTGTGTTTTATCTACAGTTCTAAATATGCAGATTGATTGGCGCATATATACCCACTGTGGACTATAACCTACACTAAATAATAGCCGTAGATCACCCAGACTATTTCATATCCTTTAGGTCATTCTGACATAATTACTAGTCTGACATTGCAATGATTAGTAGCCTAATAGGACATTCATAGCCTTCAGACTAGGGATAGATAGCCAGTAGGCGACACACAGAGAAAGATTGGGTCCATTTCCTCCTTGCAACACAGCACATAATTAAAATTCACGATGACAGTTTTTCATATAGGATCTGTGACGGCCCCTGTGTGTAATCTGTAATTGCGTTTCCCCATACAAAAGAACTAGACAGAAAACCGACAGTATAACCCTTCAAGTCTCCCATTTCCGTGTATCATGCGCCTCCATTATTACCATTATGACTAATAGGCTGTATGGATCTACAGATGGACCACAGACCGAGGGACGCGTGCAGCAGGACGAAGAGCGCTGAAACATTGCAATAGGCTACGAATTATTCTAAGGCTATTTTATTGATGTAGAAATGCGTCTCACAATCGATATACGTGTGTGTGTGTGTGTGTGTGCGCGCGCGTGTGTGTTTGCGTGTGTGTGTGTGCGCGCGCGCGCGGGCGCGTCAGGATTGCCGGAGTGGATGTTGATTAGACAGATTTAATCGCTGCATAATGGACGATTGCGCCTCGCCTAAATACAGCCTATTTGAATCACCCCCTCACTGTGACTAATATGTCACCTTTCCTCCTTTCCCAACCCCTCCGTTCTCTCTCTCTCTCTCTCTTTTCAGTCGCCTCTCTCCACACTCTGAAGACGAGCTGGGGGGTGCGAGGCCCTCCGACACACCTGTCCTCCCTCCCGCTCCTCCCCTGAATCCCTCGGACGCCCCCTGCCCCTCCCGCCGCCCCGAGGCCTCGACCGCCGGGACCCGACTTTACCCCTTAGCCCCGGTGCGCCGCACGTATAGCAGCTCCCACAGGCCCCCCGGCGACTCCCTCCAGTTTCCCAGCACCCCCTGGGCCTCGCCGTCACCCAGCCGGCCGCACCCCGGCAGTCTGGAGGAAGAGCCAGCCATTAGCCGAGCAGGCAGAGAGCCAATCGGGTGTCTGATAGACAAAGCCGGCGCTATTCCTTCGGGAGCCGTGCACGCTAGGGCACCAATCAGGTGAAACTAGGAAATGGATGTTGGTAGCGAGCGTCGAGTCATTAAGTAGCCCGACGAATGTCTCGCCACAGACGGTAACGGTAAGTTCAGATCGATAGGCAAGTTGGCAACGGTTCGGCCCGGTACCGACCGCTCCATCACCGCTCCGCCATTCTGACCACGGAGACAGAGGGCCTCATACAGTGAGAAGAAGAAACGCAAGACGCAAAAAACACAGACACACACACACACACACACACACACAACAAGGCAGATAAGAAAATAAAACGGGACAGACGCTTCTGCTGTCATAAGACAATCGCACGTACGCACGCACCGGCTTCTGAACAACCCCTGAACCCCGACACGCGTTCCCCGACCGACGCCCCGCCCCCGCGCCAGCGGGCGCCGCCCACCGACCCTCCACCGGCGTCCCGTGCCCCCCGACCCGACCTCCTCTCCCATCGGAGCGCCTCTCCTGCCACGGTCCCAAAATGATGTGCGAGGTGATGCCCACCATCTCTGAGGATGGTCGCGGGGGGAGTGGCAGTGGCAGCGGGGGCTCGTCGTCCCCGGCGGGCGGCGGCACGGGCGGCGGGGGGACGGGGACAGGGACGGGCGGTATTGGGGGCGGGTACGGGAGCCGGGAGCCCAGGGGGGGCGGCGGCGGCGGAGGGGACGAGGGGGGCAGCACGGGGAACCTGGAGTCTCTGATGGTCAACATGCTGACGGAGCGCGAGCGGCTGCTGGAGAGCCTGAGGGAGACCCAGGACAGCTTGGGCACCGCCCACCTGCGTCTCCGGGACCTGGGCCACGAGAAGGAGTCCCTCCAGAGGCAGCTGTCCATCGCCCTGCCGCAGGTAGGCCGGCGTCCCCCGTCGAGGGCGGGCGGACGTGTGTGTGTGTGTGTGGCTGTGTATGTAGGTCAACTCTGTGCCACATGTATTCCTTTGAGACAGCTCTTTATCATCCTGCCAGTGCTTAACAGAGCAGTGTGTGTGTGTGTGTGTGTGTGTGTGTGTGTGTGTTAAAAGGGCCTGGGGGCTACAATCATTGTTTTTGTCCCCTTCCTCTTCAAGGAGCAGTCTGGGAAAGCGTCTTCATGCGGCACATTTCACAACACACATGAACTGATACATTATAGAAACCACTTCCTGTTGAGCAAAAATCAAGAAATACACGTTTTGTCCGGCGTCTTCGGCCTGTTGTGAGTTAACTCGGGTCTCGGAGAACTTAGCTATTCGTTTTTCCGCTAGACTAGAGGGTTCTGCTGGGCATATGGCTGTTCTCTCATGTTCTGGGTGGTTCTGTGTGGTTCTGTGTGGTATGTGGCTGCCCCTGTTCTCTCTGGCCTGTTCTGGTGCATTCTGAACAGAACTCGGCGCTGAATCATTGCGTGGAGATGATGACAGAGTGTTGCATATTGGCAGTTTCATTCGATTGAGTACAGTAGGGCCTCCGTAGCACAGAGGCCGGCGTGAGCCGACCTCCTTATGGCGGAGAAGTAATCATTCTAGTGTGACTCCACTCAACGCGCACCGACTCCATCTTTCATTTTCCGACAGGCGGTCTCCCCGGATGCCTTTATCCTTGTGTTTTGTTAAAGCCCAGGGTTGTCGTGTCCTGAACCTTTGAGAGCGATAATAGATACAGCATATTCTCACTCAGAGAATGACTGGACATTAAAAGGCCATATTACCTCGCTGAGAGAAGGGATCAATATGGCGCACACGACCGTGGACATACAGTACACGTGAGTCGCGGACACACGCGCGCACGCACACACATGGGAGCGCTGCGATACATTCAACACTAGCAGGGTTCACGGAGTGCGTCTGTTCTGAGTGTGCCAACGCTGCCAAGATTGAGGGAGAGAGAGAGAGGGATGAGAGAGAGGGGGGTAAGAGGGAGAGGGATGGTGCTCAAGAATGAGAGCATGGTACAGAGAGAAAAGGGGCGGTATGAAACGCACACACACACACACACAGACAGACTAACGAATCGGGCACATTTGCATATCGCTGCATACTAATGATGTGGCTTCTGGAGTCTATTCTTAGGTGTTGTGGATTATCACATGGAGAGAGGGGTGGATGGAGGATGGAGGGAGAGAGGGATTGAGGGGCTCATGTAGCTGGGATGAGAGGATGACAGAGAGGGATGAGGGCCTACAGACCAGAGAGGGATGAAGGCCTACAGACCAGAGAAGGATGAAGGCCTGGTACAGCCCAGAGAGGGATGAGGGCCTGGTACAGACCAAAGAGGGATGAAGCCACAGTACAGACCAGAGAGGGATGAGGCCTGGTAGAGCCCAGAAAGGGATGAAGCCACAGTACAGACCAGAGAGGGATGAAGGCCTACAGACCAGAGAGGGATGAAGGCCTGGTACAGCCCAGAGAGGGATGAAGCCACAGTACAGACCAGAGAGGGATGAGGGCCTGGTACAGACCAGAGAGGGATGAAGCCACAGTACAGACCAGAGAGGGATGAAGGCCTACAGACCAGTGAGGGATGAAGGCCTGGTACAGCCCAGAGAGGGATGAAGGCCTGGTACAGCCCAGGGAGGGGTGAAGCCGCAGTACAGACCAGAGAGGGATGAGGGCCTGGCACAGACCAGAGAGGGATGAAGGCCTGGTACAGCCCAGAGAAGGATGAAGGCCTACAGACCAGAGAGGGATGAAGGCCTGGTACAGCCCAGAGAGGGATGAAGCCGCAGTACAGACCAGAGAGGGATGAGGGCCTGGTGCAGCCCAGAGAGGGATGAAGCCGCAGTACAGACCAGAGAGGGATGAAGCCGCAGTACAGACCAGAGAGGGATGAGGGCCTGGTACAGACCAGAGAGGGATGAAGCCACAGTACAGACCAGAGAGGGATGAAGGCCTACAGACCAGTGAGGGATGAAGGCCTGGTACAGCCCAGAGAGGGATGAAGGCCTGGTACAGCCCAGAGAGGGATGAAGCCACAGTACAGACCAGAGAGGGATGAGGGCCTGGCACAGACCAGAGAGGGATGAAGGCCTGGTACAGCCCAGAGAAGGATGAAGGCCTGGTACTGTACAGCCCAGCTGAGACAGACACCTTGGAGTGCGCACTGATATAATCTCGTCTCTCGCTTTGTCTGCTTTCCAAATTGTCGTCTCGAACCATCGTCATCATCGGTCACCCGGGATCAGGAACCGTGGGCCCACTTTGTGATGGACTCATTTGTTTATTCCTTGTGTCCATCGTACTCCCTGTTCTGTCTTTTCGTCTGTCATGTCTCTCTCTCTCTCTCTCTCTATCTCTCACTCTATCTCTCACTCTCTCTCACTCTCTCTCTCTCTATCTCTCACTCTCTCACGCTCTATCTCTCACTCTCTCTCTCTCTCTATCTCTCACTCCCTCTCTCTCTCTCTCTCTCTCTCTTTCTTCTCTCTCTTTGTCCCTCCCTCCCTCCCTCCCTCCCTCTATCACGTCTCGGGGGATTGGTCCAGCCAGCTGAGCGTACCTGTATCATCTCCACGGCTACAGTACCTCCGCCGCCGCCGCCGCCCCTCAGCGGTTACTTCACACACACACGCGTGTGCAAAACGCACACGATTCGCTCTCCCCGTGCCCCGGGGCGCGGCCTGCTCGTACGGCAGCACCGAATGCGTGTCACGGCTCGATCGCGCCCGAGCAGACCCCATCTGAGGCGAGCCAGGGGGACAGAACGCGGTGGCGCGGAGGCCTGACCGTACGGCCGCGACATGGTGTCATCGCCACAAGGAGTTCAGCGGGGTGTCACGAGTACAAAAACATCGCGTTATCCACCCTCTAGAGCAGACAGACCGTAGAAAACTCATACCGAGACGCCCATGTGCAACTTTGATCATCTTCATTGTTTTGTTCCCATAGATACAATTCTATTAGTCAGAGAAGCAGGAATGGCTATTGCTGTTATTGTATTACC
>NC_140238.1:29690022-29705022 GCF_949987555.1 Borostomias antarcticus | reverse complement strand
GCGCTTAAACTACGACCGCAAAGAGCTGGAGAGGAGGAGAGACGACAGCCAGCACCAGAACAAAGGTGGGTTCCCCCCGCTCGGTTCCACCCTCCATTCACCTCAACAAAGACACGTTCTGTGTAGTTCGGGCGCTGGAATCATTTACATTTTAGTCATTTTTAGCGGACGCTTTTAACCAAAGAGACTTACAATAAGCGCATTTGTCAAGTAAACGGACTGTACATCCCAGTCATCGTCAGTACCCAGATAGCAAGCGGATGTGTAATGATTCTGGGCCATATATGGGCCGGAACTAAGCCACAAGGGCCAGATCTGGCCTGTATATGGCCCAGATCCGCTTGCTATCTGGGTAAGGTCTTCTGTAAGAACAAGGGGCATCAGCAGTCACAGTGCTAGATCACACATAGACATGTGAGGGTTAGGGGTTAGGTGTTTGTGTGTGTGGGGGGGGGGGGGTACAAACTCAGGTTGGGGTAAGGGATACAGGGAAGATTTTTGTTGTTGTTGTTGTTTTTATCATATGCACACATAGATGTACCAAACGTTGAAGTAATAAGTACGCTTTATAGTATGCGCTTTAAAGTATTCATATCCCTTTACTTTTCCCCCATTTTGTTATGTTACAGCCTTATTACAAAATGGATTACTTTTTTTTTCTCTCAAAATTTAACACAGAATACCCCATAATGGCAAAGTGAAAAACGTTTTTTAGGAATGTTTGCAAATGCATTTAAAAAAAAAAAAAAAATGTACATAAGTATTCACTCCCTTTGCTATGACACTCAAAATTGAGCTCAGGTGCATCCTGTTTCCAGTATCCCAGAGATGTTTTTACAACTTGATTGGAGTCCACCTGTTTTAAATTCAATTTATTGGACATGATTTTGAAATGCACACACCTATCTATACAAAAACCCACAGTTGACCGTGCATGCCAGAGCACAAACCAAGCCAGGAAGTCGAATGAATTGTCTGTAGACCTTCGATACAGGATTGTATCGAGGCACAGATCTGGGGAAGGGTAGAAAAACAAATCTGCAGTATTGAAGGTCGCGAAGAGCACAGTGGTCTCCATCATCCGTAAATGAAAGAAGTTTATAATAGGACAACAACCCGAAGCACACAGCCAAAAGAACAAAGGAGTGGCTTCGGGGACAAGTCTGTGAATGTCCTTGAGTGGCCCAGCCAGAGCCCAGACTTGAACCCGATTGAACATCTCTGGAGAGACCTGAAAATAGCTGTGCAGCCACGCTCCCCATTAAACCTGACAGAGCTTGAGAGGATCTGCAGAGAAGAATGGGAGGAACTGCCAAGTTTGTGCCAAGCTTGTAGCATCATACTCAAGAAAACATGAGGCTGTAATTGCTGCCAAAAGTGCTTCAACAAAGTATTGAGTAAAGGGTGTGAATACATATGCACATGTGATATTTTAGCGTTTTATTTGTAATAAATTAGCAACAATTATTTTATTTTTTTATTAATTTGTCATTATGGAGTATTGTGTGTATTTTGAGGGGGAAAAAAGAATTGAATACATCATGGAATAAAGCTGTTCCATAATGTAACATAACATAACAAAATGTGGAAAAAGGATATGAATTCTTTCCAGATGCACTGTAAGTAACGAGGAGCCCTGGCGTTCTTGAGTCTCTTGCGAAAGACGGGTCTGCCGTCCTGAGCGCGCTCTTGAACTTTGAAAGGATTTTAGATTTTCTACACTAAGCAGTGGCTATAAAAGTAGAGTGTGTGATATGGCTTTGCTCGTAAGCATCAGCGTTTTATGACGACCTCTGACCCCCTCGCCGGCCCCCCCGGCTCCGTCCCCCCCTCCGTCCAGATGTGATGGTGTGGTCCAACGAGCGCGTGATGTGCTGGGTCCAGACCATCGGGCTGAAGGAGTACGCCGACAACCTCACCGAGAGCGGCGTCCATGGCGCCCTGCTGGCCCTGGACGACACCTTCGACTACTGCGACCTGGCCCTGCTGCTGCAGATACCCAATCAGAACGTGCAGGTACGCCGCGCGACCAATCAGAATGTGCGGGTATGCCGCGCGACCAATCAGAACACGCGACGGTGTAAAAACCAAGCCTTATCCAACCCTCTAATCAGAACCCACAGATACACACCAGATTCACCTAACCCTCCGATCGGAGAGCACCGTTACGAACCAGCCTCACCTAACTCCCACCAAACAAACCTTTCATGGCAATTATGATATTCCAATAAGAAGACTGGGTTGTGTATTTATAAACACCTGAAGTGACCAACTTTGAGTTAACCCTAAGCCCCTCCTCTTTCTCTGCTGTAGGCCAGACAGCTCCTGGAACAGGAGTACAACTCCCTCATCTCCATGGGAACAGAGCGAAGGCCTGACGAGGTCAGTATACTGTTGTCCGTGTCCTTCATGTGCGAGGAGAAAAAAACATACTTGCTCTGACCTCTGCCACCCCCTCTTCTCTCTGTTCTCTCTCTCTCTCTCTCTCTCTCTCCTCAGGATGGAACTAAGACGTTCTCTCGTTCGCCCTCCTGGAGGAAGATGTTCAGAGAGAAGGACCTGAGGGGGGTGACCTCCGACTCCTCGGAGACCCTGCCCGCCAACTTCCGTGCCTCAGCCATCTCCACCCCCTCCGTGACCCTCCGAAAGGTTCAGAGCGACGGTGAGCGCGACCCCGTGACCCCGCCCCTCTCACCTCCGACATCTCCCTTTAGACATGCTCTCGCGTTCTCATCGGGTCCACTTCTTAAGCCCTTAAAGGCTTCTTTCATATTAACCCTCGACATTCCTCACTTAAGACGATTTGTCACGCCTTGCTGCTCGGTTGGAGGCTGTTCTTAAGTCACAGAAGTGTAGAACCCATGCTAGGGACATGGCCTGACGTATTACTCCCAAGATTGTGTTGGTCAGGTGCTACTGCAACGCCCCACTGCACCCTGGGTCTACTCTCGTATACTCATTTATCTGCGTACTTGAGGAAGCGCACATTTACTCAGTTATGTAAGAGGTGCAATGCAACACTCGTGTCACACATGCTCTGAAAATAGTTTGTCCCATAGTTCTACAGTAGCACTCTGTTATTACGGTGTTGTTGTGATATGGGAATATGTCTGGATCGCCCCGTGTGACGTATGTTTTAAGAAGGCACGGGAGTCAAAATAGAGAATAGAGCAACGCTAGTCCATTATCCGCCATCCATCTCCTTAATAATGATGCTTGTAGAAGGTCAAGGTTATTTAGACGTTGTAATAATGTCTCTCTCACTCCCTCTCCTTCTCTCCTTCTCTCTCTCTCTCGCTCTCTTTTTCTGGCACAGCCAGCTCAGGGGCCCGAGGGGAGTCAGCCTCAGTGAGGACCTACTCCTGCTAGGAGGACTCTGAGGTGAAAAACATGGCTACCGACTCGTGAACTGTGTTGTAGTTAGTACCACTGTAAAGTCTTTGGGCCTGTGTAGTAACCCCAGGCACAGGTACCGTCGCTGTAGGCATGCGCTGTGCACGTTCAAGTAGTTCAACTTGTTTTTGGAGTCACGTTGTCTGTCACGCTCGTTCGCTGTGGTGGATCGGAACAGAAGTTCCGTGTGGGAGGAGGTCACGTAGGGGCCCGGTCGACTCTGCTCTGCCGATCTGGGCTGAGGCGAGGGTTTGAAAGCGTGGGTTCTTAATCCTGTGTCTCCTCAGGGCGCCGGCTGCATCAGGACTGAACTAACCTCACAACTCATCCACGGCAGAGAGAAGCAATGAATATAACCATTTCCTTAATCTAAATCTATTGGTCTGACCGTTCTGCAATAACAGAAGTCCAGAGAAGAGGGATACAGAAGAAGAAGAACAAGAAGAACAAGAAGAAAGGGAAAAAGACATGAAGAATGTATGATATATTGTCAGAACAGACGTACGTGGAACGATGGGACAGGGGTCGACTGTTATATTTCTC
The DNA here is from genome assembly GCF_949987555.1 of Borostomias antarcticus. Taxonomy (NCBI): domain Eukaryota; kingdom Metazoa; phylum Chordata; class Actinopteri; order Stomiiformes; family Stomiidae; genus Borostomias; species Borostomias antarcticus. Next base: position 29,701,086 of record NC_140238.1, on the reverse strand, counting down.
TCTTTCTTTGTGTCTTCTCTTTCTCTGTGTGTGACTGTGTTGTGGAGTTGTGCGCTGACAGGACAAAATGGTGTCCGACGTCAGCCGTTGTGGCCCTATCCTTGGCTTCTACGGTGCTGTCAGGGGTATCCCTAAGTGTCCCCCAATTCGTCCAAATGGTGTAGTAAAATATGTCCCCGTTCAGGCCGCCATTTTAAGCCGCGGCCACATCAGAGGGGCCGGCCGTGTCTGGCTTCGCGGCCCGTCTATTGGCACCGTGAAAGCCGAGAGCCCCAGGCTGAGTAATCTCCCCATTGAAGGGAGTCTATTATAGAGATCAAAGGCCAAGCCACAGCAGAGGAGATGAGATGAGATGGGGGGGGGGGGGGGGGGGGGGGCACATAGAGGCATTGTGTTAAAAACGCCTGTGATGTCATTTAGCAGTTAGCAGGAATCTTTAAAGTCAGTCGAGGCATGGTGTGTGGGTGACCGACGGAGGGGCGGGGCTACATCCCACCGGCCTCCACAGCCCTGGGTCAGGGGCCTCTAGATGTGGTCTTCCTTCAGGACCTTAACCACCAGCTCAGGTTCTCGGGGGGGGGGGGGTAACCCTGGCAGGCCACATGAAAGGCGACAAGAGAGATAAAACAGTCCCGATTGACCAGAGAGGAAGGGGCCAGGGTGCTAGTCGATCACGAGCCGCACACAAGCCATAACAGAATCCAGGAGTCGCAGGGAGGACGACGACCAGGGCCTAGAGAGAAGAACAAGGCGTGGCTGGGCAAGTCAAGGGAACGTTTAACCTCTGTGTTTACAATGCATGTCAAACAACCAAGATGACAATGAACTCAACCTTTGGGGATGAAGATGATACGAACTGAAAAAGACAAAAAAAGATAATTGTATTATACGCCGACGTGAGGGGGAGCCTGGGGATCAATTTGTAAAATGTGTGTATTTTCAGTTGTATTTTTTATTTTTTATGATAACTATATTTATTTTCTTTATGTATGTATTGAATAACTGTATAATGTACATGTTGATTTACTTAATTCTGACTTACTTGATTTGAACTAGTTTTAAAAGTCGATATGAACATGGTGATTCAAATACGCTACTCTATGTGTACATTTTGAAAAACAAAATTGTGCTATGATTTAAAACAAACAAAAAATATCCATGATGAAAATGATAGTAATACAAATTGAACATAACATCTGGAAAATAAACAATAATAATGATGTTGATAAAATAAAAAATAAACGGGTCCCTAATGTGGACCGTCAGATCATGCCACAGTGCCCATGTTCTCTGTGTCCAGGAGTGAATGTGTGAGCGAGGGGGGGGGGGGGGGGGGGGGACAGAGTTTGAGTCTTAGGACAGTCTTGTGTGTTTGTGGATGAACATACTGTACTTTATACTGTATGTAAACAGACGCTGACATGACAGCACTCATTCTTGCAGGAAGAATAGACAGTATTTTCGATGACGCAAATAAGAATCCTGAAAGAATGTATTACAGTTAATCTTTTACTCGGTGAATTAAGAAACAGTCCTTTATACGTACATATAACATTATCAAAAGAGTCAGTTGTATAAATAGGAAGTACTGCGTACACAGAACCGGAGTCTTTGTGGTGGAATTGGACACGCTAGTCGCTGGGATGGGCTTCGGCAGGAGAACGACTCCAGTGTCATTCGTGGAAAACATCTGGTAGATTGAGTGGAGGTCAAGGAGGTTTTGTTGTCTCGTAGTAGGGGGGCGGAGATGATGAAGGCAGGCTTGCGGTCACTACACTCACAACACCGACAGCATGGCTGCCATCACACACACCTCTGAGCACGCTGTAGGCACACACACACACACACCATGGCTACATTCTCCGCTACACTTTCCTATGAAGGTGATCGGTTGAGCGTTCACACAGGGGAACACAGGACCCTCGATACCATAGAACATAGAGCAGTATAACCTTCGGTCACTAGGTGGCGCTCCTTCCTTAGCCAATCAGAGCAGACCACTGGAATCACATAAACATAAACCATGGCGACCATCGTACCATGAGCCTTTCTATAAATATACACAGATATACTTTTATACATAAACGCATACCGTTCACATATTGTACTCATATAAAGAAATATATTAATATCAAACACATACTCATGCTTACGTACTAATCAACAATAACTTACATAATGTATAGTATGAAAACACTTTTTTTTTTTTAAACAGTACTTTTATAAAATCACTATCTTGATATATTCATTTTTCCCTAAGCTCTAGTATTGAGGTTTCCTTGTTTTAGTGTAGTCTCCATCTCGGGGGGCTGTGAGGAGGAGAGGACGAGATCTGAGAGAACGAGGGATGAAGGAGGGAGAGAAGTTGGCGTGGCGAGTGGAAGAAAAGCAGCGCCTCACGTAGTTGGCGAGGATCGTCACCTCGCATAATTAAGGAACGGAGTCTAGACGACGTGGGGTGGGGGGGTTTAGACATAAACCAAACGCTCTCTCTGCCAGCCTCCCTCCACTCTCTTCCTCTCCTCCTCTCCTCTCGTCCTCTCCTCTCCTCCTCCCCCTCGCCTCCTACCCCCTCCCTGCCAGCTGCCTGTTCACCCTGGACAGTAGCACGCACACGCAGGACGAGTCGATGCGGATCCACCTCCAGCCCATCCTGTTGCTGGCGTCCTTGGTGAGCGCTCGGACGTACGACTGCTTGGCCTTGCACTCGCTCACCCACTGTCTCTTGTCCACCCCCCGGCAGGTGGCCCCGGCCACGCCCATGGGCTCCGGGCCGCTCCCCTTGCCCCCCGCCGCCCTGGACCCCCGCTGTGCCGCCGCTGCCGCCGCCGCCGCCACCTCCCTGGGCGGCTCCCTGCGGCAGCGTGTCTCGTAGAAGTACTGCTTGAGCGGCCCGGTCAGCGTCTGGATCTCCGGCAGGATGGTGACGGTCCGACCGTTGGAGTCGACGGCCGTCTTCTTGTCCGTCACCCACACGCTCTCCATGTCGCACACCGCCTTCTCGCCGGTCCTGGCGGAGGTCGGGTGCGAGCGCCGGTGCCTGGCGGCGGGCCGCGGGGCCTCGCTGGCGCCGGAGGGGACGGGGGCGTCCGGGGCCTCCCGGTCCGTCTCCCTGTCCCCGTGGCCCTCGATGTGTCCGTCCGCGTCCCCCGCCTCGTTCTGCTCCTCCCCTTCCTCCTCCTCCTCCTCCTCCCCCACCTCCTCCTCCCCCAGCATGCCTGACTCCAGCATGAGGAGGAGGGGGGGGTGGTCGGGCGGGGAGGGCGAGGGGGAGAACAGGACCCGAGGGTGGGCGTCTAAAAGCAGCAGCTCGTCCTCCTCTCGCGAGCCCTCCGGAACCTTCCCCAGGCCCACTCCCCTGCTCTCCGCTCCGGTCCGCTGATGTTCTGTCAGGCCGGCGCCGGGAGCCCCACTCGGGGACCCCCCCGCGGGTCTAATCGCGTTCCCCTCAGTCCTGCTATCCGGAGAGGAACGAGGACCGGGGTCTCCGTCCCCTCCCCCCCTGCCGCTGTCAGATTTGTAGTCCTCCGGCACGTGGTTATCCTGGGAGTTGTAGTCCTTCTGACCGCCGCTGACAGTCCTGAGCTGTCCTACTCCAACGTCACTATTGACATTTAAACTGATGCTGTTTGTGTTCTCACTGTGGACCTCCTCGCCCACAGGGGGGTCAGCGAGGCCATTATCCTGACCTGCCGTGCCGAGGTCAAGTGTGCTGGTGTCTGTGCCGGAGACAGCGGTGTTGTTGTGGTCCTCGAGCGAGGAGGCATGACCGCGGGAGTCGAGGTCCGTGGGCGCGCGAGCGGGAGCCGTGAGGTTGCCTGTCGGGCGACGGTACGGGTCATCGACGTTCTCTCCGTGGTTGTCGGGGCTTCTGCCGGGCTCCGTCGTCGCGGCAACGATTCTGGCCACAGGGCTGTGAGGGAAGGGCAGGGCCGAGGCGATCACCATGGCAACCAGGGGAAGCCAGTGCATCACTCCCAAGACGTATCAACTGGTGGTGAGGAGAAGGGGGGAGACACGGAGACAGAAAGGATTGTTATTTTAACCGGACTAAATAGTGCTCACAGTTTTTACTGCTGTAAAAGGGTAAAACGAGCCTTTTACTGGCTAACTGTGGCTTTATCTCACAACACTTTGGTTAACTCGTCAACACTGTAAATGAGGGAAACCTCGCTTTACGAGTATAGTTAGAGGTTAGAAATAATGCCATAACTGTGGAGATTAACCTTTATCATCTTGGCATAAGACGTGGAAAATAGGAGAAACTGAGACAGGAAGGTCACTGTCTTTCACTATGTGAATGTAACAATGAACATGCTGTCGATTCTGCTGCCTGCTCAGTTGACCTTCGAGAAGAGTTACTAAAGTCGTGGTATGTGTGCAGAGACTGCAGACTGCAGAGTGCCGTACGACTGCCAAAGGGAGTTGATTAAAACACAAACAGGGTCAGGAATAGACACAAACAAGGGATGAGTGCTTGGGTTTTGTCCATAAATGAAAAAACAGCCTTAGTTCAACTCTTTTAAGGGTATGAAACTTCCCAATTCGCTCAGAGCCTGGAGCGATTAACAGATGTGACTTGCAGTCTGTTCAAAACAAACACTTGGCAAACTAAACAGTGTGAGACCCGCTTAGGGACACCTCAGTTATTCCACCTCACCAGACCTGGGCTCAAACTGGAGGTGCAGCTGGTTGGGTTGGGTCTGCACATTTGGGACGGTTGAAATGGTTCCAAAACAACAAGGACAAATGATGTACAACAAAACCTCAACCCAGGTCAGAGAGCTGAGATGCTGTGCTTTTATTGACGTGTACCTTCCAGCTTTTCATTGTACATGGTAGAGGTCGGCCAATAGTGGATTTTTAAAGGCTGATATAATAACGATAGTTTGGAGCAGGAAGAAGACGATAGCCAATTAACCGTCTGATAGCAAAAAAAAGAAGAAAAAATTGCCACTGTCAAATAAATTAAATACCTAAATAAATAAATATGGACCAACAAACTTAATGTAGGACAAAAAGCAAAGAGTAATGAAAACTCAGAGGGAACAGTCCATTTTTAATAGATAAAATGTATATTCAAATGTAACGGAACATACTTAAGTGTGATTTGGTGGATTAGGCCTACATCGTTTGAATATGGTCTATGTACAATGGAGGTGGAGGCTGCGCAGTCATCGGCCACTATCGAAGATCAGTTCAGCAGATAACAATAGCTTTAAAATCATCCTATCAGCACTGATTAATCAGCATAACCGATTAATCGGCAAAACTGATTAATCGGTCGACCTCTAGTACATGGTAACCGCATCTTCTACATACAGTATCACAAATGAACCTTAAACTTTGAGCAGAGGGCAAATGTCTCTTCCATCCATGGCTCTGATTCCATCAGCCTCTTCAAAATCCATCTAAAAACGCATCTCTTCAGACGGGCCTTCCCCCGCACCGCCAGGGTTCAGAGCAGCGCTATTCCGTAGTTGTTTTTAGTCCCTTTTTATTTTCACTTGATCTTTTTTACTTTGCTCTTTTATTAAGTAGGTATTAAGTACAGTACAGTGTACAGTGTAAGTACAGTACAGTGTCCTTGAGTTTGAGAAAGGTGCCTTTTATATCCAATGTATTATTATTATTATTATTATTATTATTATTATTAACAGTAGTAGTAGTAGTAGTAGTAGCAGCAGTATTACATTTCTTCTCAGTATATTACAATAATAATCTGAAGATGATTATTGATGAGGATAGATCCAGGGAGCATAACTGGCGTAGCTCGTCTACAGGGTTTCCCCCACTTCCTGTGAGTGACCTGTGACAACATGCCTTCTTCAGGTGCGGGAACACACGCCACCCCTGTTAATTGTCACATATCAAGTACCAGTGTGTGACACGCCAGTCACATACTTCAGAGATAAAGACGTTTCCTTGCAGAGAGTGTGCGTGTGGCCACCTCCCATACACAGAGTAGCAGAAGACAACCCTAAGGCGCCTCCAAGTGTCAACTTTGTTAGCTACTGGTCTGAATGGGGGGAGAGGAGCATTTTGAAAGTTAGAAAAAAAAAGTGGAATGCATAGAATGTCAGAGATGTGGGTTTACAGGGAAGGCTCCTTCTAGGTGTCCCCCAGGCAGTGGAGAGAGAGAGAGAGAGAGAGAGAGGGAGATGACATTTGCCTGGCATGTTCACACCCTGGGCACAATACAGCTGTAGAAGCGCTGCAGAGGTGCGATGACGCATCACTCGAGAATCCTCCCTTGCTGTGAGCACATCAAAGCATTTCCTGCTTTCCCTGCCCCTGCTACTGATTGGCACGGAGGGGCCGCCAAAACAACACACAACTGTGTTAAATGCAAATGAGGTGTTAGTAGTAGCCCAGTAGTAGCCCAGCCTACAGACACACAGCAGGTGGGGGGGGCAGCAGCGCAACACTGTCAAAATACAGATGAACCCTAAGCGTTAGGAGAACGCTCTCTTCAGACAGGCAGAGGAAAACACTGGGTCCACTGCTGAGAGACTAGGATGGTAGGGAGGTAGTAGTACGGAAGAGCATTAGGGCCAACAGTGGAGTTTTTTTTTTTTTTTTTTAAAGCTTCTGAGTTTTTTTCTCAGAAATTCTGACTTTAATCTCAGAAATTCTGACTTTAATCTCAGAAATTCTGAGTTTTTTTCTCAGAAATTCTGACTTTAATCTCAGAAATTCTGACTTTAATCTCAGAAGTTATTTCTGACTTTTTTCTCAGAAATTCTGACTTTAATCTCAGAAATTCTGAGTTTTTTTCTGAGAAATTCTGACTTTAAAGTCAGAAATTCTGACTTTAAACTCAGAAGCTTAAAAAAATAATAAACTCAGTTGTTGGCCCTAATGCTCTTCCGTAGTGATAGGCCAAGACCGTCAACAAAAGGTTGCATGTATACATATAGGCTATGCGCGCGTGGGTAGGTGGGGGGGTAGTGCCTCAGGCTGTATCTTCTGTGAAGTTACGCTGGCAGTTAGGATATCTTTTATTCGACACACATACACCGGGCAGGCCGACACACGTGCCGGACACGGTATCAGTTCTTTCTCTGCGGCACGGCAGCACTTCATCTTCACGCTACATTTGCCACAAATCATACGCGCCATTTACGCTCTGGGCAAGGCCAGACACGGACCGCCACCGTCCTCCGCCGTCTGGACACGACCTAAACACCCCAAGAACACCGTCCCAACCAGACAAACATCCCAAACGCTCTCCAAACGAATACACCAGTCTACCAAACACTTACTTCATACTCTCCAAACTAGGAGAGAATTTATTCAACCAACAGGTAAAATGACTCATGAATCCTAAAACACAACAGGTGGTTAAGAACCAAGACTGCTATCTTCAGACGTGCGTGACTGAGACAGCTGTGGGACGAACTGCTATACTGGCACTTGGTTTACTGATTTTAAACTATTACATCTGGGTTAAAGTGAAGACATGCTGTGTGGAGTAGCCTACTGTATCTATTGTATTCATATTTTGCTACTCTTGCACGTTGGCTTCAGCAGTAGGCTAGATACGCTCTTTCACTTGTTTAGAAAGGAGATGCACTTGTGAGTTCTGGCGAGTAGTAGAGGTAGGCTAGGCCTACGATGACTAGCTACCTACGTTAAATGCAATTCTTTGTGGCTCGCTTTGGGTGAAAGGGTCTGCTAAATGACTGATGAAATGGGGAGGGAGTAAGGTGGGGTGGGGTAGATGGACGGAGAAGAGAAGTAGGCTATGGAGGAAAGGGTGGCTCGTCTCAGGAAACGGTTAACATGCCATAAAAGCCTACTCCACACCTGGCAGGCTACTGTGCAATTACCCTGTTCGGCTAATCCGCCTCTTGCGAGATACCAAAGTATAATGTCTCAAACGCAGTCTGGATTATCCTGTCTTTGAAGTCACGTAACTCTTTTGACATGTGTGCTCTGGGGCCATGTGGGTTGACCCTGGTGGTCAGTACCAAATTATGCTTTGTAATACCCAGCTCATCTTTCATCTACCGGCCAAATATAGGCGCCCTCGGTCGGTCTTGACGTGAAGGTAGACCCAGGCCAGACGAGTCAGTGAAATACCCACTGAGCAAAGACACGTCTAAAAGACGTCTTTTAGATGTCTTTTTTTTACTTTTTCGGACGTCCAAAGACATCCAATTAGGAGCCAGAATGAATGTTTTTTTTTAACGTTCAGATATTGAACCCGTTTTGCACGTCCACAGACGTCTTAGAGGGGTCCAAGCCAGACGTTTGAATATTGAGGGGTCCAGCAGATGTACAAATGGGGTTCTGGACCAACGGACGTTATTAAGACATGATCTGAACGTCTCCCTGACGTTGCGTGTTTGCTGGGTAGGTGACGGGACAGCAGCATTGCTGTGACACCTGCTGTGTGGCAAGGAAAACACTGGAGGTAAATGTTTGTCTTTGTTTTATGCGCTGGACCTGAATGGGCTGCATGGCCTGGCTCTCACGTGTGTTCATTTACAGTTTGAGCTGTCCCACTGCGCAAACACCCCATTAATTCCAGCTCTGATTGTTTCATGCCACGCTCGAACCCACACCTAGCCTACTGTACCTACGCTCTCTCTCTTTCTCACACGCATGCACACACACACACACACACACACATACACACACACACACACACACACACACACACACACACACACACACACAATATTTTGCCTTGAGTCTGTGCACAGCTCCACCAGTTTCCCATACCTCACGAACACACGCACAGACACATTCACATCAGAATAAATTTGGGGAGTCATGTATAGGCTTTTCCCACATGCTACCGGCCGGACGTCAACGTGTGTAAACTTCAACTGCGCTCGAGGCTTTGTGGCAGCTCTCACTTGATCAACATCCAAAGAAAACAATTCGACTGAATACACTGGAAAGCAAATCATTTTTATCACCGTGATCTGAAACAACCGGATATTATGATAGTCTAACCAGTCAGGTCAGGCATGTTCATGAAAATAACGCCTACAATAGCCTACCACATAGTAAAAGTTGCCGTAGCTATCTATTTACATAGCCTACCGTTTAGGTGAGATCCGGACCACGCGTCCTTCCAGCTGACAACACATTGATTATTGGAGACGAGGAAAGTTGTCCAAATGGTAAAACTCTCAAACTAGTTATTAAAATTAACAAATAAATTAAATACTCAATTCACAATAATTGTCATCATCACTTTAGGTTGTGTGCTCTTTCAGTTACCCATGTCAAGTCCAAATTCGCCAAGACAAACTAAAAAAACTCCGTCCTGGTTGTGCTTCAGTGGATTATTCATAGGCTACTGCCATATGTGGTTTAACCTAATTGAGATCTTCCAGACGCTGATCATATTCCAGACAAGAACACGATATGAACAAACTCGACATATGGAGATATCAAATTGCCGACAGCGATCTGAGAACGGCGAAACATAAAAAAAAGTTGTTAAAATGCTTGAAGTTCTGCTAAAATCCGCCTGTGCGCGATCGCCTCTGGTTGGTTGTGAGTTGGAAAGAGCGAAGACAAGACGGGGCGTTTTTTTCAAGGGGCATACAGAGGGGAAGAGCTCCGTCGAAACGAGTAAAGAAAAAAAAAAATTAGGACGAGGAACATCTGTGAGAGTAGCCTAGACTAAGTTTCCTTAACACATACGCTTATGGCTACAGCATACTGTAAGTGAAGCATCCCAAAGTAGCCTAGTTGAGACTCGAGCTTAAATCATCATAAATCACCCGTCATTAGCTAAGGCCTACCGCGGTGATGGTTTTGAGATGTGCATGTCGGCTGTAATTCACCTTTATCTCCTCTTATCCTATCCACTCCGCCCCTCCTGGAAATTCGTTGACTACGGATTCCTTTTATTTGCTCTTGATCATGATGTAGCCTGTTGTGGTGAGAGGGATGCTGTAGGGGGCTATTAGCGTAATCGTCCTTGTTTCTATCTTGAAATTACTGATTTACACCAATGAGATTGATTGATTTATTTGATCTTTCCTCTGACAGAGGCGGGAAGTCTGACAAGGCCTCCAGCACGTGAGGGTCTGTAGGCCCACTGCATGACGGGTAGGCTATACTGTAGCTAGGCAGAAAGTCATGGTGGAGACTGACGAGGGGGCTTGTATGTATAGCTGATAGTTTGCAGTCTGAGTAATGGCCCAAGGAAGAAACGGAAATTACATGTAGGCCCATAGGCACATGGAAAACTCAGTGGAGCTCAAGTATTGACAGTTAATCAACAGAGTGGGGGAGTGTGTGAGATCTGTTGACCTTTGGGAGCAGCTATAGGTTCACCTTGAATGGTCTCGTTGAAAATGAGTGAGTCTCTTGCCTTTGCCTTCTCTCTCGCTCACGCACGCACACACACACACACACACACACACACACACACACACACTATCTCTCTATCCCCCTCTTTCTCTCCCCCCTCTCTTTCTCTCTCTATCCCTCTCTCTCCCTCCCACCCTCTCTCCCTCTCCCCCCTCTCTCACACAGTATATCTCTCTCTTTCTGTCTCTCTCTCCCCCCCTTTCTCCCCCCTCTCTCACACACTATCTCTCTCTCTCGCCCCCTCACACACTCTATCTCTTTCTTTGCTTTACCAAGTAGTGGTTTCCATCTCACCAAAACCCTTTCCCCCTGAATGTTTAAAAAGATGAAAGGATAAGTAAAAGAAAGGAGACAAAGGAGGAGAGGGTTGTGTTACAACCAACCCTGCCCCTGTGAGACTGCCCATGAAAGAGTTTTGGGATGGGAGAGATAGAGACAGAAGGGGAGACAGAGAAAGAAGGGGTAGGTAGTGAAAAGAGGTTTTCAAACTCCCAACAGCTAAACGGGTCAGCTCTTTAGTGAGACTGGCTGAAATGCAGCGCTCGCTCAAAAATGGAGGCACTTAACACTGTCAGTACCCTCGGAGCTAAACGAGTGTTGACATATCACACTCGGTGACAGACTGGTGCTTTATCTCTAACACACACAAACACACACACGTCCACTCTCACTAACACACACACACACACACATAAACATGCACACACATGCATGTACACACAC
>NC_140238.1:29680022-29682522 GCF_949987555.1 Borostomias antarcticus | reverse complement strand
TGCGGTTGAAGTGGTAGTAATTGTTGGGTTGCTCATGGTGAGATAGTTGATGGTCCTATAGGCCTACGATGGCGTGTCCACACCTCTAGCGCCTCCCAATCGGATGCTATTTGACTGGTATTTGTCTGGTTCACAGTCATCATTAACTCAGGTCCCTGAGAAGAGCGCAGCTTCAGATGGATCGGACTCTGACCCTGTTAGGCTACCTGCAGTACCTGCCGACCCGTTACAAAAACAGGTCGTCTCTCCGACCTGCTCAGGGAGATGATGCTCAGATAGGTCCAGGCTGCTGCCTCACATCCCTTAGAAAACATCACTATAACCTGTATCAGTCAGTGGGATGGGACGTACTTGTCCGCTAGGAAAATGCAGCGTCTGTACCTGCGTGTTTACAAAGCAATCTTACAAAAACGTTACCTTGTTGTCACTCATCACATGGCGCTCTGGTCGTCACCAGACAAGGTCCCAAGCCTGGTTGGTTCTTGAGGTCCCTCGTCAGAACTGAGCAAGGGAAAACGGCTTTGAGATACTGGGCTCCCAGAGCATGGAATGAGCTGCCAGACACACTTAAACTTGATGCCTTCGATTTTTAACAAAGTGATAAAGGAAATTGGATCTGATGCTTGTGTTAGTTTTAGTTAAATTATAAATGTTTATATATATATATTATTGTTTTAATGTTGTTTGTTCACTGTTCACTGATGTACTGTGACCAGGGCACCATTGTGAATGACACCTTGATCTCAGAGTGTGTCCCCTGTTGAAATAAAGATTTGAATTGAATCCTCCATCAACATCCAGCTCCTGGTGTTGTGATCAGGAACCTGTGTTCACTCGTGATGAGCTAAAATCACACTGCTGTCTGGTGATCAGTTTAATGTTGAGACGTTTGGTCTTTGGCCTCCGGGTGTGTTTGGTAATTAAAAGACACCACCTTGTTGATAGTAAACATTGTTCTTGGAAAGAATAAAATGAAGATTGCACCAAGAGGATTCGCAATTACAGTAACAGGAGCAAAGCGTAGCCCCCCCCCCCTTCTCTGTCTAGATGACAGAGGATTATATCTCTGCAACTGAAACTTAGCAGAAGCAGCAGACTAGAGAAGGGGGAAAGAGACGGATGGAGAGAGGCTGAGTTCCCAGAGCGAGGATGCAGCAGCGGGGTAGGGGAGGGGCGGGGCCGGGGTATGGGGAGAGGTGGAGCCGGGCTCCGTGCCCCGGCTGGTGAGTGCTTTTCACCGCCGTCCTGTTTCTGCGGGAATAGCAGCTGTTTAGAATGATGGATTATAATCAACATCTGACCGCGATTGTCAGCTGAGTCAGCGTGTTAGTAAACAATGTCAGCCATCTTGGTGACGCACAGCTGGCTCCGCCCTGTTGCTGTCCAGATGTGTTTATATGAGGGGGGGGGGCGGGATGGGGGGGGGGGCTGTTTACTTTCTGCTACACTAGAATAGGGTTAGTGTGATCCTGAACCTGCTGGAGAGGACCTGTACGCCCACACACACACCACACACGCTGTATTTTATTGTCTGTTTGTTTACATAATATTGCTGCTTTTATGTAATGGTATTATCTGGATCGCACACCCACCTCCTGTGTTCCATTTGCTTGTCTGCCGTGTCATTTCTCCTGAGCCCTCCCGAAGCCTACAGAGGCAGGTCTTTATCCAGGTAACATTTACTGCTCTTCATTTATTTCGTCTGTGGGGTTGGAAGTCAAGACGGCGTCAAGATGGCGTCACAATGACAACGCTTACCCGGCCCCTTCAGATTGGCTAACACCGGTGGCTAGGGGGGCAGAGGTGTCCAGGCGAATGGAGAATCAAGTGTGCTCTCCCAGGCCTGACCTCTGTCCCTCCGTCTCCAACCCCCCCCCCCAGGCAGGATGACCAATCAGCAGACAGCCAACCAGGCCAATCAGGACAAGGAGCTGTTAGAGGATGGGGTGGTGGTACTGGAGGCCAAACCAAAGGAGGACCACCTGCTGCTCATCCTCACTGTGCTGGGTATGTATGCACACAGCACTGTCACCCAATGGTGCTCAAAGGTAGGTAGGTAGGTAGGTAGGTAGGTAGGTAGGTAGGGAGGTAGGTAGGTAGGTAGGTAGGGAGGTAGGTAGACAGGTAGGTAGGCAGGTAGGTAGGCAGGCAGGCAGGCAGGTAGGTAGGTACAGTAGGTAGGTAGACAGGTAGAAAGGTAGGCAGGTAGGTAGACAGGTAGGTAGCTAGGTAGCTAGGTAGCTAGGTAGGAAGGTAGACAGGTAGGTAGGTAGGTAGGTAGGTAGGTAGATAGATAGATAGATAGATAGATAGATAGATAGATAGATAGATAGATAGATAGATAGATAGATAGATAGATAGATAGATAGATAGATAGATAGATAGATAGATAGATAGATAGGTAGATAGATAGATAGATAGATAGATAGATAGATAGATAGATAGATAGATAGATAGATAGGTAGGTAGGTAGGTAGGTAGGTAGGTAGATAGGTAGGTA
>NC_140238.1:29565022-29677522 GCF_949987555.1 Borostomias antarcticus | reverse complement strand
CTCTTTCACTCTCTCTGCCTGTCTGGCCCAGGGCTGGCTGGGCTGGACGCCCGGTCCAGTGGCAGGATGGGGACCAGGGCCATGGTGTACTACATGTCCACCACCATCATCGCCGCCGTCCTGGGGGTCATCCTGGTGCTGAGCATCCACCCCGGAAACCCCAAGCTCAGGGGCGCTCGGGTCAACACCGCCCCCAAGAACCAGGAGGTGAACAGCCTGGACGCCTTCATGGACCTGGTCAGGAACCTGTTCCCCGAGAACCTGGTGCAGGCCTGCTTCCAACAGGTACGAGAGACGGAGTCCCTTGTTCCGTGTGCAGAGTGAGTTTTCTGTTTTGTAGGCCTACGTTTAATTTAATTTAATTTAATTCAGTTTATTTAAATCAGGACAGTGCATATTGATGAACATGTACAATACATGTAAATATGCCAGATTGTAGCCCGGAGGCTAGTTTCCATCTGGAGTCCTTTAGGCAGGTTGATGTTACAAAACAAGTTACAAGAGGTACAGAGGCAGTTAAACATATATAAAACACAGACACAGTACAATATATAAAACATAGAAAAATCTACGGTAGACAAACGTCTACCGTTTGAGTTGAATTTGGTTACTCACTCCTCAGTATAAATATGGCCCACCCCGTGCCGTCGAATGATAGCTTTTCGAGGCGTAGCTGGCGATGGTGTTTACGGGAGATGGTCGTCTGTGTTCCTAAGTCAGAGGACCCGAGTTTGAACCCATCGTGGGCAAAAGTGCGAGTGGAAGCGATACTGGCGAACAACGCGCTGGCGTCTGTTAAGAGTGGCGCCAGGAGCGGGATGGGACAGTTGGGCCCGGCTCGACCAGCTGGTGTTGCTGTGGTGTGTGGACTGAGTTTAGGGGGATGAGTGTAACCCAGTGGAATTGGTTAAACTCCATTCAGATCCTTTACTCAGTACTTTGTTGAGGCACCTTTGGCAGTGATTAGATTAGTGATTAGTTGATTGGAGTCCACCTGCAAATGCAAATGCAATTGTTTGGACATTATGATTGGGAAAGGCACACACCTGTCTACTACTGTACTGTATGTAAATTAGTAATAACCCACAGTTGACAGTGCATGTGAGAGCCAAAACAAAGCCATGAAGTCGAGGAAATTGTCCGTAGACCTCTGAGACATCTGGGAAAGGGTACAAAAAAAATCTGCAGCATTGATGGTCCCTGAGAACACAGTGACCTCCACCATTCTGAAATAGAAGAAGTTTGGAACCACCAGGACTCTGACCAAACTGAGCAATCGGGGGAGAAGGCCCTTGGTCAGGGAGGTGACCAAGAACCCGATGGTCACTCTGACAGAGCTCCAGCGTTCCTCTGTGGAGATGGAAGAACCTTCCCGAAGGACAACCATCTCTGCAGCACTCCACCAATCAGGCCTCCCAGACAGCAATCTGATCAGGACCAGATACAGGCCAGATCTGGCACTTGTGGCTTAGTTCTGGCCCATATATGGCCCAGATCCGCTTGCTATCTGGGCTTTATGGTAGCGTGGCCAGACGGAAGCCTCTCCTCAGTAAAAGACACATGACAGCCCGTTAGGAGTTTGACAGCCCGTTAGGAGTTTGACAGCCCGTTAGGAGTTTGCCAAAAGGACTCTCAGACTGTGAGAAACAAGATTCTCTGGTCTGATGAAACCAAGATTGAACTATTTGGCCTGAATGCCAAGCATCACGTCCAGAGGAAACTAGGCACCACTCACCTGGCTAATACCATCCCTACGGTGAAACACGGTGGTGACATGGATGTTTTTCAGCGGCAGGAACTGGGAGACTGGAAAGATTAATGGAGGGATCGAAGGAAAGATTAATGGAGCAAAGTACAGAGAGATCCTTAATGAAAACTTGCTCCAGAGCGCTCAGGAAGTCACACTGAGACGAATGTTTACCTTCCAACAGGACAACAACCGTAAGAACACAGCCAAGAGAACAAAAGAGTGTCCTTGAGTGGCCCAGACAGAGCCCCGAGGACTTGAACCCCATTGAACATCTCTGGAAAGACCCGAAAATAGCTGTGCAGGGACACTCCCTATCCAACCTGACAGAGCTTAAGAGGATCTGCAGAGCAGAATGGGAGAAATACAGGTGTGCCAAGTGCCAGGCTTCTAACGTCATACCCAAGAAAAGGTGCCTCCACAAAGTATTGAGTAAAGGGTATGAATACTTAATATTTCAGTTTTGTTTTGTTTTTAGCAAAAAATTCTAATTAACCTTTTCCACTTTGTCATTATGGGGTATTGTGTGTAGATTGATGAGAAAAAAAATAATTTAATCAATTTTGGAGTAAGGCTTTAACAAGTGAAGCGGTGAAGGGGTGTGAATACTGTACTTTCTGGATGCACTGTATTTAGACAATATCCTCTCAACCAACCACCATGTAACCTAGCAAGGTTACAAGGGACATATTACCATTGAAGCTTGTCCAGCTTGTTAGTTATTGTCAGTCTCTGCATGTTGATTCTCTGCATCAAGGGAAATGCACTTTGGATTTAATCATGAAAATTGATTATGTTCATGTTCTCTGTAAGTCATATTTCACTCTCACCCTTCACCCCCTTAGCCATAACAGGAAGACCTTGCAGACAGACAGATGTGTGTGGTCTCAGTTTGGACCCCTTCGCTCTTCTCTCTCCTTTCTCGAGATTTTGCTTCTGTTCTGTCTTAGAATTGATCTCTCTATGCAATCCTATTACTATACATTTCTACAGTACTGTACAGTATATCTGTCTGCCGTTCACCCAAGCAGGCTGGTCATTTTTAAACCATAATCCAGTCCTCAATCACGCATTTGCTTTCTTTTGTCCAAATCCTGTTTTTCCCTTCTTCTCTCTCGTGTGGTGTGTGTGCATGTGTGTTTGTGTGTGTGTGTGTGTGTGTGTGTGTGTGTGTATGTGTGTGTGTGTGCGTGCGTGTGTGTCTGGATGATTAGAAATCCTTGTATGACTGGCTTGATGGCCAGACCTTCTGCTGGTGATAATCTCTTTACATCCGTGTGGCGGCTCCTCTCTTTCCACTAGAAGGCAGCTGTGGAGTGGTGTGGTCTGGACATTCTCTCACCCCCCCTCCTCTCTCTCTATCTACCCCCACCTCCTCTCTCTCTCCGCTCCCTGTTCTCTCTCTTTCTCTCTCTTTTCCCCATTCTCTCTCTTTCTCTCTCTCTTCCTTCTCTCTCTCTCTCTCTCTCTCTGTATCTCTCTAGCTGTAGTTTGTCATGCTACTGCCTCTGTGTTTGTGTTAATCAGTAATTCATTGAAATTCGAATTGTTTTCGCAGACCGGCCAAACATTACTCGAATCCTCTTCATTGGCTCCCTTCCCCAATCCCCACACAACCCCTGGCTCCTTCGCTTCTCCGCCTCTGTCTGTTTCTTATCTGTGCAATCGTCACAATCAGCGATGAGACGGCCACCGCCGTACAAAGCGGCTTACAAGTCACAGTTCCATACAGCGCTGTCGTCTACGTAAGCTGTTTGAGACTAAGCTGTGTAGCTCTTAACCTAAGCACTTTCCTCCAACTGACGGGCCCATCTGGATTTCCACTCACCCCCAACCCCACCCCCCCCCACCCCCCCCTCTCTCTCTCTGCAGGTCCAAACAGTTCTGAAGAGGGAGGCTGTGACGGTCCAGAACGAAACAGAACCGGTATTTGTAAACAAGAAGAAGCTCGAATTCAAGTGGGGCATGAACGTTCTTGGTGAGCGGAGAGGTTTCTCTTTGTTTGACTGGTTTTGTCTGGCACGCGATTCTGATTGGACCGACAACGGCGCGTTTCCTGTTGTGTCTGTGCGGCAGAGCCGGTCAGACGTCTTAAACGCCGCTGCGTCTTTGTGGTCCAAAGGCTTGCTTGGCTTCTTCATCACGTTCGGCATCTGCATGGCGAAGATGGGCGAGAGAGGGAGGATCATGAGCGAATTCTTCAACATCCTCAACGAGATCATCATGAAGATGGTTTCCATGATCATGTGGTCAGTGTCTTTTCTGTGTCCCACGTTTGTCTTCCCGCGTTCCCTGAATGTGTGTAGGCGCACGCACGCACGCGCACACACACACACACACACACACACACACACACACACACACACACACACACACACTGTCTGTCTTTCCTCAGGCTGACCAACGGCTAGCGTGCCTAAACATTCTGTAGATGCCGTACACTGACAGAGATGGATAAGGGAAACACGAGACACGCGGTCAGAACCGGGACCCGGGTTCAAGAGATAACGGGGGACTGAATGGAGAGGAGCGAGGAACAGAGAGAGAGAGAGAGAGAGAGAGAGAGAGAGAGAGGGAGGGGGATTCCCTAAGACACGGAGACCGTGGAATGCTGAAGAGGAGCAGCGGGGTCTGTGGCGCCGCTGCGCGTTCCCAGGGGGCCGAGGGTGGAAGGGCTGCAGAATGTAACGGATCCGCAGACAGGAGCAGATAGGAGGAGGAGGAGAAGAGGAGAGGGGAGGAGCCGGCCGGAGCGTGACAGTGGGACTCGCAGAGATGCGCGTGAGAGCACGTCCTTGCGAAGAGATGATAGCCTCGAGGCTTAAAAAAAAACACTGTCTGGTTGCAGAGAGAGAGAGAGAGAGAGAGAGAGAGAGAGAGAGACATAGACAATAACAGAGGGAAGAGAGAGAGAGGCTAAAAGTGTAGGACACTGCAACTGGGCAGCTACCCGACTCCACAGAGAGAAGGCCTGTGTAAGCCATCCAGGTTGGACACTAAACACATTACTCCCTGGTGTACAGTGCTGACCAAACACATCCTGTATATACAGAACATAGATCATATACACACACCCCTGTCATCCTACACAGCGCACGCCATGCCAACGGTAACTCTCACCAAATGCCATCAACACAGATGAACACCTACTGTAGCCTGGAAGGTCACAAATTCCCCTCTGAACAGCGCTGCTGTGATGTGACCCATTTCTCCAGGACGATGGCTCCGAAGTCCGTCGGCTTCCTCTCCTGTTCTCTTTCCCGTATTTGATTCGAAAGAGCTTCCTCCGCCTAACTCCTCCCACCTTTCCTCATGACCGTTCCAGTCTGACTTCACGTGTATCTCGTTAGACATGGAGCGTGGGAGGGGGGTCATCATTTGATCCACGCCGCCAAGAATTGATAGATACAATAATGTACTGGACAATGATCCAGTGGTCATTGCCCGTGATCAGCTGTAACCCTTGCAGCTGCGTGCGACCCCTAGGTACTCCCCGGTGGGCATCGCCTCCCTGATTTCGGGGAAGATCGCCGCTATCGGGAACCTGGAGGTGGTGGCGCACCAGCTGGGGATGTACATGGTGACCGTCATGGTGGGCCTGGCCATCCACGGGGGCTTCATCCTCCCACTCATCTTCTTCATCATCACCCGGAAGAGTCCGTGTGCCTTCTACTCCGGAGTCTTCCAGGCCTGGATCACTGCGCTGGGCACCGCCAGCAGGTGTGTGTGTGTGTGTGTGTGTATGTGTGTGTGTGTGTATGCGTGTGTGTGTGTGTACGTGTGTGCGCGCGTGGGACGTTTGCACGTGTGTTGAAACCTTACGAAACCCCATATGTGAGGATGTTGAGTTCAGAGGATGTTGAGCTGTTGTGTTTATCTTGATATTATCCAGATAAGTATGACGAATGAGTACGGCCGTGTATTTGCGGTGTGGATATTTAGGGTAACACAAGTTCGTGGTCCGTTTCAATGCAAGTACTGTAGGCTGAAAAGCATCGGCCAGGACGGCCAGAGGAGCGCGGATACGGGCGAGCCGAGAGGAAGTTCTGTCAGACTGATCCCGTGTTGTCAAAATATGGTTCTCTGGATTACCAGGCATCAGCCAAACGGGCTTCAACTGTCGTTTTGGCACATTACCACGGCTTTAGAGAAAAAGGGCTAATCCTATCAACCTTTCCCTAATGAAATCATGCCCTGGGCTTAGTTTAAGGCTGACATCTAAATTCCTTTAATTCACATATTGGATTATAAAATTGGCCCCGCCTTCCTGCTATGGTCAGGATGTTTATCCTTATTCATCATTTCTCACTCTTTTCCTCGTCCTGCTTTCTCCCTCTCCCTATCAAACTCTCCCATTCTTTTTTGCTTCTTTCTACTACTTTGCCTCTCTCTCTCTCTCTCTCTCTCTCTCTTCTTTTCTCTCTGACTCCTACCTTATTTTCTCTTTCTTTCTCTCACCATCCTTCCCTCGGTACCCCCTCTCTCTCTCTCCCTCGCCCCAGCGCGGGGACTCTGCCCGTCACGTTCCGCTGTCTGGAGGAGAACCTGAAGATCGACAAGCGCGTGACGCGTTTCGTGTTGCCCATCGGCGCCACCATCAACATGGATGGCACGGCGCTGTACGAGGCCGTGGCGGCCATCTTCATCGCCCAGATGAACGACATAAACCTGGATGGGGGGCAGATCATTATCGTCAGGTAGGGCTCAGTCTCGGTGTGTGTGTGTGTTGGGGGGGGGGGGGGGGCGCTGACATACTGCACACAGACACACACACTCGGGGTGTTGTGGGCCTAGCTAACCTGGAAACCAGACTTCCTCGTAAAAAAAACTACAACTCCCTTTTGCGATACAGGCTGGACTTCTACCCGCCCAGAACGTTTTCAGTGTAATTATAATTCGCCACACTCTAGTGAACACACAAATTCACACAGGTGAATGAGCGGCGACAACCACACACAACACACACACACAAACACACACACACGCATCTGCAGTCACTAGTGGAAATTGTTCCCTGCATTTCTCCCATCCAAGTTGCAGAGCAGTGGGCAGCCATCGTTCATGGCCAAGCCAAGTGCTCAGTCCAGGTCCTGGTCAGGGACAGGACTGAAGAGCATCTGTTGTTCTTCTGCATGTTTTTCATATTGGTTTCTTTGGGAGGAAACCCATGCGAACACGGGGAGAACATGTACACTCTGCACAGAAAGGCCCGGAGACCTTCTTGCTGTGAGGAGACAGTACTACCCAGATAGCAAGCGGATCTGGGCCATATACAGGCCAGATCTGGCCCTTGTGGCTTAGTTCCGGCCCATATATGGCCTAGATCCGCTTGCTATCTGGGTAGGCACTGCGCCACCGTGACGCATGTGAATGATTTCAGGGCTCAGTGCCTTTTGCTCAACGACACTTCAGCTCATGCCGGGGGCAGGGATCGAACCAGGGACCTTGCGATTGGGAGTATCTGCCTTGACAGACTAATCCTTCAGCCAGCATAGCAAAACTTTTGTCAAATCCAGCCGGAAGACCGGCAAAAATATATTTTACTCAGAGAAACTCCGCTAGTACATATTAATGTTCTTGTTTAGTTGTTGTTATTGAGTTTATTTCTTCAATAACTGCACTTATGGCTGTTTATTCTACTAACGTTAAAGATACCCTCATCACTTCAGGACGGGAGATTGTTTCGCTAGCAGCCTGTATATCATTTTCATGCGTCAACTATATGAACCAATCAGTGACTATTTTCTACTGGGGGGGCAGAACAGCAGTTAGAATGCAGTCACTGATTGGCCCAGTTAAAATGTAATTTCTGGAAATCGAAGTGGATGGGAAGAAGTCCAGACTGATTCACAGAGAGCAGAAAGTGAGCTCACGTGATCAGGATGGCAATTGTATGCCTACCTTGGAAGTTACAGTGTATTCATTGTTCTGATGAATCTTGAGAGAAATGTCTTATTAATATCTAAGCATACATGTTGTCTTGTACTAAGGGACACTGTGAGCTAGGGAGATTAGATGTCTGCCTGTGTGCGTGTGCTGTGTGCGTGTGCTGTGTGTGTGTGTGTGTGTGTGTGTGTGTGTGTGTGTGTGTGTGTGTGGGTGTGTGTGCGTGTGCTGTGCGTGTGTGTGTGTATATGTGTGTGTGCGTGTGCTGTAGAGGCCTAGAGAAGAAGAATGATGCCCTTGGTGACCTTTATCTAATAACTTAGCTGGTACGCAGTGGGGGCAGGAAGGAGCCAACTTAAGAATAACACCAAGACCTTGGGACTTGATTTGGAGACGGCAGCCATGCAGAGCGGGCACTTAGACCATGCTGAGAGTGTCTATTCAATAGACACTCTCTATGTAGTTTTCAATAGACAATTCAATAGACTCTATTGTATGCTGAGCATCTATAGTAAACTTATATCTGTCGCTGCTTCCTATCCCGTGTTGGAGTGAATTCTTCACTGATTCATTGCAAGAAAGTCAATGAAGATCGTGGTTATAGTTAGGTGATGCTGCACCCCTTTATAAAACTTTCAAAAAACACAGCGCAGAACAACAAAACAAGAAGACATCAAAAGCCAGCAGTTCCGTGGGTTATCCTGGTGAGCTATACTATGCCTTTAGAAATAGTCCAGAGTGAACTTGTGTATGCATAGACCAGTGAACCACTGTTTCACTAAATGTATTTTTGGGGAGTCCGATCCCTGTCACAGCTGTCAACCGGCCATGCCTGCCTGCTCTGTTCATTGTCACTTACTGTAAGACACTGAAGCTGTTCACTCTTGACTCTCTTGACATGTCAGGTGACCCCGGGCACGGTGCCCCGGACGTGAGATTTTAGCAGGCCTTCAGAATGTCAACAAGTGGCCTTGTTGTCCAAGGGGGTGATTAATTACAAACAGCTAAATCCCTCTCCCGCATTCCTCTCTCTCTCTCTCTCTCTCGAGGCCAATCCAGCCTGCCTGTGGCACAGAATCGATGATTCACAAAAGGCCTACCTTTACCCATGACGCAAACTCTCCTGGCTCTGGTTTCAGGTCCAGCTGGCTGACCGATGGCCATCCCAAGCACACCCCCCCACCCCCCCCCCCCCCCGCCCCTCCAGCTGACAGAGAGCAGCGCCACCACTTCCTATTGTTCTTCCTGTGACCACTCATGGCCCCCCTAACTGTCTATGGGGGTCTCAGACATGCTACAAGTAACACGTACAGTAGTACATTTGTGGCTGGCAACTCTAGAATATGGAATGTGCATAGGCGGTTCTGGGGGGGGGGGGCGGGGGGGTCAGTGCCCCTGTAATATTACGCCTGGACCCCCCTGTGACCCCCGTAGCTATGGTGAATATTTACACCTCCAGCACACATGACAGCTCACTTCGGTTAATGCAGGCAAAAGGCACAGTACTTATATCTAAGGGATAAATGGGTCTTTTTTCCTCAAAAATATGAATACTCAAACAACGATGGAATCTTTTGTGGCAAACACAATGCCTGCTCATAAAAGCAGACAAGCTAATACAGCACAGATTGGTGCATAGAAGATTCACCACAATCCAGGAAATAAAGTGTTTGATGCTCAAAAATTCCGGGGGGGGGGGGGGGCAGACCTCCCTTCATGGGTCCCCATGAATGTGAAGCACCCCCGTCCCAGAAAATAATTCCAATGTTTGGTACCCCTAAAATCACATGTGGCCACAGCCTGGACCCCCCATTTGAAATGGACAAGGAATGTGGCATCTCAACACTCATCCATACTCATCCTTACTCATCCTTAATATGGTCACACTGGAGGCAATGGCATCGGCCTGTGGATTGAAATGTAATAAAGAGTGACATTGAATATGTTGTAATGCAGCTTTGCAATGGATTGAACAGCCTCTCTTTATTATAGTGAAGTGTGTTGAAGACTCAATTGTTTTCTGGTGTGAACTGTCCAGTGTGCAGATCAAGGGAAGAGGATGACAGGCCTTCTGCCTCAGCCCGGCGTACAGACCGGACAGTCACATTTTATCACGCCTGACTGTTGCTTTTGTTAATCCCTGTTTGGGACACCGACATGATGTAGCAACAGAACCACCACATTCTCTGCCGGTGCCAAACACAGGTTCGAGAGGGTGTGAAGGACTTTATTTGTGTCAAGGATTGCACTGCAGTACTGGTAATGGGATCTGATTTCTCTCCCCCTCTACAATACCCACCCCCTCCTCCAGTATGACAGCCACCCTGGCCAGTGTGGGGGCGGCCAGTATCCCCAGCGCTGGCCTGGTCACCATGCTGCTGATCCTGACCGCTGTAGGACTGCCCACGCAGGACATCAGTCTGCTCATCGCCGTCGACTGGCTGCTGTGAGTCTGGGACCGGGGGCTCCGCCTCCTCCTCATCATCATCATTATCATCATCATCATCACCACCATCATCATCCATCATCATTCTGTCATTCTAGTCCTTTTTGTCAGGTTGTGTCAGACCTGGGTCAAAATACTGTTTGAAATCATTTCAGTTACTGTGCTTATCTTGGTTTTGTCTGGAACAATAGAACCAATGGGCTAATGCAATTGAAATTAATTCAAATTATTATTATTTTTTAATTAAATTATAAAAGTATTTCGACCCACATCATGATTTAAGTTGTGTCTCAGTGAGAGAAAATGGTAATCAATGACCCCTCCATTCAGTGCATGATTACTTGAAAATCAATGTTAATTTAGACGAAAACTATGACGAAAATGAGTCATCAACGACCAACAAACAAACTAGTTTATGATGACAAAAACTATAAAAACAAATAAAAACTAGACGAAAATGCTAGGGAGGGATGATTTGGGAAGCGATCCAATCAGAATGCAGAGATTGCCATGAAAGTCGTGGCTCATGCTGAAAAAACTAAAACTCAGGCAAGGCGCATAGAAATGTAATTCAGTAACTTTGTCCATCAGGCTTATAGATATTTCCTCCAGGAGTATATGAGTTTGGAAATTCTAGAGAAATGCTTAAATAATGCATTACACTTTAACTAAACCCATTCTATTTTAGTCGACTAAATCCACTGTATATTGTCGACTAAAATCTGCTATTTAGTCAACTTAAACTAGACTAAAACTAAAACACTTCAGATGACTGAAATATGAATAAAACTAAGCCTTGGCTGACGGCGTTTGTCTGTCCGTCCCAGTGACCGGCTGCGCACCTCCATCAACGTGTTGGGCGACTCGTTTGGCGCCGGCATCGTGGACCACCTGTCGAGGGCGGAGCTGGCCGAGTTCGACGCCGAGCTGCCTCCGCCGGAGGAGCTGGAGTTCGAGTTCATCCCCCCGCCGCCCGTCCTGACGGAGATGTACCTGATGGACGCCCTGAAACCCCCGCAGCTTCCCCCGCGCTCCCCGCGCCCCGTCAGACTCAACCACCACGGCCCCTCCCTGTCCCGCCCCGTCTCCCGCGCCCACTCCCCGATGTCCGTCCGCTCTCCGTCCCCCCGGTCCGTCCTCTCCCCTTCCCCCCCCTCCGTCCTCTCCCCCTCCCCCCCCTCCGTCCGCTCCCCCTCTCCGCGTTCCGTGTGCTCCCACCCTCGCTCGCCGCGCCACTTCTGCGCCCGCTCGCCGCGCCACGCCCACCGGACGGAGCTCGGCTACTGCGCCCTGCCCACCCACGACAACCAGGTAGGCTCCGCCCCCTCCCCTCCCCTGTCCCTCCCTCCCTCCCTCCCCCGCACCCTCGACCGGCCCGTCGCCGAGGCCGCGCTCAGGTAGCCTACGTGTGTCGCGTTCCTCGTTCCTCGTAGAGCTCACTCCGCCTCTGCTTCCCTTGACCCGTCCAGATGGCCGGCTTTCCTCGCTGCTACCGAGAGAGAGACAGGGACCAGGACGGAGGGAGGGAGAGACCGCGCGGGCGAGAGAGTGAGACGGAGGAAGAGGAGGAGAGATTGAGGGTCCTGGACCTGAGCGAAGGAGAGGAGAGCGACGACACGGCCTACGACCGGCGGCACGCTGGCCAGCCCGCCGACTTTCCCTGAGCGGGACTCTGCCACCGCCGCCACCACGACGACGCCTCTCTTTTGGTTTCGCCACAGTTTTACTACAGCTTAACCCACTTTATGGCACTTTTCCACCCTGTAGCACGGTGGTCTTGTTCAGAGGTTTTGGCACAGGGGAGCCGGTGCTCTGCAAATGGTTACTATCTGGCTGTAGTACTTGTTTTGTTTGAATGATCATGTTTGATTTGAGTGTTGTCTGATACAAGTGATCGTTAAGCTTGCTTCGAGCGTCATATTCATATTTGTTATGTTGCATAATGGCAACGCCCATAGTGGTCTCAGGTGGGCGCTTGGAGGCACCTCAAACCCAATGCCCTGACTTTGGCACTTTTACGTGCTGCAGAAGTGAGGGAGAGTGTTATTTCCTCACCCTTTTTCATAATTTTAGTAAGCATTTTGATGTCATAGTTTCATGGTCACACCTACCAGTAGCCAGTACCTAAACATCCCTTCCTCCTAGCTGCCTGGCGATAGAGACTTGGGCGTCTGTTGTTTTGATAAAAGTATTTTAGAGCTGAGGCCTCCTGTTCATGTGGTCCGTGTCAGTTAACGCACAATCTTCAGCATCGTCTTCTCAACAAACACAGCCTGTCTGTAGAATAGCAAGGGCGTACGCCTGTACCGTGTAGGAAGTGAATCAAACCATCTAATGAACTTTAACGTTACGTTATCTTTATACAGTTTGTACTGAAAAGAAAAACGGTGTCAGTTGATAATTTTATACAGCACTACCTCCTCTCTCCTCCTCTCAGTTCATCCATCTGACCTCCTCCTCTCTCCTCCTCAGTTCATCCATCTCACCTCCTCCTCTCTCCTCCTCTCAGTTCATCCATCTCACCTCCTCCTCTCTCCTCCTCTCAGTTCATCCATCTCACCTCCTCCTCTCTCCTCCACTCATCCATCTAACCTCCTCCTCTCTCCTCCTTTCAGTTCATCCATCTGACCTCCTCTCTCCTCCTCTTAGTTCATCCATCTAACCTCCTCCTCTCATCCATCTCACCTCCTCCTCTCTCCTCCTCTCAGTTCATCCATCTACCCTCCTCCTCCTCCTCCTCCTGCTGCTGTTCCTCTCTATGAACAGAACTAAAACCTCCACCAGCGATTTACCTCACTTTGTTCCTGAAATGACAATCATGACATTAAGAAATCATTTATGGTTTGTATTGTTTGTTGTTGTTTGGTGTCTGAAATGATGGTTGTTAGTCGTTTTTTCCGCTCAAATGCACAATGGTCAGTTTTCATTTGGATGTGTTACTAGTTGTTTCATTGCTCTTGTACTTAAATTATTTAATGAACTATTTATTGTTGTACAATATTACCTCTGGTTCTCTCTTTATAGTGTATGCAATAAAATCTGAGAGATTTATTTAAATTAATGACGCTTCTTTGGTACAGTATTGTATTTCTCTAAACCGCAAGGATTTGTGCTAAAAAGGGGACACACGTCATCGTTTGGTCACTAAAGACAGCAGAGAAATCCCGCGGACGAGGATATTACTGGAGGCTGGCATTGCATCATATACCAACAGCCATGATTACACACCACAAGCCACACAGAGCACACAGCGTTACACTTCCACACTGATGAGACTATATAAGACGCACAGAGAGATACCAGCCACTCTTAATCCTCTCAGAGGAGAGACAGGGGACGAGGAAGGAGAGATGAGGGAAGGAGAGATGAGGGAAGGAGAGATGAGGGAAGGAGAGATGAGGGAAGGAGAGATGAGGGAAGGAGAGATGAGGGAGGAGAGATGAGGGAAGGAGAGATGAGGGAAGGAGAGATGAGGGAAGGAGAGAGCGAGGGAAGGAGAGAGCGAGGGAAGGAGAGATGAGGAAAAGAGAGAGCGAGGGAAGGAGAGAGCGAGGGAAGGAGAGATGAGGGAAGGAGAGATGAGGGAAAGAGAGAGCGAGGGAAGGAGAGAGCGATGGAAGGAGAGAGCGAGGGAAGGGGAGAGTGAGGGAAGGGGAGAGTGAGGGAAGGGGAGATGAGGGAAGGAGAGAGCGAGTGAAGGAGAGATGAGGGAAGGAGAGAGCGAGGGAAGGAGAGAGCAAGGGAAGGAGAGAGCGAGGGAAGGAGAGAGCGAGGGAAGGGGAGATGAGGGAAAGAGAGAGCGAGGGAAGGAGAGATGAGGGAAGGGGAGATGAGGGAAGAGAGAGCGAGGGAAGGAGAGAGCGAGGGAAGGAGAGAGCGAGGGAAGGAGAGATGAGGGAGGTCTGTGAGTGGGGTAGGAGAGCGGCAGATGGTCAGAAAGACGTCAATCCTCCCTGTTCTTCCCAGACGCTATCGGGTCAATGCGGGTAATCGCGAAGGCGGCTGACGTTAGTGTGAGCACTGTGCACGTCAGAGAAAGAAGAGGAGGAGGAGGGGACAGACGCAGAGAGAGATGGAGGGAGTGAGCAGAGAGAGAGAGTAGTAGAGAGATGGAGGGAGTGAGTAGAGAGAGAGTAGTAGAGAGATGGAGGGAGTGAGTAGAGAGAGAGAGTAGTAGAGAGATGGAGGGAGTGAATAGAGAGAGTAGTAGAGAGATGGAGGGAGTGAGTAGAGAGAGAGTAGTAGAGAGATGGAGTGAGTGAGTAGAGAGAGTAATAGAGAGATGGAGGGAGTGAATAGAGAGTAATAGAGAGATGGAGGGAGTGCGTAGAGAGAGAGAGTAGTAGAGAGATGGAGGGAGTGAGTAGAGAGAGAGTAGTAGAGAGATGGAGTGAGTGAGTAGAGAGAGTAATAGAGATGGAGGGAGTGAATAGAGAGCGTAATAGAGAGATGGAGGGAGTGAGTAGAGAGAGAGAGTAGTAGAGAAATGGAGGGAGTGAGTAGAGAGAGAGTAGAGAGATGGAGGGAGTGAGTAGAGAGAGAGAGAGTAGAGAGATGGAGGGAGTGAGTAGAGAGAGAGAGAAGTAGAAAGATGGAGTGAGTGAGTAGAGAGATGGAGGGAGGGAGTAGAGAGAGAGTAGAGAGAGATGGAGGGAGTGAGTAGAGATGGAGGGAGTGAGTAGAGAGAGAGTAGTAGAGAGAGAGATGGAGGGAGTGAGTAGAGAGAGAGAGTAGTAGAGAGAGAGATGGAGAGAGTGAGTAGAGAGTAGTAGAGAGAGTGATGAAGGGAGTGAGTAGAGAGAGAGAGTAGTAGAGAGAGAGATGGGGAGAGTGAGGGAACGAATCAGACCACCACCTGTAGTCAACCTTGGCTGCAGGTCTCTGCGTATCGGGCCAGTCTTTACACACAGAGGAGGGACGGTCTCTCTAGTCACACTCACCTCCATTGAAACCTACTGGAGTAGTTCTCTGCTTCGAACATCAGCAGGAGGCTAACCTCAGCAGCTCCTGTGTCGGCACCCATGTTGATTCTACCCACGGTACATTTTGACAGTAAAGGAATGTTGCCTGAACCAGTGAGCCATGCCATGAGTGTCAGTCTGGAATGAAGCACTAATCACAGCTATTATTCTTAAAACCTCGCATGAGAGCGCTCTCCCTTCAGCACATGACCCGGGGACACGTCACCCCGTCAGCAACAGGCGGGTCAGGAATTTAATCATCGGGACCATCATCACGAGAGGGGGTCACGAAGGACATCATCTGCGCCAAAACCCCGTCGTGATCTTCACCGCGTCAGCTTCTTCTGCAGCGCGTCCGCCTTCTCTTTTTTTTTCCACGACACCTACTTTTCTTTTTTTGTTTGTTTTTATTTCATTTTAAAACGTCGAGGTGTCGTCAGTCGCGATACATGAGTTTCAAATGTAGTCCTAGACCTGCCATGTTGAGGACCAACACAGGTGTTTCAACTTTCAAATGAAAGGATTCTATGCAGTAGAGCCAATCAGAAATTGAAACACCTGTGTTGGTCCTCAACATGGCAGGTTTAGGACTACATTTGAAACTCATGTACACGCACAGAATTTTCTTTTAGGGTTTCGCGGATCAAATGTCACAAGCCCCGCATCTCGGTTCATTCCATTCGCGGTCCGCCCCGCCACATTGATACGCGCATCGTTATGTCTAAGCTCGTGCCCTCCCCTCACACCCCTGGCGCGTGAAGTCAACCTCACGGGATGTGCAGAGTGATGTCATGGCCCAGCTGTGTCAGGTGGGCTCATGTTCAAGAGCAGAGGGACCTCTAGAGGTGGACGAGTTAATTGCACGGGTGGATAGTCTGGGCTCTGTACGAAATCCATCCTTTGCGTTAGGTTTGATACAATTCCAGCCTTCCACGTGCCTCGCTCAGTGCTTAGGAGACACTCGCGTTCATAGTTAAATCATCCAGATATTGAGGTGGGGTGTGTGTTATCCGTGAAAAGAAGGAGACATGATCACAACGAGAGTGTCAACAAGATAACTGATAAAATAATCTTTACTAAATACACATTATATAAACCGAGATCACACTCAGTCATACAGTAGAACACACACAGTGTAGGTCATCCCACACACATAAGCGCACACACATACATTCTCTCTCTCTCTCTCACACACACACACACACAAGCATGTAGGCGCTCGTGGTACATCTGCCCCGGACTGGGGGGGGTTAATATAGGCCGTCAGCACGACTCCAGTCTGGGCCCTGCTGGTCAAGCAGACAGACCGCCGCTGGGAGTCAGCTCCATATGTACTCTGGTCTGGGATCAGATTTCCCTGCCGCCAGTCCTGTCTGTATCCATTACGCTGTGGAACGCCTGCGCTGGCCCTGGATCAACGCCTAGGGCGGCTCTCTGTCCGCACGCCACAGCCCCCCTGACCAATCTCTTTCTTTCTTTTCACGTCAACACCGTTATCAGCGTCCACATTGTTATCTCGTCAACACTGTTATCACGTCGACATTGCTATCAGGTTAACACTGTTGGCACGTCAACGCTACACTGTTATCATGTCAACACTGTACTGTTATCACGGCATTTTTTTTGTTTGTTATAACACTCATGTGGGCGCGTCCTCATCGTAAGCCGCGCCAGGGCACGACAGCACAAGTCCACTCTTCTCACACGATCACTAGCAATATACAGTACGATAGATTATTTTAAGGTTTTTGCATAGACGAATAATACAACCAGGTAAATATGTAATAAATAAATAAATATACAGTCTGTCTGTTTCACCATCTCTGTTGTCAATATGGCAACATACTGAAAATCATTCAGTGACACAGTGTTGAGCAAAATAGCGACTTTTAGAAAATGCATGTCAATGTATGTAACTGAATTCTGTCCGATGATAGTGTGATCAGTCCTGTGAGTAAAATGCAGTGCATGCCATTGACAGTGCGAGCGTGCGATCCAGTCCTCGTATAAATAGCATCTGTTTCATATCTTCTCCTGTTCCCTTCTGCGGTCTCTCTCTTCCCCTCCCCTCTCCCTCTCTCTCTCTCTCTCTCTCTGAGGGCAGTACGCCAGGGCTGCCGTGTTCTCTGTCCCTCTCGGCCTCTCCCTCACACTTGGGTGACCAGGGGCTCCCTGAGGAAGTTGACCTCCCCGAGGAAGTTCGGCTCCCCCGCCGGCCCCGCACACAGCCCCGCTAGCAGGGTCCCGTTGAGGGGGGCGCAGATCCCCCTGCAGTCGGCCGAGTACAGGGGCGCGTAGTCCCCCTCGGCCCCCTCGTCCCCTCCCCCTCCCTCCTCCTCCTCCCCGTCCTCCTCGTCGTCCTCCCACAGCGAGGTGGTCACGTGGGTGTACTCCTGGGTGTCCTCGCACTCCATCTCGCGGTGGTAGAAGTAGCTGAAGTTGGACACGATGACGGGCACGGGCAGCGAGATGGTCAGCACGCCGGCGATGGCGCACATGGACCCCACCAGCTTGCCGCCGACCGTCTGGGGGTACATGTCGCCGTAGCCCACCGTGGTCATGGAGACCACGGCCCACCAGAAGGCCTCGGGGATGCTGGTGAACGCCGTGCCGGGGTGGTCGACCTCGGCGAAGTAGGCGGCGCTGGAGAAGAGGATGACCCCGATGAAGAGGAAGAAGATGAGCAACGCCAGCTCGCGCAGGCTGGCCTTCAGCGTCTGGCCCAGGATCTGAAGGCCCTTGGAGTGGCGCGACAGCTTGAAGATCCGGAAGACGCGCACCAGACGGATGACGCGGACGATGGCCAGAGAGCCCGACTGGGCGCCCCGGGCCTTGGCCAGCTCCGTGCCCAGCGTGACGAAGTAGGGAATGATGGCGAAGAAGTCGATGGTGTTCATGACGTCCTTGACGAAGTCGGTCTTGCTCGGGCAGCAGGCGAAGCGCATGATGAGCTCGAAGGAGAACCAGCAGATGCACATGGTCTCCACCAGGAAGAAGGGGTCTTGGAAAGGGCTGGAGGTGGGCGGGACCTGGATGGTTTTGTTGGGGTTGTTGGGGTCGGGCTGAGTGGTGTATTGCTGGAGAGAGAGAGAGAGAGAGAGGGAGGATGAGAGAACGAAAATCAGAACAGGCCCAGAGGGAAAAGAAGCAAGAGGGGAAAAAGGTGTCAAAGAGGACGGAGAGACAGGTAGAGGTGAAAGGTCAACGAGGGGAAAGCAGAAACCAGGCAGGAAAGGGGGGGGGCGCGGGGGGGCTTGTTAAAATGACTGGTCGTCCCACCGGCCCCATCAACTGACAAACCATTCTAATCTTTTCTAAGCCTTTTTAGAGCAGCACCCCAACATTTTCACTTACACCCCCCCCACACACACACATACACACTAAGGCCTGATTTATAGTCGACGAGACCTTGCGTGGCCTTGCGAAGCTTGCGTTGCTTGCGCTTATGTAGTTTGCGTCGACTATGAATCCGGCCTAAATATGTTCTGCACATGTGTGGACATGTTTATTTTAAAGGTGAGTTTTTTCCTCAGCAAATTTGGAGAATGCGTCGTGTCATCATGATCAGATTAAGACCGTGAGATTGATGATACTGTGTTGATGCCGCTGTCTTTTTTACTGTCTGTCAAACACACTGTCGTTCCCGCTCTCTCTTTATGTCGATAGATTGACGATATGAATGCGTTTCTCTATATTTAAACACAAGAAAACATTCTAAATCATGTGTCGCTGGCTTGTATTACAGTACAGACACTGGCATGGCCATGGAATCTCACACTTCAATTTGCCCAGACCACGTATTCTGAGAATAGAAAGTCAACATTATCTTTTAATGGTATGTCAATACCATGTTGTGATTCAATTATTTCTGCATATGCAAGTTGCTTGTGTGTGTGTTTGTGTGTGTGTGTGCGCACATGCATGTGTGTGTACGTGTGTGTGTGTACGTGTGTATGTTTGACAGAGACAGATCGAGAGAAAGAAGGTGTGTGTGAGAGAGAGAAAGAGGGAGAGAGCAGGTGCGTTAGAGAGAAAGGATGAACACATCACATCGGCCAGAGATGCTTAAACCAGTACAAATGACTAACCTACAAACGCCCCCACACATTTGTCACCCACTTTAGTTCCAGTTCTCTACACATTTATAAAGTTCACAGATCGAGACCCCACCACCCTTAGAGACATTCTAACTCTGCGTCACCCAATAAGAAAGACCTCACAACCACAGCTGATCATAGAACCACAACTTTACTGCAGAGGGTCTCTGTTTAGTTATACCAGTTATAGCAGTGCGCTGATTTTCCTGAATGCCTGTTTATGTGTGTGTGTGTGTGAGTGTGTGTATGTGTGTGTGTGTGTGTGGTTGAAGCCTAGGATCATAAGTGAGCGCATTCAATTCAATAAATCTTTATTGTCTCCAGAGGGCAATTCGGGTGCAGCTTACAAACATAAACACTACAAAATCCACAAAAGAAACTCGTAACATTATAAGAACATAAGCGACGCGGGCGGGACAGACGAGCTGCTAGTCGTTACTAGTGGGCAGCTAGTGGTCGGTGTTTGTGCCAGGACGCGTACTGTATGTGTGCGTGTGTGCGCGTGTGTGCGCGTGTGTGTTTTTGTGTTTGTGCATGTGTTGCGAGGGTACTTGTGCCAGTAAACGCAGGCAGTGCTGTGTTTCAAATTTTTTGCATGATCCCGGAAAAACCGAAGCCTCCTTGTCATCGTGCCATTAAGCGCATGAGGATCATTTTGTGTCAGTCATCAAATACTGTAGGTGTCCTGTAAGTCTCTTTCCATACCTCTTTCAGTGTGTATGAGTCAGAGTGTGTTTATTAATATGGACATGCGTTTATGTGTTGATGTGCTCTCAGGGTTGTCCTTCTTCTATATATAGCTCCTCAGATCTCTAAGGGGTAACATGAAACGATCTCTCCTCTCATCTCCCTTGCCCTCCCTCTCTCCCTCTCTCTTTCTACCTCTCTCTTTCCGTTAATATCTACTTTGCCGGTCCATCATGAAGGGGCGGCTGTAGCTCAGTTGGTAGAGTGGGTCGTTCAATGATCGAAGGGTCAGCGGTTTGAATCCCAGCTCCGACTGTGCACGTGTCGAAGTGTCCTTGAGCAAGACCCCAAATTGCTCTCAATGAGCAGCTTAGCACCTTGGTGTGTGAATGGGTGAATGAGAGGCCATTGTAAAGCGCTTTGAGTGCCGCTAATGTGGAAAAGCGCTATATAAGTGCAGTCCATTTACCATTTATCAGTTCCGCAGTTTACCGGGCCGCCCTGGCAGGAATCCCCGGACGAGTCAAATGTGAGACACAGATGGACAGCGGTCTGGAGATAACGTTGCCGGACCGTTGCGCTCTTTGTGCGGTAGCGGTGACCCCCCCCCCCCCCCCCCGGGCTCTCCACTCGCCCTCCACCTCCCAGACCCATGCCTGGTCTGTTCTTCCTCTTCCTCTCACTCTCTCATCCCTGCCTCGCTCTCTCACCTGCCCTTCTCTCCTTCACACTCTCTCTCTCTCTCGTTTCCCAGCCTCCTCCTCTTTCTCCTCAATCTTTCCCCGGGCTTCCCTTCCCCACTCCTCCCTCCCCTCCCCTCCCTCCCTCCCATTCCGTGCCCTCGATCCAAGTGTATCGGATTTAACGGCGCGGCTAAAATAATCTCGGCGATAACCCTCCTCCCTCCTTCTCCCTTCGTCCCTCCCTCGCGCTCTCTCTCTCTTTCCATGCCGAGCTCGTTGGCGTAACCCTAGCCCGGGCTCCGACCCTGACCTCACACTCGCGGCCGGTCCCCCTCTCTCGTCCCGTGCGCCCAGCGTGGCAGGGGCGCCGCCGCCGGCGATGGGCTCCTCAGGGGCAAACCGACCTACGTCTGTTCCATCCCTATGTGTGTGTGTGTGTGTCTATGCGCGCCGGTGTTTAATCCCGTGAGGAGGCAGCTCGGTCGGTCTGACGGCGTTCGCGTCCCTCAGCGGTGGCGCCCGACTGTCACCGACTGACCGTCCGTTGCCCTTTGATGTCCACCTCTTCCGTCTCCCGCCCGGTCGCTGAGCGCTGTTCCCATCGCAGCCGGTCAGCTGTGCCTTCCCCCCTCCCTTTACTCCTGCACTCCCCCCGCTCGCGCTCTCCTCCTCCACCTCCTCCTCCACCTCCTCAACCTCCACCTCCTCCCGTACCTCCTCCCCTACCTTCTCCCGTACCTCCTCCCCTACCTCCTCCCATCCCAAACACCTCTGTACCTTCCTCTGTCTGCTCCTGTCTGTTCTCTGTTTGTCCCCTCGACACACACACACACACACACACACACACACACGCTCCTCTCACCTCCCTCAGCTCCTTCTCGTTCCTGAACTCGGGTAGGGTCTCCAGGCAGAAGATCAGGATGGACACCACGATGACCATGACGCTGATGATGGCGATGATACGGGCGGCGCCGGAAGACTCCGGGTGCTCGAACAGCACCCATAGACGCCGCTGCACGTCGTTCTCCGGCAGCGGCTTCTCCTCGTCCTTGGGGAAGCCCTCGTCCTCCTTGAAGCGCGTCATGATGTCCTCGCCCAGCTCGTAGAAGCGCAGCTCCTCCATGAAGACGTCCAGCGGCACGTTGGCCGGCCGCCGCAGCCTCCCGCCCGATTGGTAGAAGTAGAGGATGGCGTCGAAGCAGATGCGGCTGCGGTCCAGGAAGAGTTCGTTGCGCAGCGGGTCGAAGTAACGCAGGCGGCGCCGCGGGTCTCCCAGAAGGGAGTCCGGGAACTGGGCCAGGGTGCGGAGCTGGGTCTCGTAGCGCATCCCCGACACGTTGATGGCCAGCCGCTCCGTCAGGGCCCAACCCCCCCTCCACAGGGAGCCGGAGCGGCGCGACGCCCTGCCCTCGCCCTTCTCCTTCTCCTTCTCGCCACCCTCCGTCTCCTTCTCGCCCTTCTCGGCCTTGTTGCGCTGGTCCTTGGTCTGCTTGTCGCCCATCCCGCCTCCCTCTCCCCCGCCCTCGACTCCTCCTCCCTTGTCGTGGTTATCCATCCCCTTCGCTTCTTTACCTCGTCACTTCGTTCTCGTTCTGTCCACAATTCCGCTCGAGGACGATTCGGTGTTTGTCGAGTCGCGCCAAGCGACGAAGACAGTTATGAATTCGGTGGAATTTAGAATCTCAGCTGAATTCGATTCTCACGGGTTGCAGCTGTGTGGCTACAGTTTCCTGAAAATCACAGAGACATGTCATTCGTCTTTTAAACATTGTGCCACAGAAATGCGCCTTAGAATTCAGCTCTACTTTCCAACTGTCACTGAAAATATAAGGTATCGATGATGAACTGAACACTTATACATTATCACTTATCCAGAGCTTAGTCCTAATATCCCAGTTAGTCATCTGAATATCTAAAAATTAATATTTTACCTAAGTTTATACTTTTATCAATCCACAGGACGCTCACATACAGTATGTACAGACATTATGAGAATCATGCTCAGAATTCTATACATTCTAGCCATAACAACGTGGTAACAGCTGTAGCACATAGTTCATGAGAAGCACACGTCTCTCACGCTCCTGCCAATCAGCTACTGTTGATTAAGCCATAGTGCAACTCCAGAGAATGACTCTGTTACTGTACCTGCAGCACGGGGTGTTTGACCCTCCCTCCCTCTGTCTGTCTCTCAGTCTGACTGTCCCTTGCCTGGTCTCTCTGTAGGTCTCTCCTGCCCACCTTCATGTGTCTGGTGTGGGAGGGGAATAGCCTAGAGGGGGGAGAGGGGGGATACCACAGCTCCTTCAGGGGCAGTGATAATCTGTGTCCTGTTTCCCCACCCTGGGTGAAGTTGAGATAGTTAAGCTTGTTTGTAGGTCACTGTCTTCGGTCTCTCCCACTCGCTCTCTCACGCTCACGATGTCTCCGGGGAATGCTGTCAGGTCGAAATTCAATCCGCCGCCCCTCGCCTCCCCAACCTCGGCACGGCCACCCTCGCCTCCCCCTCTCCCCCACCCTCAAATGTCAGCCCCTTAAAGTCTCTCACTTTCACTCACTCTCTTTTTCTCCCCCTATCTCTCTCTCTCGTTCGCTCTCCCCCTCTCGCTTTCAAGCGTACATGCATACACATCCCGAACACGTGTTAAGACACTTGGTGCCCCAAATGAACGTAGTCTACACTGTAAACTGACACATGCAAATATGCAGAGAAAACATGCAAATGGAGTGGCTACATTACTAGCATAAAGATATATTCTTTTTAAATTTCAGTCTTTTATATTTTTTAATTTGTGAAGGTACCTATCTTGATAGGCCTATTTTGTTCATGCATGGCGCTGTAGGCGTTTTATGCAGAAGTAGCCTACTAGCCTACAATTCCCATGAAGCCTTTATACAAACCCCATGATTAATGAGGAACTTTGGTTGATAAAAGGGATGCGACGGGGACAACGCAGCACAACGAATCGTTGAGTTGTTATAATTAGCTACTTTTTTACGTTG
This sequence comes from Borostomias antarcticus, assembly GCF_949987555.1. Lineage (NCBI taxonomy): Eukaryota > Metazoa > Chordata > Actinopteri > Stomiiformes > Stomiidae > Borostomias > Borostomias antarcticus. Next base: position 29,654,012 of record NC_140238.1, on the reverse strand, counting down.
TAGCCGGTAGCGCTAGTTTCTGGCTCATCTCCAGTGTCATTCATCAGCTGTCAGTCACGGAAATGTCATTGCGATATTGCAACAAAGTGGTCATTGTGACTGGGGGCTCAAAGGGGATTGGCCGAGGGATTGTCAAAGTATTCGGTAAGTCCTGGAATCACTGGCTTGGTTTCAATTCATTATTAGGTTGCATTTGAACTTGATGAAGTTTGACAGAAAGGGTGCACTGATTTTGTTTCTGTTGCAGTGGAGAATGGGGCAAAAGTTATCTTCTGTGCCAGAGGAGGTAGGCTACTGCACTCAATTAATACTTTATATATTGTAAATCTGTTAGCATCCTTGTGCATCACAGCATGATGGAATAGAATACAATTCTGCATTAAATGTGACTGCGAATTTGTAAATTAGCCTAGCATTAGCCTAAAATACTATTTCCAACTAACTAACTGTGTCATCTTATCAATTTACAGTGGAAGCAGGTCAGGCGCTAGAAGCGGAGCTAAACCAGGCTGGGCCAGGGTCGTGTAAATTTGTGTCATGCGACATCTCCAAAGAGGAGGATATCAAGGTATAAGGAAGCTGCATGTGATTGTCACGTGAACTCAAATGATCCCTGTCCTCGCCACGCGCTACACAGGGAAGAGGATGTGCGCTCGCAACGGATCACATGATCACAGCAACAACATTCTGTCAGCATTGTTACACTATAGCACTGACAGGTTGTTTGTTTAATGTTTTGAATACAACAAATGGGCTTTATTTATTTTCATACAGTTAAAGCCTTTACTTTCAGCTAAAGACCCTTTGCATTTATTATTTCCCCCAGGAACAATTTTGCAATCCTGAATCAACATTCACATGTCCAAACAATCAGCAGAGGTTACACAGTCGCGATAGAGGCTTGTGAATAAAAGCACACAGGAGGCTAGGGAGTAGGGACCTTCCTCAAACTGGTTGTGTTATTGATCATGTAAGCCTAATCCACTTAAGACTGGAAGTTTGTCTGCTCTCCAGGAGAAACGGGTCTAAAGTGATTTATAGACCGTGTAATTCATCGTTTCACTTATCCCAGACACATTACATTAAACTGCATGAAATCAAGCTGTTTCTTGTGAAAAAGAGCAATGTGATTTTCTCTTCACAGCGGTTAATTACTGTGACGGTTGAGCATTACGGTCAAATAGACTGTCTGGTCAACAATGCTGGGTGGCGTGAGTATACAGCTTAATTTTCAGACCAGTTAATAAGTCTGCATGGCAATAAACAGATTCTTATTATCAGAAATGTATTGGAGGGTGGTACTGATCACATGCCTTCATCTCCATCTCTCAGACCCACCTCACAAATCCACAGATGAGACGACAGCAGATGAATTTAGAGATCTCCTGAACCTAAACGTCATCAGCTACTTCTTGGCATCGAAAGTAAGTCTTGACCCAGTTCAATTTTTTCTTATTTAATGTGTTTGGGTGGTGCGTGTGTGCGTGCGTGTATGTGCGTGTGTGTGTTTATACAGTTGCAAAAGTGCAATATGTGTAGACAGGCCTATATGAAGTTTATTCCCGGGACCCCCCCCCCCCCTTTGCCCTTCCCAGTATGCCTTGCCCCATCTGCGAGAGCATCAGGGGAATATCATCAATGTGTCCAGCCTGGTGGGCTCCATTGGCCAGAAACACGCAGCTCCATACGTCGCCACCAAGGTGGGTTAACATGTCTATGTATGCCCCCCATTACCATCTGTTATGACCTAATACTGTGAGGCCTCATATGGATGGTGTGTCTCTTTTAATCCACAAGGGGGCGATTATTGCCATGACCAAGGCTATGGCAGTGGATGAGAGTCGATACCAAGTGAGAGTCAACTGGTGAGTAGAACTGGTCTCTGTCTCTTGTTTTGCTGGAATGTAAAGCAACAGTCTCATGATTCGACGTCCCCTTCCACCGCTTCCTTCCTGCTTTTGCCCTCCCTCCTGTCCTCTTACAACCATCTTTGAATCTCCTCCCTATACAGTATCACTCTTATTGGTAGATGGTACTTTATTGATCCTTGAGGGGAAACGAAAGTGTTACGGCAGCAGTATACAAGAAGCACAATCAAGACTACAAATCCCTCCAACCCTGCTGTCTAACACTGCCTGTGGTTTCTGTTAGTATCTCTCCAGGTAATGTGATGACCCCTCTCTGGGAGGAGTTGGCAGGACAGACAGGAGACGCCTCAGCAACCATTAAAGAAGGGGAACATGCTCAGGTTCATTCACCTTAGAATTCACAACAAAAGCTTTGGGAGGATGTATATTTGTTCAATCCCATTTGCTTGCTTCTACTCACACACATGGATCTCTTCTTCCAACAGCTGATTGGTCGAATGGGGACAGAGGCTGAGAGTGGTCTGGCTGCTTTGTTCCTGGCTGCTGATGCCACCTTCTGTACAGGGATAGACCTGCTCCTGAGTGGAGGAGCTGAGCTCAACTATGGCTTCAAGAGCCAGGTTCCATGAGCAGGCCTCATAGAGTCTCTTACTGTATAATGTTTTCAGACCAACACTGTTCTCTACTCTGTTTCAGGTCACTGAACTAATTAACTTCTTTGTGAGTGAAATAGATTTGGGTGAGTTTTATACATTTGATAAAGGGGCTTTTTATGATATCACAGGAGGGTTTTTTTTTTTTTTAAACAACTTTAGTTTATCAAATACAACCATAAAAAATGTAGATTTTGCCTTATGTTCAATAAAAACTGAACAAATGTATAAAAAGGTAAATCAATGAAACAGTTAATTATAATACGATTCTCTATATAGAAAACAGTTTGCATTATTTAGAACTAGACCAACAGGTGCAGGCTCAAACATAGAAGCTCAATGTGAAGGCACTCACCCACACTCATAGATTCTGAACTTGTATTCTTTTTCATAACAGTAAACTTGATTTATTTAGAATGACTTCATGTGCTTTTGACACAATTCCTAAAGAATCAAACAAACAATGTTTTGCGTGGCTGGGTTAATTGTTCATCACACCATCACTGTATAATGAACAATTAACCAAACCCAGCCATGTCAATCAATCAAAGCTTTATTTGTATAGCGCATTTCATACCCAGAGGCAACACAATGTGCTTTACAGAGAACAAGGGAGGTGGGTATACGAAAATTACATTTTCAGAGTAAGAGAATCTAAAAAACAACATAGGAGAGACATGGGAAATACTGGTGTGTGTTTGCTATGGCCCAGGCCTAAAGCCGGAAGTGGGCTGGTGTATGTGTGTGTGTGTTAACTAAATGCTACGACATCCACAGCAGACACAGGGGTATCTATCGGACTCAGGGAGGTCTGCTGGTGACAGTGGGGCATCCACTGGACCTGGTTAGAAGATAGGAGGGAGAGAGAGGCACTAGGGAGAGGGAAGGCAGAACATGTGACCTGTTATTGCATGTCCTCAGAGCAATGCCTGTCAACATATGCTCAAATCCTACACACCCACAGACATGTTCATTGTGCAATAATTTGGTCATACATTTCATATACTTACATATTATAAGTATATTTAGTGTTATTAAAGTTGTACATGTATTTCATTCAAAACTTTATATGTAGGCTAAACCTACTCTTGTTGTTGATTGTTATTGTTGATTGTTGAATGTACGTAGGCCTGCTGTGTGAGTTACTGTGAACCAAATTCCTTACATTTGTAAAAGGTATGTCTGGCTAATAAACCCCGATTCTAATTCACTGTTTCCTCTTACAGTACTTGGAACTGCTAATTAATCTTGTTAGGGAATTTAGGTGTGTGGTCACTGCCTTATGTTTCCAGGGGGCATTATATCAGCTTTCTAAACATGATTACATTTCAGGGTTCCCATTAGCCAACATTACACAGCTAAATTAATCTGCACCTGTTATGTTATTGTCATGCCTACCCCTTTAAATGCACGATAACCAATCAGATATCAAGCTTGCTACAACTCCCCGCACGTAGTCCAATCATATCCATCTCCATGTTAATCATCTGAACTCTGTTATTCTCCAAACATAAGGTTCCGGTTCTCTGAATTCGGACCATCTCCATTTGGCTTTCCGTGTTCCGTTTTATTTGGGAAATTAGTTGACACATCTAGCTATATGAATTTATGTCGGGGAAATACCGTCAAAATAAAGTTGCAAATTGTTTACTCGACAAATACATGTAAATAGTTTCATTAAAAATACAGATTTCTGACGACATTCCAAATACATATTTTTTTAAGTCTTCCAAAATAATCTCACCATTCAGGGATAATTAGGAGATATGATGAAAAAAGCTTCATCTCATTGGCTCAACAGAGAAATATGTATTTGATCATGCAAAGCATTAGCTTTGGTCCATAAGGAGCATTATATTTTCATCTTTGGGTCGAGCCGACTACAGCGAGGGCTGCCGTCTCCTCATCCTCCCCACTCACACAGCACTCGGCCAGTCTGACCAGATAGCAGCTCTGCAGTCCCACTCCCAGTTTGCAGTAATGCAGTAATGCAAGTTTTAACAGAGTGAGTTAACATGCAGTTCTAGTGCCTATTGTAGGCTACTGTAAGTGTGCTGAGAGGCTGGGTTATCATACCAAATATAAACTATATTTGCACTGTAGGAAGACAAAAATATCAATATCCCTTGGTCGCCTTGCCTACTGACATCTGGATTGGCCCCTGGAGTAAATAGTTTGTAAAATTCTCCATTCATTTTGCCTCTTTCTGAATTGCATATAATGCAAATTAGTTGATTGCGTCATCTAGCTACTTTTGGGAGAACCAACAGCAACATCCCTTACAGAGGAGTTGGCAACACTGTTGGCTCCAACCCGGAACGTAAATAACGATTGTGCTCTGAGTTAGTGTTTCCACACGAACTAGTTTACCATTCATAATCTACGTACTAGCGGCGATGGCAGCTCTTCGAACGGTGAGTCCAAAGATCAGTGCTTATCTTATCTTATCTTAGTTTATCTATATATCTGTTTACCGCTACCGTCTCTGTGAATAATTAATAATGATCCCCTGGTACTCAGCGCAACAGCAGCTCGCTATCTCTCTAGCTAACGTTATGCTAGCTAGAAAGCCAGCCAGTCTAGACTCCCAGGTCCTGCTCTGACATGAAGTTGGTAAGCGAGCTAAGCAGCTAGCTTACTAGGAAAAGGCGCCAGGGCAGCACACGTTGCGATGATAGTATTATGCGAGCTTATGGCTTTAATGCCACAACACACTTTAACATGTGACAATTTATGCGGTAACCGTTAGTAAACGTTATGGCACAAATAATCTATTGTTAGCTAATACGCTAGCGTTATTTCTTTAATCGCTTGTTCGGGCTATTTTGTTTTTCCAGATTAATTTCAGTTAGCCAATGCTCACGTAGCGAAATAAGCGTTTGAACGTTTATTATAGTTATCAAATGTAATTTATACCCTTCATAAAGTTCTGATTCTGATTCAGTTCTGCCACATCAGAAGTTGGCTTCTCTCCAGAAATGGTTTGGGCAGAGAAAGTTAGGCCTATGAATTCATTACAAAAAACCTTTAGAGAGAATAATATAGCCTAATATCTCGATCGATCTAAAATACTGCGTGTAGTGTTTTCATTCGCTTTTACTGATGCAATCAACATGCGTGTTGTGAAGCTATTTAAAGCTCACTGCTTGGCTTCAGCTGTCCCCAGCACACAAACCACACACAATAGTGCAGGTAGCACTACTGACCACATACACACACACATAAACAATGTCACGCTTAAACGTAGACACCCGTGACACTTTGCTGGCCCTCTGCTATTCTGGCAGGGAAGTGACAGCATGTCACCTTGAGTAAAAGGCAGGCTCACAACATTGCCTTCCGGAGCAGACGCATAGGCACTTATATCCATAACTCAAAAATTCTGTTAAGTGTTCTGGTATGGTCCCTGGTTTTTCTTGTCTGACTAGGCACTCCATGGACGGTTCCTTCAAGCGCTCCCCCTCTCCTTGGGGTCTTTGCGGTTCGCCAGCTCCTCATTCAAGGTAACAGCGTGAAGGAAAAGAGTTTTTATGAGTCTTTCATGACCATACACACCCAGTCAGCTGAGGCCTGAGGCTTTTACAGCCTGCTTTATTGGAGGACGGAAGTCTCCTTATGGCTCCAGGTGTCTGCGCCAACATGTGACCCTGTTCCCTTTCTTTTTCCTCCTGCATTCCTCATGATTTCATTATTTAATTCTGTGTAATTGAAGTGCTTAATTGGCCTCTGATATTAATTCCATATGAATCTATAATAATTTCCCTCCCGAAGCATGCACTATCAAGAGAAATCATTGTAATTCGTCAGTTCGTCTGTTCCTCCTCTTCTCCTTCTGTCTCGTCCTTTCCGCCCGTCCCTCCTCGCCTCAGGCCGCAGATATGACTATCGAGCGCAACCCTGTGACGAAGCCCAAACCGGACCCCTCCACCCTGCTGTTCGGCAAACAGTTCTCTGACCACATGCTGACCATCTATTGGTCGGATAAGGAAGGCTGGGAGGTGCCCCAGATCAAGCCTTTCCAGAACCTGTCTCTGCATCCCGCTACCTCTGCCCTGCACTACTCCATAGAGGTGAGTAGGGCTGGGTATCGATTCGAATTTCAAGAATCGATTCCGATTCACAAGGTTCAGAATCGATAACGATTCGATTTGATTCAATATCAATTCGGTTAGTGTCATAAAACCTGTTTTTTACTTGTAACCTTAATTACATGACTGCCAAGTTATGCAACACATCAACAGGCCTACTACGGCTGGGTATCGATACTGATTTCCAAAAATTAATGAATGAATCATTGAATGAATTAATGAACTATTCATTCATTCCTTCATTTATTCATTCATTCATTAAATAGAAGATCGATTTTGGGATTCATTAATCGATTCTGAATCATTTGATTCAGAATCGATTCATCAATTTTTTTTAACCCAGCCCTAGAGGTGAGGGAGACTGGGAAGAGGAGACACACCAACACTCCAAAGCTGACAGTTACAATGTTGGGAGAAAAAGGCAGCCGACTACACACTGACCCAACACTGACCAACACAACGTGCACCTGTCCGCACGTAGTTGACAGCTACAGTAGCTAGCCCGCCACAGAAAAATAGCAGGTGTCCAGCAACCAACCAAAAGTGTGTGTGTGTGTGTGTGTGTGTGTCAGCTGTTCGAGGGCATGAAGGCGTTCCGAGGGGTGGACAACCACATCCGTCTGTTCAGACCCATGCTGAACATGGAGAGAATGCACCGCAGCGCTGACCGAAGCTGTCTCCCCGTGAGTCTCCTCTCATACCCGCCAGTAAACCGGCCGTGAGGAACGATGGGACGCTAACCTTCTGCCTTCTTCCTCCCAGCTGTTCGACAGGGCGGAGCTGCTGGAGTGCATCAGGAAGCTGGTGGAGGTGGACCAGGAGTGGGTCCCCTACTCTCTGGACGCCAGCCTCTACATCCGGCCCACCTTCATCGGGATTGAGGTGAGGAGCTGGGAACGCCGTTCTTATGGCTTAAAAAAAAAAGGGGGGGGGGGGGGAGTAGGCGGGGACGATGTTCACGCTAGCCTGGCGTCGCCAGCCTGATCTCGCGAGCTCACATTCTATTCCACTCCGCAGATCAGTCTGGATATCCAACCTTTCTAACTGAATCTGCTCGAATAGAGATTTGTTCGTGCCAATTACAACCATTTATCTGATATTGGACGGGTTTAATAAGCTGATGGAACAGAGGAGCGCCGTAGAGGCATTTTTGCTGATTGGTTGGAGGTCTATCCAATCGCGTCCAGAGGCATTTTGATCTACGCCCGTTGGCAACGCCCTTTGGGAATCGGAAAATAACTGAGTTTCTAGACCCTTTGCATTTTGCCGAATTGGGTCCGGCGAAGCCAGGCTACGTTCGCGCTAGAGCGTCCAATCGCTGTCTTACCCGTCCTCGCTAAACAAAGGACCGGATAGCGAGACCAGACGGTGTACTTCCGCTGCATGAGCGTCACCACCCTCTTCCTCCTCTGTCCCCCGCGCCCTCAGCCCTCGCTGGGCGTGACGCGGGCAGGACAGGCCCTGCTGTTCGTCATCTTGGGGCCCGTGGGGCCCTACTTCAGCACGGGGGCCTTCAGTCCCGTCTCCCTGCTGGCGGACCCCGGCTTCGTCCGCGCCTGGAGGGGCGGTGTCGGAGCGTACAAGATGGGGGGGTGAGCATGATCGTCACACACACACACGCACACACGCACACACACACAGGAGACTGTGACATCTTTCTAGCACACTAGGTGTCTTACTCAACACTGTGAAACTGAAATGGTCTGGTGAGATTCTAGGTCCTGAGTTAGAGAACGTATGGAGTGCGCCGCCTCTAATTTTATTCCAGGGACCATTAATCACACGAGCTGTTTCTCAAACGTTGACAATACCTTGTTCCCGAATTCCTAAACGTCAACAGTATCCTGTTCCTGAATTCCTAAGTGTTGTCTGAACATTAACCAAAGTCTCCACTGCGTGCCCTCTGGCGGCCATGTTGGTTTGACCTCTGTGACAAGATCAGCTGTCCCAGCTGGAGCACCTGCGTGTCTCTCTTAAGGGAGGCAGTGGTGTGAAATATAACACCCCCTCCGCCCTACCTCTCTCTCTCTCTCTCCCTCTCCTGCCTTCTCTCCCTCCCCTCCTATCTGTTCCTCACCCTCACACACACTCTCCCCTATCTACTCTACCCCCACCCCCCCTCGTTTTCTGTCTCACTCCTCTAACCCCTCCCTCCCTCAGTAACTACGGCCCAACGATAGCGGTGCAGAACGTGGCGGTCCAGCAGGGCTGTCAGCAGGTGCTGTGGCTGTACGGAGAGCAGGAGGAGATCACCGAGGTCGGCACCATGAATCTCTTCATCTACTGGACCAACGAAGCAGGAGGTACCGCGTCTGTCTGTCTGTCCGTCTGTCTGTCTGTCCGTCTGACTGGGCGGCTGCTGTCTTGTCTGTCCGTACGACTTTAATGTTTGCGTTTGAATCCCTCTGGCAGACGGTGCCGTGGTAGCGTCGCCCTCTGCTGGTCGTCATTGGTTTGGCTGTCGGCTAGCTCTAATGTAGGGCAGGGTATTGGCAAGGACGTATCAGGATACATGGGTCAAGATATGATTGTATCAAGTTACACTGCGATACGATACAGTACATATTGCGATATTCTAGATAATTTAATGAGCATTTTAAAATAGAAGCTGAAAACACAACTCCATCCCCTGCTCCCTGGATGTGATCCTGAGGGGGGAGGGAATGTAAGGACATTTTAAAACATGAATAATGTGTCTGATTGAATTCTATCCTTCATTCTATATATCTATATGATCTATTCCCTGTTCTGTATATTTATGTATCGATGCTGGAGGGTGGAAAATCGATACAGTGGAAAAATGTCGCTATCGTGGGAAGAAAGTATCACAAAAAATAGTCACCTACTCTAATGATACCGGGTGTCAGGCGGTATGTTGGGATAAAATCCTGTGTTTGATGCCTGAGCAGCTTGCAGTGTATGTGTGTCTGTTGGTCCATATACATGTGTGTGTATGTGTGTGTCTGTCTGTCTGTCTGCAGAGAGAGAGTTGCTGACTCCTCCTCTAGACGGCATCATCCTCCCAGGAGTCACCAGACAGTCTCTGCTGGACCTGTCCAGGGCGTGGGTGAGAGAGAGACCTGGGGGGTGTCCAGATCAGCCATCCCAATGGGCTATATGCACAACTCCACTACTTCCTGAATAATGCTTCTCTATTTCCTGTCTCACACTATCGGATGAAATGATTATTTAGGTGACCCTGATCATTGTGCTGCAGTCAGGCACACCTGATTAATCACTTCATCCAATAGTGTAGGACAGAAAATAGAGAAGCATGTCTAATTTCAGTAAATATTGGAGTTGTGCATATAGCCTATTACTACGCAGACAAAAAAGGAGGGATTTATCCTAATTAATCCATGTTTTCAGGGTAGGGGGGGGGGGGCGTGGCATCGTAGGGTAGTCCGTGCTTATGTGCGTCGGTCTGTGTTTTTTGGTCAGGGCGAGTTTAAGGTGACGGAGCGCACCATGGGCATGAAGGAGCTTCTGGGAGCTCTGGACGCCGGGCGGATCCTGGAGGTATTCGGGGCGGGGACGGCCTGCGTGGTCTGTCCCGTCGGCAGTCTGCTCTACAAGGGGAAGGTACGGAGAGGCGCCAGGGGAACCGATGCTCGCGCCGTCGCTGTTCCAAATTATGTCTCTCTCGAATTCCCGTGTGACTGTTTTGTGTTCTCCCACGAGGCCTCTCTTTGTGTCGGATGTCTTTGCGTCCTTTCTTGCCGTAACGACGTGTAAATGTCTCCCTCAGACCTACCAGATCCCCACCATGAAGAACGGTCCGGATCTGGCCAAGAGGTTCTTCAAAGAGCTGACCGACATTCAGGTATGAAGCTTCATGCTCTAATGCTTGCCTTCAGCTTTTTAACATTGGACTTACTACTGACATCGTAACAGTGTTTGTTTTGTTTACGACAAAGCAACAAAATGATTATTGCCCTCCTCTTCCATCCCGCCCCGCCCACTGCTGTGCTCAGTATGGACGGACAAAAAGTGAATGGGCCCCCCTGGTCGTTTAATTGGCTACTTGCACATGCCAGTCATATCAAGACCACTCCCCCAATTCCATCTTCAAGACCACCAGCTCCTCCTCCAACCCAAAAGTGCACTCCCAATGACAAGCTGGCTGAAAGGAGATGGATACGTTTTGGGACAACTTTTTAGCTGTTTTTTTTTGTGTGTGTTTCTGTGTGGTCTTTTAAACGGATAAGGTTTAGTCAAATGTAACGACTTCCAGTCAAAACTAATAAGCGACATATATGCAATGTTGTGAAACGGCTGCAGTTTCACAAACCTAACCTACAGTAGTCTGTGTACTTCTGAGGAACGTCACACTCTCACCAGTTATTACTCCAATCATGACGTCTTCAATGTTGTTTAATAGCACAAACACTACATTGGACAGCGTCCAATATGCTTATCCCTGCCAGTAGGCACAAACGGATATATTTTTTATTATCATGGTAGAAATACTTGCAAAGAGCAGCTAATTGTTTGTTTTGTAAACCTTGTTGGTAGTTTTTATAGGTACAGTGCTTCGTTCAGTAGGAACTGTTACATCTGACATCAACCGCTGTCTTGTTAACAGCCAAGGAACAATATGGAATGGTTCATAAGAAATAAGATGAGCATCAATAAGATGGGCATCATTTATTTCTTTGTGATGAAGACCGTCATTTGACCTCATAACTATGGTTGCAGGTGTACATATGTTTTCACATGCTGTATTGATTCCAGAGGTGCTTTTCGCAATATCATTGAACTGGGTTTACACTGGCCTGGGTCTGATTGGTGTCAGGTGTGTGTGCGTGCGTGTCGTAGGAATGGCGTGGGTGTTGTCGGTGTGTTAGAGTGTCTGGAGAGATGCTACAAAGACAAGATATTGTCAACAAGCTGAGACGGGAGATTAAAAGCGGGTGGTCAAGGTAAATTAGCATGCATTAGTAGGGGGATGATGTTAAACAGATGTGGCTCCTGAGTTTGAGAGAGCCACTTGCAATAGATATCCTGTCAGTGACTGCACTACTGTAGGCTGTGTGTGATCATGTATTGTAACAATTTTGTTTGTTTTTTTAAATAGGAACCTGTGTGGGTTTTAACTTATTTGCTCCCTATTGCATTGAAACTACTGTCTTCCCAAGTATTTGCTTGTATCCGTTATATTCTGCTTCCTGTCCTTGCCCCGCTGCTTGCCTTGCACCCCAATTATTTTCTTTGAATGTATTCTACTCTTTCCCCACAAGGTAGCTCCACCTCCCTGTCCCCCCCTTCTGTCCAAGTGCCTGACCGAGGGAAGTTAGTCCTGTGGATCTCTTAACCTGTGTTTTTATAGTTAGTCTTCTAGGGGCTATGCTGCTGGATCCTTTGCTGGGTTTGTCTCGTTTTACCTGCGGAGTAGTGTTACTCTTGGTCTTTGCTGTTACTATATTTTTACAATAAACCTCCGTGTTCCCTCACGTATTGGGTGTGCTCTGTTACATGCTGACTCCCACTGCTCAGATACCTCCGAGACGTTCACCATCTCCCTGCCTGGTCTGGAGCTACATGCTGCTGTCTGTCATGTGAAGGAGATACATCTCCCGCCTTGTCAGAGAACGACAGTCGGGCCGACTTAGTTACATCTTCTAGTCCACCGTGATGTAAGAGAAAAAAAGACATAGCACAGTGAGGAGACTGAAATATTTCACAACAAGTTTTGTCAGTTATGGAACAATTATATTTTACCCCATCATCAATAGCATACTAGCAACACCAGGGTGAGTATTTCTTCAATCAAAACCAATTCTGCAAATTATGAACAATGGCGCCGTTTGAAACAGGGAGCACAACACAGAAGATCGGTAACTTGTGCTTAGTTTCTGAGTAAATGTAAACGATCTTAACAGTGATAAGTTCTGATTTGGGTCTTTCTACTGGGTTAGATCCCCCCCACGTTACATTTCTATAGAGCCCAAGCAGCAACAGAGTGGTGATATGGTACAGGTCTGACACCCCACCTGGGTAAAATAGCATCTGAAATGCTTTCAAATACTTTGAGCGTTTGCTCGAATCTTGCCTGGAGTGTCAAGTGGGTGGCGTTCACATTTCTGGGACAAACCCATTGGTTGCATTGTGCCAGGCAAAATCAGTCGAGCGCAGATTAAGTATTTTGAATGATTTTGAATAGTATCTTGACCCAGGTCTGACCAGACGGCGGGGCCGTCTCTGGCTCTAGGTCTCGGCAGGACAGTCCTCCAGGAACAGGGCCAGGGTGTGCTGGCCCAGAGGGTTGTAGAGGAGGGCGTCCACCTCTCCCCCACCATTACCGCTCTTCTGGAAGTGGATCTCCAGCAGGTCCTGTAGGCTGTCCTGATCCATGACGGCAGGGATGCCGGTTAGGAGGACGGTACGACTACACGCGGAAAGCTGGGTCTGAGAAGGAGAGGAGAGGGTTGAGAACGCTGTGTGGTTCGGGCCGTAAATGGTAAATGGACTGCACTTATATAGCGCTTTTCCACCTTAGCGGCACTCAAAGTGCTTTACAATGGCCTCTCATTCACCCATTCACACACCAATGGCGGTAGCTACCATGCAAGGCGCTAACCTGCTCATTGGGAGCAATTTGGGGTTAGGTGTCTTGCTCAAGGACACTTCGACATGTGGACAGTCGGAGCTGGGATTCGAACCACCGACCCTTCGATCAATGAACGACCCGCTCTACCAACTGAGCTACAGCCGGCCCGTAGGTGCTTTAAGGCGCCCCGATTCACCTCCGCGAAACACGCTTACCTCAAAACACGCTTACCTCGAAGTTGGTGACCTTCCCGTTGAGGAACGGCGTCACCTTCACGGTGTGCTTCCCGAAGACTTTCCCGAAGTCCACGCCGTGGTGCTGAGTATCGGTTAAGTGTTTGGCAACTGTGGAGTGAGTGGCGCACGCCGTCAGCTAGGCGAGTTCGCAGTCAAACGCGGTTTTGATCGCGTGTCGATCGCTCGGACGTACCGTTGCTTTCTGAGAAAGTGATGACCACGTTGCCGGAATCGTGCAGGAGGTCTTTGTCGTCCACCTCACCGCCTCTGTTCTTCTTCTTGTTGAAGTGGAGCTCCAGCTTGTCCAGCAGGATTTCCTCGGGCACCTTTTTAGGCAAGTCGGACACCAGAATACGGCAAGGACATACCTGAGTGTCCATCTGGAAAAGACACAGGCACACACAGAACCAGAGTCACGCACAGGGGGAACACGAAACACAAATATAATACACACCGCAGTGCCGACACCGATTCCAACATTCAAACCATCTTTCCCAGTAAGACCGCAGATCCTCAGATTTCAGCCAGTCTGTCTCCAACCTGGTTTCTACTGTGTACACCCAGCTCAGTGTGGGGAGATGGGGCAGTCTGTACCTCCACATGACCGGGCATCAGGAGCTGGACAGGCTTGGCTTCAAGACTGATGGTGCAGTCAGAACCTAGCTCCACCTTGTGCTCTTTCAGACCCAGGATCTTCTGGGCCACTGACCAGACGAAGAGAGGGGGCGTTGTATGAGACGACAGGCACGACAATACAAAAGGTGCTACAGCATTTTTATGTAGACATATAATAATAATAATAATAATAAAAATGTAAATAAAACCTCGGGCAATAGTATTTACGTCTCATGATTGCTCCCGACACAGATACCATGTGGTACCAACGTCATAATACTATTGGCTCACAAGCCTTGTTAGAGGTGGAAACCAAACCTCAGAGAGAGATACGCACAACATTCATTTCGGAATCCTCAATTTCATAATACTTTTTTGTGGGGGTGGGGGGGGATATGTTTATTCTGCACCTTTCTTAAAGCTCTGTGGATGATTTTGAAAATTATTTATGATTCATCTACATAAAAATGTTATCTATATCACATTTAGCCTCGCCTACCTTCGTGACCTGACAGAACCTGAACAAAAAGGATAGCATCTTACCAACGTCTTCTTCAAAGGTAATGAGCGCAGTGCCTCCCTCCATGGGGAACACTATATGGGGCTCCATATCAAAGCTGTGTGCGTTTGCTCCTTCACCTGCCGCTCCAGTGAACACAACCCTCTTCTCAGGCACTGCAGTAGACACCTAAAATCAGCAACAGACAACCTATGATATCTCACTACACCTGCAACAGCATACACACAGCATCATGAGCACTGCTGAACAGCCATGTTCGTGCGGAGGCGTTTTCATTGATTGCGTGTTCAGACACGGCACCCCGTGAACTTGTCGTGTTTATGTTAAGCACGCCGTTCTCCTTTGACTGGTCGTGTGGCCCTACGTCGGTCTGCTGCTCCAGGCTGCAGATGTTTTTTTTCAGCTGGAGCAGTTCTTCCTCTGCCTTCTCGATCTCGCTCTTCAGTTCGCCCTCCTCCTCGTGCAGACTGGCCAGCTTCCCCTGCAGGGGAGTGAAACCTCCAGTTAGGACAGACAGAAGATCTAATGGCCGATCGTAAACGTCAATCAATCAATCGATCAGTTAATACGAAGGTTTGAAGTCACTGCCCTACTTTTTCGCGGTCAATCTCCTTGCCGTAGCTGATCTCATCTTCCTGCAGAGACTTGCGCAGTCTGTCTGAGCGCTGTCTGAACTGCCGGGCGAGGTCCTGCTGCTCATCCCTGGCTTCGGACAGGAACTGCTGCTCCTGGACCAGGCGAGCGTGTTGAGCCTAAGGACACGGAGGCAAATAAGACACTGCAATACACAAGTTTACCAGCAGAGAGGGATAGACCCTGTGCACAGTAGAAGAAGAAGAATATAATATACCGTAATAAAAAGTTGATTTGCCATGTAAGCAGTACAGGTACATTGGAGTATTTGTCATCGCAAATCAGTTCCTCATTCCAATCCTAGGTATGCAGCCATACATTTAAAGGTTCTCAAACTGGAAATTTACTATCTGTAGTCTAGCAGTCGATCAGGAAATAGTAAATAAAAGTTTATAGTTTGATTTGAGGACCCAACACCACGTGCACTAATTGATCGTTGTTGACAGTCACAGTAGGCCTACAAACAATTAGTATTCCCAATCCCATATCCATAGAGAACCCCATTATGCTACAATTGTTGTTGATATTTTCTACACAATATATGTTTTCTGTACTCTCAAATCTACCTTGAATTTCTCCATTTCTTTTAGGATTCCCTCCATGGTAGTATTTGGTGTTACCCGACTGTTTTCACTTACAAGGGAAAAATCCTGAAAGACAAGGCCACACCACTGTCGTCAGTAACTTGTCGGTAGCCTATGTATATATAAAATGAATTATAATAATAACTGAAATCAGTTTCCCCCTACCTCGTCTGAAGACATGACAAAAGATGCACCGATGTCTGAGAATAAATACAAATATTTTGCACCTTTAAGCAGCACTGTCGAAATTGCTTTCGAGAAATATCGACAAATAAACTTTAACATGCTTAACGTTAGATGTGTAACTTAACTCTAATCCAAATAGCTATCTGGATCGGTTGTACACGGGGTTTAATTCCATCATGTATAAATCTCAACATGTATATTAACATTTTAGTGATATATGATTAGTTACTTACCCCTCCACAGTTTGGTAGCACTGTAGCAATGTGTCTTTCGGTTTCGTTTTTACCTCTAGAGCTGCCTTCTTTTTGTTTCGTCATCATGTACAATAGCATCTTTAGCTCTGGGACATTTTTATGCCAGGAAATTGAACTGTCTGTCGCATTCCAAATATAAAATTGTATTATGTCAGATACAATGAACCTTGGCTGTACTTCTCAGTTAAGTGTTGTTAATGACATACCGTTGCTATGAATTTGACCTTGGTTACATAATGGATTAGTTTGTAGTCCATACTGTCATCTGTCTTGATGAATTGATACAGGCCTTAAGTAAAAAAACTACCGTATGCATTATCTTAGATTGGAATTAACTTAATTTGTAAGTTTGTAATTTGTAAGTACAATGGAGTAGCTAGACTGCTATAAGATTATTATGGAGTAGCAAGTTTTTCCCATATTAACCAATTGCACAACAACAGTACTTCCTGAAATTAGACATGCTTCTCTATTTCCTGTCCTACACTATTGGATGAAGTGATTAATCAGGTGTGCCTGACTGCAGCACAATGATCAGGCACACCTGAATAATCATTTAATCAAATAGTGTGAGATAGGAAATAGAGAAGCATCTAACTTCAGGAAGTACTGGAGTTGTGCATATAGTGAATTGTGTAAGCATAGGTCTCTAGCTCCAGTTCTGTCCCGAGGCTTAGCTCTCCAACCCAAACTAGCACACCTGATTTTACTTATGGCTGCTGGCCATGTCCTTAATTAGCTGAATCAAATAGATGGAGAGCTAATGCAGGTACTGCCTTGCTACTCCATAATAATCTTATAGCAGTCTAGCTACTCCATTGTACTTTAAATAAATTAAGTTCATTCCAATCTAAGAATGCATATGGTAGGTTTTTTTTTTTACTGAAGGCCTGGATCAATTCATCAAGACTATGTGAGAAGACAGTATGGAATACAAACTTATCCATTATGTAACCAAGGTCAAATTCATAGCAACTGTGCCTTAACAGACATGAACATGACAGCCAAGGTTCATTGTATCTATGTAAAATGTCATTGAGTGAACATGTAAATATAGTGTTGCAGTCTTTAAAGTGTAGCAGTCTTTAAAATCACACAATGAAGTCAACTGACAGCCTGGCATTTGCAAATAAAACAAGTCAAGAGATACAGTTTTTATAGATTTATTTGTGAAACCAATGCGAGCCTAGAATCTGAGCTTCTGGAAGAACCATTTGTTCTTGCCTGTCTTGTATCTGTGGAGAGAAGAAACATGTTAGAAAACAAATTAGAGCTAAAACTGGTTCACTTATTGAGGACCTCTGACAGGAATGTTCTAGTACGCAGATGCAAGTGCACTGTTTAACAGAACAATACAGCAGGTCTATATCGTCTGGTGAAGACACACCTCTCCTCAAACTTCATCTTTGCCTCCCGCCTGGCTTTGCGTTTGAGAGCAGGGTCCCTGAAGACATCCTTGTTGACAACGGTTTTGTCCAGAGGAATGTCCACAGAGTACCTGAGAGCAGAAAAGATAGCAGGGGAGTGAGTGAGACAGGAACTATTTTACCACTTTACTTTACTCTTTCCTCTGCCAACAGAATTGGGTACAATAGTCAAAGCATAATGTAGGTTGTGTTCTATTGAGTAGACTGACGCAAAAAAAAAAAATTGGGAAATTTCAGCTTAGATACGAAGTGGATCCACCTCTTCCATCATCTCATTGAATGCCCCAGCTAACTAGAAGCTTGGTCTGGTGAACGTGACAACAGACGGGGTAGCCGTAGAGGGACAAACTCAAGCCGAGATTCAACTTTACCACCCTCAAGGAGTGGTGACCTAATAAACCACTCCCTCTGGGATCCAACCATACTTGGATCTGGTGAGAACTCAGCTAACCAAGTTAACAATCAGACCACTCAGCACATGGCAGGATAATCCATCCATAGTAGCATTGACTACACAGGGTTTGGGGCTGAGCCAGCCAAAGCATGGGATGTTAGCAGAACAGATTGACCACTCAAATGACTACTACAGGACAGCAAATCTAGACATGTCAGGTTAAGTGGACACCAGGACAACTGCCTTTTCTAATCATTCTGCTCGTTGCAACTCGCCAACCAATGTACGGAGCTATAGCAAACAATGGATGTTTGTAAATAATCCAGGATAAATGTTGAGGATGCAAACTTTGCAATGCAGAGTAGGGTCTACCGTCTACCTAATCCATTTTAACCACCAACATTTATTCCAAATGTGAAAAAACATGACTGTCCTGTGCTATTCCATTAATATTATGCTTCAATTGAATCTCCTTCATAAAACACTATTATCCACAGTTAAACAGGCCATTTGATAAACAGGCCATTTGATTCACTGCATCTCCATTTCGCATTCAGATTCAGAGTAGGCCTGCCTGGCTATGGTGTTACTGTGTCCGCCCATCCACGGTGTATTCACCAAGTCATCACCTTCACACCGCCGTTCTACCCATTTAGTTCATTTCCCCATATCAGCACCAAATATCAGCATCAAATAAAACTCATATTTATAAAATAGTCTAACCGTGTTAACAATAGGCTACTTGGGTCTGAGTAATCACAGTACTATTAAACAAGTGTGTGTGTCTGCCCCCCCTTACAGGCAGCACAGAGCAGCTGCTCTGAGTCGAGAGCGAACCGTTAGCCTACTCTGTTTACGTGAGGGGAGAGGGTGGCTCTGTTAAAGGGCTTTATTGGTTGTTCTTTTAAAGAATGCATGTATAATGTCACTTTTAAAAAGTGATGTTTTCGCCTACCTCCAAATGACTGACTAGTATTTACGTAAGCCTATTATGTGAACTAGTAGGCCAGCTCGGGTGTCTATGCAAGCCGTCATCCTGTCTTATTCCTAACCTGGCCACCGAGGACTGGCTGATGCCATGAACTAGCTGGCTAGCTTTTATCAGCCTAGCAGCATTCTGTTCATAACAGCGATTTGTGCAGGTGCCGTCACGAGTACCCTGAATTTGGTGTTGTACACCATGTCTCCACGCTTGCCTGCAAATGCGCGATCACAGTAAAGCAAGATATAAACGTTCTTCTCGGTCCTGTGCTTCTTTACAAGTGCTTTAATACAAATACATTAGTGTTGTTCAAAGTAAGGGACAGGTCTAACGTTAGAGATCAAACTAAGCACTCTCTTATTGTAGATGGTGTTACCGGTGTTGTCATGGGTTTATTCGTCGGTGGGAAAAAATCCACATCATGTCATTGCTAATTCAGATCTTTATACATTTTCAAATATGCATCAATTCCCACTGGTACTAACCTGGTGGGCATGAGGTGATTATAGTTGTACACCTTCACGAAGGCCTTGATCTTGGACCTCTTGGCAACCTCCTTCTTGCCCATGGTTGTGGTCACCTTACGGGGGTAGCGGTCGATGCCTGAGACAAGAGCGTGGCTGTAGGGGCGGTCTGAGGTACCATCATCAATGTTCTGGAGAGAGAGTTTGAGAGTGCAGTGATCGAACCTCTGGTGATATTCATGACAGTGTAGCCAACATTCATGCAAATACTTCACGCTTTTCAGTGGTTGAACATACGTGACATGAATGAATCCAATGTCTGAAGTTTACCTTGACAATGACTGCCTTGCGCCCAGCATAACGTCCTGCAAGGACCATCACCACCTTCCCAGGTTTCATGAATTTGCCCATCTCTGAGAGAAGAGAGAGAGATAGGATCCATTCCGTCAGCAATTGCAAGAAAGACAGAGCATTAGGACTGAACACATAGTTGGTACAATACTATACACCACAGCTAGCTAGCTTACCGGCGTATTTAAAATACAATACGTTCAGCTAAGTTAGCAACCTCTCATTCCACAGCAGTAGTGAATGGCTAGCTAACCAGTTAGCTTGCTTACGTTTACCATGTACCCCCGCCGGCTATTCCAGGAGCTACTAGATACTGATCTTTAGAAATAAGCATTCCCACACTAAGTGACGAAGCCTACAACAACTGTATAACGTTACGCCTCAATAAGTTACTTTTCTCGCTGCTGTTGCGAGAAACAAGTGGTATTTTTGAACCATGGAGCACGTCAGGGAAGCTGCCATGTTGAAACGCTAGCTAGTGAGATGGAAATGTAGCCCTGAATAAATGTCAAATTTCTCAATTAGAGAAACGCAATCAATAGAAATGATCTACAGGTCCTCTTCTTAAAATCGAATGTAACAGAGCAGATGAAGCAAAAAGTGTGCAAATATTTGTGTTTTTGACGATGGTTGGAGATTATTTCTATAGGAAATTTACTCACTGGTGCTGTTCTGTGGCTGCCGCTAACAGGAAAGGAAGTTGAGAGTTTTTTTGTGACCTTTCACATCGTATCAACAATGCGTCATTTCCTGATAGAGGTATATTGGCAAAAGCAGAGAGCTGTCTACTCAAGTATAGCTACGTTTTAATCCATGGATTCTGTGGTATTGTCAATTTAATTTCTTTATTATGTATTATGAACATGAGTTTGTTCAGTCTCGTCTCTGATGAATGAGATCTAATAAAATCGGAGGTCTATATATTCATTTTGAAATTCTATAATTTGAAACATACTGTAGCATTGAGTTTTTATTTGCTTATATTAATATAGTTATTAAACAAACAATATTACAGACTTCAGTGTTAGAGCTGATAAAAAATATGAGCAGGGAAGTAGCCTATAAAGTAAATACTTGTAGATAATTAATATCACACTACAATATACGTAGAACGGTGAAAATAGTACTTTGAAATGCACAACAATATCAAATGATGTACTCTAACAAAGATAATTTAGATATTCACAGACGTCTCAGCAAAAAGAACACCTTTCAACATAGGAAAGCCTGTACTTCCATCTACAAAATAAAGAATATACATCAAGATATGTTATGCATTTACATGTTCTACACAAAAAACTGAAAATATTAATAAAAAACAAACAAACAAATAGCTCAGAAGTAGTGTTACAATATAACAGATACCAACAGCTAATATGGCATCTGGCAGATGGAAATAACACAACAAACCTTTCACAGTTTAACAGCATCTATGGTTTCAACCTTCGGTACATTGGCATACTCTTACAACATGTGATTCACATGTCAAAGGAAGATAAAACGATTTCACTTCAAGTTTTTTTTTTTAAATGACAAATCAAAATGAAAGAATTGATATACCCATCACATCCCATAATCCTCTTGAATATTTATAATTAAAAACACCACAATTTAATAACGGAAAACATTCATCTATAGATATTATTCCCATTCTCCCTCACTTTTTTGGAATATTAAGCAGCACTTTATACAGGGTCTAAATGTCACTCACCTCCTTTAAAACACCCGATGCTAATGATCATAGCGTTTGTGATAGATTCATAAAGGGAGAACGTCTTCATGCAACAGTTGGTACAGTATCTGCACTTCTGAAACACCAGTTATTTGACCTGAGTGCAGAGTGATGGTCCAACAGTCTTCTATGCAAAACCTTCGTATACATCTTATACATATTAATGGACCAAAACAAGCTCAAAGTTTACACAAAGTTCTAGAATATGATGCTACTGTCTCTAAGTGTCATGAAGACTGACTGTAAATTTGGTCTCATCAGCGGTCACCCATGCTATGGGTGATCAATACAGTAGTGTATTACTGTATAAGGTCAGTTCTACCTCACATCTCTGCATAGGTCTGCGCAAACTCATCTCCATAGGGACAAGACATACAATTAATCACACAGAACCTGCATATAGATTTTCTAGTGATGAGGTAATCATACTGCCCATTAGAATGCAATGTAATACATCATTCATCAGCTCAAAGTCTTTAAGTGTAGGAATGCTTAATACAGTAGCTATGCAAAACCTTCAGGTCGTGGATATGATCATTCATGTGAAGCTGAGAACACTATATGAAATTGACCATGCAACTTGATTTGGGTTGATTAACTGTTTAATCATCCATTTTGGGGGTGGGGGTTCCCCAAGTGATTCTATTGGGTTACCCAAGTGATTCTATTAAGGTGCAATGTTTGACACAGGAACACCCAAACCATGCTTTCGCTCCTCAAGCTGATCTTTGTCTCTGCACTCTTCGGTCAGAGACTGATTTAAGATTTAATACCAATTAACAACACATTGATGTAACCAAACATTGATTTAACTATTCAATAACATGCAATAGCATTAACTGGTCAGCGAAGTACCACACAAAACAGTGGCCAGTGGGAGCTTCTTGAAGCAGCCGCAGCTAAAAGCATGGTTGGTTGCCTCTCTCTTAATCTTGTGATACCATCCTGATCTCGCAAGCTCATGTTCGGTCTCTCTCCGCAGATCAGTCCGGCCGACAGCCAGACAAGCTCCTTCAGCCAATCAGTGTAACAACACTTTTGGCAAATCCAGAGACAGAACGGCCAAAACGTCTTTTCCGCCGAGAAACTCTGCTACTGTAGTGCATACTCTTGTTCTTGTGTTTAATTAATGTTACTGAGTCTATTTCTGCAATAACTGCCCTTCTGGCTGTGTTTATTCTGCTAAGGTTAACGTTAACGCTCGTTGCTCCGGGAGACGCCACTAGCCCACTGTTTTTCCAGTGTGTCGTATTTCACGTCATCAACTACGGGAACCAATCAGGGGCCGCGTTCCACCGGGGGACAGAACGGCAGTTTATACGCTGTCCCTGATATGTCCCGGTCACGACGTAATGTCTGGAAATCCTTCTAGATTTGTGTGTGTGTGTGGGGGGGGGGAGCAGACTGATCTGTGGAGAGAAACAGAACGTGAGCTGGCGAGGTCAGGACGATCTGGCGAGGCCGCCGCCCCTCCCTCTCTCTCTCTCTCCCCCTCTCTCTCTCCCTCTCCCTCTCCCTCCCTCTCCCTCTCTCCCTCCCTCTCCCTCCCTCTCTCCCTCTCTCTCTCCCTCTCTCTCTCTCTCTCTCTCCCTCCCTCTCCCTCTCTCTCTCTGCTCAGAAGGCGTCCTTGATGTTCTTGAGCTGCCGCACCGCCAGGTCCACCGGCAGGTTGAACTTGAGGTGGCTGATGCGACCCAGGATGCGCAGCGCCCCCTCGAAGCCCGTCTGGGCCATGTAGCTCCAGGGCAGGTAGTGCTGGTGCACCAGGGTCCCCGACTTGCACAGCAGGTTGACCCAGGACACCAGGCGCTGCTCGTTCAGCGCCAGGCACACCAGAGCCTTGAACCCGGAGTCGGACCCCCGCTTATAGCGCTTGTGTTCCTGCAGCACCGAGTGGACGGCCCACAGCAGGGACTGCTTGGGAGTCACGGTCACCGGGCCGGCGCCCACCTGCAAGCTGAAGGACAGCGAGAGCCGACGGGCCGGCGACTCCACGAAGGCCTTGCCGTTCTTGGAGTCGTAGTACTTGACGAAGAGCTCCCAGGGGTGCATGGTTTGAGGGACCGAGCTGTACGGCAGCAGGCAGGCGATGGGGGCCAGGACCAGGCTCATCCCCTGGGAGGGGGCGTAGAGTCCGTGGGCCAGCAGGTCCCTGAGGGCCGAGGCTAGCTCCTTCCTCACCGAGGCGGTGATCTCGTCGCGGGGCCCCAGAGCGGGGCCGCTGGCGTAGCTGACCACGTGCTCGGCCGCCGGCTGCCGGCGGGAGGCCTGCACCCGCACCTTGTCCACCGCCACGTCTAGGCGCCGCAGCAGGGGCCCGTAGTCCTGCGCCCCGTCCCCCTGGGGCCACACGCCTTGGGGGACGCGGCCGGCCGCGCAGCCGAACTGGCTCACGGCGAAGATCTGCAGCACGGCCAGCGCCCGCTGGATCAGATGCAGACCCGTCTGGCGCATCTTCTGCGCCTGTTCTGGGTCCGCTGTGGAGGGGGCGAGGGGGGGGGAGGAAGGGGGAAGCGGGGGTCGTCAGAAAAATACTTCTTCCACGATGACGACAGTGGCGCTAGCTAGGTGATAACAAATAATAATAATAATAATAACTTTCATGTATATAGCGCCTTTCATAAAACCCAAGGTCGCTTTACATAGGGGCAGAACAGACAAGAGACAAACATGGTAGACAGAGACACACAACATTAAGAAACGGAAGCTAGAGGTCAAAGGCCATTTGCAGAGACCAAGAGGGAGAGACTGACCTTTATTCTCCTTCCCTCCGGGGGCTCGGGTGTGGGGGCCCGACGCCCTCGGCTGCTGGCTGTGTTCACCATCTGACAGGAGAGGGTTCCCCACCTCATCTGTTGGAGGAGGGCAGAGGAGCAGAGGAGAGGTCTCATCCGTTTTTAATGATGTCATACGGTAGCTAGGGGTGGGAATTGGTAGTGATCTCGTGATTCGATTCGATTTAGATTCTTGGGGTCACAATTCGATTTCAAAACGATTCCATTTTTTGATTATTGATGATTATCACGATGTGATGTGATAGATTATAATTTTCAATGAATTTTTCCCCTCTGCTGGGCCGTCAGCAAACATACAACATACAACAAAATGTAACTTTGGTGAAAAAAAAACAGACTGAAAACCAAATTGGTTGAAAACAGAATAAAATCAGAAAATAAATGTATGATGAATATAACGTGAAAATAAATAAAGAATTGCGATTCTTACATGAATCTCTCTCTCTCAAATCATAGTTCACCGCTGAGGCAAGCAGAAGGTTTAGTTCAAATGGTGGTTGAGAATTGTAAAAGTTGAACAAAACAAAGAGACCAGGGCACACCTACCCTGGATGAAGTTGATGAACATCTCCAGGTCTCTGATCTGGGTTTTGAGCTGATCCACCAGCTGCTCTTTGACCCGAGCCGGGTTGACGATCTGGGCGATGGCGGAGTCAACTCTCTGTCTCAGCTCTTCGGGGGTCAGGTTCCCGATGTCCTCGTTCAGGTTCACATCCAGCTTCTTAATCAGCTCATCAATGATCACCTACGAGTACATGAGTCATGAGTACATGAGTCATCATATCTATTTAGCGACCATCATACTGCAGTGTACAACCGGGCACTGATGGTGAGTGAATTATCAGTTAACTGGCATGCTCTCTGTAATAAAGTAAAGTTTAGATTAGGAGGTACTCAACGGATACATGTGGACCTTTGTCGGTCTTCGGTTAGCATACAACATCTTCTAGTGTGGTGTGAGGGAGGAGGTGTCCAGGGACCTACCTTCTGTCTCTCCATAAGAACAGACTGAGGCAGGGAGTCATAGCTGCCCTCCTGGTAGGCAAAGCACTCCAGGTCGTCCAGCTGGGTCTTGAGCTGGATGATGAGCTCCTTCTGCTTCTCTCTCTGGACCTCCATGCGCTCCCTCTTCTCCCACTCACTCTGAATGGAGGAGAACAGCAGAGCAGAGTCCGTGAGAATGTCTGAGACTGAGGTCGTTTTTTAAGCGAGATCTTAAAACATACCTTTTTAACATTGTCCATACCACGCAGTTTTACTTGTTTTAATGTCTTAAGTGTTCTTAATTTGCATTCTGTTTTAATAGTTGTTATTCTATTTTACACTATCTTTTCATTTTTAACGCTTTTACTTGTATCATTTCTATGAAATCTGTTCTCACTGTGTTTGTATGATTCATGTTTTTATCCGTCTCCTTTTATGTAAAGCACTATGTGCTACATTGATTTGTATGAATGGTGCTATAGAAATAAAATGACAGACATTGACAGTGAAGCGCTGGGAGAGAGGGGTCTATGAGAGGGCTGATGGAGACGAGGAAGAGGATAGTGCTGTTTACAGACATCACAGACCGCCACAGACTGTCACAGACCACCACAGACCATCTCAGGAGATTTTTTGTTTACATGTGAGTCACGCGAGTATTACTACATGAGATGAGATGATGACACCTCTACCCTGGGAAGAGATGGGACACTTCACAGTGTGGACACAGCGGGAGTCATACTCACCAAGTCCTCCTGCAAGCAGAGAACGGCACAGGGAGGAGATAAGAAAGTGCAACTGAGAACAAGGCTTTTATTTACAGGTCAAAGCAGCCAGAGGCTCCGCTGGAAGCCGCAGGAAGGAAACAGTTGGAACAATGTAAGTGGTTTGGTTTAATTTAAGTGTGCACACAGAGGCTAATACGCTGGGGCGTGGACAGTAGGCCGAGCCTGTATGAGTCACCGATACAGTTCCTCCATTTTCTGTTTTCCTCCAGAGATATGATCTCAGGAAGGGAACGGCGCGGAACGGAGGCGAGACGAGCACAGCCCTGATGCAAGCCAAAGCCTAAACAGAAGTGGCGAAGCCAGCCGCCCAGATCATTTCATTTCCTGTGAGCTGTTTGACGGGATACTGTGGCCGTTGCCTGTGTGTGTGTGTGTGTGTGTGTGTGTGTGTGTGTGTGTGTGTGTGTGTGTGTGCGTGCGAGAGAGAGCATGTAAGTATATATTGTGCACATCCTAGAAGCTTGCTTGTAACTATGAAATGTGACACATGTTAAATGACCAAACAACATGACAGCAATGGAATTATATTTGGGCCCCTGCAATTTGAAAATGTGGACCTAACTAATGAATTCAAATGAGAGAGAGAGAGAGAATGAGAGAGAGAGAGAGAGAGAGAGAGAGAGAGAGAGAGAGAGAGAGAGAGAGAGAGAAAGAGAAAGAGAGAATGAGAGAGAGAGAGAGAGAGAGAGAGAGAGAGAGAGAGAGAGAGAGAGAGAGAGATGACCAGGAGTCCTGACAAAACTCAACTCACTAAAGTGACTATAGGAGAAAGCCTTAGGGCTAATGTCACCTATATTTGTAGCTGTTGACATATCATGTCAGTATAGGAAAGTTGTAGATGTTTGTGTTGGCCGTGTCCATCATAAGAATAACAGGCTATATGAGGACAACTTACCGAGTTTTCAAGTTGCTTAGCATCCTGTGCTCTACACCCGACAACGTGAGGGCAGCCTTTGAACGCGAACTCCTCAAGCTCCACCAACATCCTCTCCTTCTCGTCTGTCTGAGCATGAACGATCTGCTTCAGTCTGAACTGCACCTGTGCGAAGTGAGACGTTAGAGCCAGCAGCGAGGAATTCAGCAGGTCCTGTTCGTCTTCAAGCTTCCTCAGTCTGGTTGTCATCACAGTCTCGCTGGTCGAAGCTGAGACTTTTCTCATCGGTTCGGTTGTGCCCCCCTTCCCATCCTCATCCTCCGGGCTGGCGACAGCACCGACGGGCGCCCATCTCTCCCCAGCACCGGCGACAGCAGCTTCGCTGTCCGAGGTAGACAGTTCTTCTGTCGACATGTTTAAGAGGTGAAATCGACAGGGACCTGCTCCTAAATCTAGGTGCCTGTGCCAATGTTTTGTTCCGCAGTTTAGTCACGTATTTGCAGATGAGCCGTGTATAAAGGAAATACGGATTAACACCGATGAAGCAGGTGCATCGCCATCTTTACGACGATATTCATTTCCCTGTCCTACGTCACAGGGGGGAGGGGCCGCAAGCAGCAACCCAAACAGTGCAACGTCAACATTAATGCCTCGCATTACCAGGCGGCTGCTTGACACGGCTGCCAGGTGCAGTTCCAAAACACTCACTCGCTCACTCACTCACTACTATTCTCAGAAAAGTGGAAAATATCTTTATTAATTGTCGCCCATCCGACCCGAGCTATTAAAACCATGGAGTGGCACTCGTCCGTTCATTCGTCCGTAGGAGATGTACCAGTCTGCCACTAGGAGTGCTAGCTAGGCTACTTGTTGACAATATATTTTCCTTTGCATACTCACAAAAAAATGTCTCAGTACAGGTAGCCAAGTGCCCTACTTTCCAAATCCATTGAGAATAGACATGTCTGTAGGCTACAGGAACATCTTTCCAAATCATATCCGGACGTAGCCTGTAACTTACATGTTTGCCAATTTATCAACGTGAGGCTGCAGCCTACGTTCAGCTTATGTGTTCCTATTTAAGGGAATAAGCATTAACAAACATGTCAAGCATAATAGGGCATTATTTTTATTAGATCTTTGAAATCATATTCCGACTCCGAATCCATGCTGTCCTGTTGCAAAATGTTCATGGTGCGCTTCTAGATAGGGTTAAGAAAATGAACTTTCCCCTTATGTCCGCTAGGAATGCTGTTATGCAACATGATATTTACAAATAGGCCAATAGCCACAGCCAAATGTAACCCGGGAGTGTCTACGCGTTTCGCAGTTTAGCGATAACACCATTGAGTTTAGGGTTAAGACCCTAACCCCTAACCCTACACCTGACCCTCACCCTAACCTCTATGGTGTTCTTGCTAAACTGCGAAAAGTAATCTCGCAACCCGGTAGCCAACACGCAAAGTAGGCTAGTGCATGGCGAACTGGGCTAGCTAACATTGGTCGCAGATGTCCTTGAGAGAGACCTTTATGGGAGGCTAGCTTGCAGCTCGTGTTTGCGTGTGTGTGCGCGTGTGTGCGGTCAGCTGGCCCATCCAGTTCTACTAGCTGTTTGACGTGAAGGACGGACGAGAGGTCAAAAAAAGTAAGGGGAAGGGGAATGCCAGGGTAGATGAATGAAGGAAGGAAGCAAACAAACTCACTATGACATGCCAAGTACTAGCCTGCTTCAAGAGCTCCATCATCATCCCTGTCCCCAAGAAAGCAAGGACGACTACAGACCCATCACCCTGACCACTGTAGCAATGAAGGTTTTTAAGTGCCTTGTTCTGCAGCCTCTCAAATGCATCACAGACCCTCTCCTGGACCCCCTGCAGTCCGCCTACAGAGCCAACAGGTCAGTGGATGATGCAGTAAACATGGCCCTTCACTTCATTCTCCAGCTGGTTGATGGACTTCAGCTCTGCTTTCAACACCATCTTCCCGTTCACTCTGGAGCATGCGCTTACCTGACCCCACCTGCAGGTAGACCACAGACTTCCAGTCTGACAGGAAGCAGCACGTGAAACTGGGCAAGCACATCTCTGACTCCATAGTCTCAAGACCAAAACCATGTTACTGCATGCTGCAGATCTCTCTATGGTACTGGGACACTTCATGCAAAAATCTGGTGTTCAAATCCTGGCAATTCATTGGTAGCGCCGGAATCCCGGCGACACCAGTCAGTAACGACTTTCGCAATCAGGCGTTCCCACCCATAGATATTCCCTAACCTGGGCTAGTGTCTCTCATTTGCTGCTATGACCTGTCACTCTTTCAATTTTGACCCATCGATATGCCAACAGAATACCTGCTTGGGTGGCGAAGTGGCACAGACTATATTATGTAGTATGCAGAGCGCAGCAATTCAATGTCATATTTGAGTCTGGAGAGAGACTACCATCAGTACAGGCTCCCACCAAGGCTGTTTTCTTTCCCCTCTAATCTTCGCAATGTCACCATTAGCAGGCACAATGTTAGTCAATTATTGATAGGAACTCACCCAACAGCCCTTGAGACACCGATTAAGTTCCCATCTTTTCAAGTGGCCCAGCTCAGGATTTGAACCAGCAACCTTTCAGCCACCAGTCTGATCCTAACTGTACTGCCCCAAAGACCAAAGGAGGACAGGAGCGGAGGAGAGCAGAGGAGATTGACCCCAGGTGGACATCAAGTTCAAGTTTCAAGTTCAAGTTTTTTATTTGACACTTGTATGGCAGTTAAAAACTGAAATGCATGAGTATTTTACAAGAATATTTACATTAAACCTAGGCTAACTCAAATTACCAATAGAACAAACATTCAATATTTAAAATGGTCATTCAAGATTCTTGTCAGGGAGGGGATGGGAGACATCCTGTATCTTTGGGTTCTTGTCCTGGGTGTCTGCAGGTGTGCTTCATGTCTGGTGTGCCGACCGGACACCTGGGCTCTGAAGGGGGGGGAGCCAGTTCTTGAAGGGGGAGTTCAGGAGGCTCAGTGCAAAGTCCCTACAGAGTAACTTTCTTCTCTCATGGAGGGTGGGGAGAGAGAGGGTTTGGAGAGCGTTTGGAGAGAGTTTGGAGAGCGTCCTGGTAGCCAGAGTATGACATCTTGTGTGACCGGCTGAGCTGTCAGTCATGATCGTCCTGAGCACTCCCGTCTAGTTCAGCCAACCAATAACTCATCTCTTGTATGATTCAGATAAGCATCCGCTGGCTACCCCATGAGGGCCAAATATACGTATATAAGATGAAGAACACACCTGTAAGTGGTAAGTACATTTTATTTATAAACCATGTGCTGTACAATAGGAACATTTAAGAAAATAGGAGTAAAGGAACAATATAAAACATACAAAAACTACAGAAGGCAAACACACTACAAAACGAAAGTATTTACGGACCAGACATGTAATGAGGAGGCAGTGGGGAACAGAAGCTGTGGCGCGCAGAGCAAGACCATAACATGCTACTGGCTGTTACACAAGCAGGCTCTGCTCTGACCGAACGAGACTAGATCCCATGGCTGCAGACGATGTCCATGCCGCTAGCTCTGAGTAAGAGGATGTCGGTTAGGCTGTAAAATAGGTGTTGGTTTAAGGCCACTAGAATGTAGTGATTTGAACCTGTCTCCCCAACCTTAAACCTGGTCCCAACCCTGTTCTGTCCTCTGCAGGAATAAGACCTAGTCTCAACCCGGCCCCAGTGAACAGGTGGCCATATCTTCAGTCAACTGAATTGATGGTGGTGGATTTGCAGCGGCCTGGGTATTCTCTTACAGCACAGACGGACGAACAGAGTGGACGGATGGAGGGAGGGATGAATGGCGGGATGGATGGAGGGATGGATGGACAGAGGGGTAGCTGGGCCTGCTTCTCTCTGCTCTGAGGGGTTGTGTTGTATCTTTCAACAAGGGTTCTCTTGTTGGACAGTGGCGTGGATTCAGGTGAGCGTGGGTCCCTTGTTGACGACCCCTCCAATTCTCGGGGCTCCCCACGCCTCGACACGGTCCCCCGAGGCCGCGGCCAGGCGTCCTGCTCTCACGTTCACCTGGGAGAGAGAGACAAAGAGCATCAGAATGAGGAAGAGGGAGAGAGGTGAGGCCAATAAAATGTCCTAAATATTTGAGTGTCTTTTAGACTGAAAGAAGAAAGAGACTCACTCGATTGACGCTAGCCCGGTTTGCACAGCGTCCTCGGGGGCCGGCAAGGTACAGTAGGTGCACCTGTAAGAAGAGAAGATGACTTGACCTGACTTGTGGTGCCGCGAGTGTGAAATCCATCCAATCAGCATAGACAGACATACGGATGCACATCCCGCTCACTAACTGTCACCTCGGAGTGTGTGTGTGGTGTGTGTGTGTGTGTGTTTGCGTGTACCTGGAGTTTCTGGAGTGGCGTTCCTGCCCTTCGGCTGTGGTCACGGTGTGGTCTTGGCTGCCGGAGATGATGTAGTTGTCGTCCTCAGCCAGGCACAGCACAGCCTCACTATGGAGATGGAGACGCTCCACCAGGGGTTCTGCCACTGTGTGACATCATCAATCAGGGACAGCCGATAGCATATGTCTGACTCACCAAGTAACATTGCGTGATGTCTTCATACTATTTGTATTTGATTAATTCCCATACATTCCTGTTAATCCCTGTGGGAAGTGTGTGAGTATTCCCAGAATTTTGCATCCCTATTCATACTCTTTGTATTTTGTGGCTGTTTTTGCCAGACCACCACAGGTTAAAATGGCGTCTCAACTGACAAGATGCCGCGGAGCCTGGTGACGAGTGACGGCCCCACTCACCTCTGGAGCCGAAGACGCTGACCTTGTTGGGGACGCCGGCGAGCAGCACGTCAGCCTAGTAGGACAAGCAGCGCTGGTCAGGCCCCTCCCAGCCCCTCCGCTCCCCAGGTCCCACAGCCTCGCCGTGCGGTCGGAGGAGTCGGACGCCAGCAGGGGGCCGCCAGGCGCCTCACCGTGCCCCGGTGGGAATGCATGAGGCCCGCCCCGTCAGCAGAGTGTGCCCTTTGACCCCCTAGGGTCTGATGCTCTTGTCCCGTGAGCCTGAAGCGCACACCGCCCTGTCCTTTCCCCTAGAGGAGGACAGAGCGCACCGTGGCGATGTGAGGGGAAAGCTATTAGCCAACTCCAAATAGTACAAAATGCTGCAGCACATGTCCTCACTAAGACCAGGAGGGCACACACTGCACTTGTTACTTGTCAGTTTTAGATTTTAAGATTATTTTATTAGTCTATAAGTCATTACATAATCAAGCACCTAAATACATACCAGATATGCTTTAAGATATACACCCAGTAGGTCCCTCAGGTCCTCTGACACTGAGCTTTTAATGGTCCCTAGAGCCAGGACTAAGAGGCAGGTAATTTTTAAGCAAGATCTTAAAACACAACTTTTTAACATTGCTTTTACCACATAGTTTTACTTGTTTTAATATCTTTGTGCTCTTAATTTGAATTCTGTTTTATAGTTTTTATTCTATTTTACACTATCCTAAAATGCTTTTACTTTTATAGTTTCTTTTAAATCTGTTCTCACTGTGCTGGTATGATTTATGTTTTTATCTGTCTCTTTTTACGAATAGTGCTATATAAATAAAATGGCATTGACATCTGGAAAAAAGAACAATGACTTATTATTGATTTACATATTTATTGATTTATATATATATATTTATGGAGTATATTGATATAGTGGAGGAGGTTTGGATAGGCATAAGGATTGTGCAGGGGGATTGAATGGATTGCATGGGTGGTTGGGGTCTGGTTGGAAGGATTGAATGGTTATTGTTTGAGGGGGGGGTTGCTGGTGCTGCTCTCAGTCAACTTCAGTCATCCTTTGGGATCTGTGAGGAGCAGGTCATGATCTTCCAGAGGCCGCTGAAGAATTTACGAACCCCCTTCTTCTTCTTCTTCATCATATTTTTCTTGTTGTTCACTTCCTCTGCAAAAATGATCTCTAAATTGAGTATTGTGTAGAGAAGAGAGAAGGAAAATTGTTTGATATGAAATATAGATCATATTATGATATATAGAAATAGATGCCCTAACACCCAAAATGTCTAACCTGCTGACTGCTGGACCGCAATGGCCTCCTTGATGGCCTCCTCAATGGCCTCCTTGATGGCCTCCTCAATAGCCTTGGAGATCTCCATGGCCTCCTTGATGGCCTCCACGATGACCTTTGGTACCTCAATGGCCACAATGACCTCCTCAATGGGCTTGGGGGCCACAATGTCCTCCTTGATGACCTCCTCAATGGTCTTGGGGATCTCAATGGCCTCCTTGATGACATCCTCGATGACGGTGGGGGCTTCAATAGCGTCCATGATGTTCCAGATGGCCTCAATGTACTCCATAATGACCCTGGGGGCCTCAATGACCTCCTCAAGGACCTTGGGGTTTTCATTTACCTCCTCCATGAACTCCTCAACCTCTTTGAAGGCCTCCTTAATGACCTCAAAGATCTTGTCAATGTCCTCGGGGGCCTCACTGGCCTCCTCAATGCCAATGGGGGTCTCAATGACCTCATCAATGGGCTTGGGGGCCACAATGTCCTCCTTGATGACCTCCTCAATGGGCTTATGGTCACCCTGTTTCTGGCCATTCACGAGCTCAATCGGCTTTTTCTGCAAGACAGGTTCAATGATGACAAAACTGCGTCAATGGATCAACTGGAATATATATATAGCCTATATATATATATATATATATATATATATATATAATTTTTGTAAGATGATGTTACATAGTGTTAGGTTACCTCCTGCAAGTTGGAACCGTTTGAAGGAGAGGCCTCACCCATGGACTTATTATCCATATATTTAGAATCCATAGGGGCTCTGTTGAGACAGAGTGCAAGAAACAATTATTTTCTGCGCGCCACAGCTTCTGTTCCCCACTGCGTCCTCATTACATGTCTGGTCCGTAAACACTTTTGTTTTGTAGTGTGTTTGCCTTCTGTATAGTTTTTTCTGTACAGTAATGTTTTATATTGTTCCTTTACTCCTATTTTCTTAAATTTTCCTATTTTACAGCACATGGTTTAGAAATAAAATGTACTTACCACTTACAGGTGGTATTATATTTAAAAGTCTTCAAATATCTTCAAATAGTCTTCAAATATGAATTGCTGATTAATCGTGTTGTATAAGGATGCGGTTGTCCGTCAATGTGAAGTTAACTCTGAAACAATATTCAACTTTGTGGAATTAGCCTACTTATATAGAATTATATAGCCATTGTGATGTCGGTCATTATTACGCGCACGGATATCTGATGACTCTTGTGTGGTTGTCATGTGGTGATTTGAAATAACGTTACCATACGAACTAGCCTAGAATTGATTCATAATAAGACTGGCCCCTGTATATATACAAATTTGTATATATAGCCTACACATTTCAACATTCTACCCCTACTGTAGGCTACAGGAACATCTTTCCAAATCATATCCGGACGTAGCCTGTAACTTACATGTTTGCCAATTTATCAACGTGATGCTGCAGCCTACGTTCAGCTCCTATTTAAGGGAATAAGCATTAACAAACATGTCAAGCATAATAGGGCATTATTTTTATTAGATTTTTGAAATCATATTCCGACTCCGAATCCATGCTGTCCTGTTGCAAAATGTTCATGGTGCGCTTCTAGATAGGGTTAAGAAAATGAACTTTCCCCTTATGTCCGCTAGGAATGCTGTTATGCAACATGATATTTACAAATAGGCCAATAGCCACAGCCAAATGTAACCCGGGAGTGTCTACGCGTTTCGCAGTTTAGCGATAACACCATTGAGTTTAGGGTTAAGACCCTAACCCTACACCTGACCCTCACCCTAACCTCTATGGTGTTCTTGCTAAACTGCGAAAAGTAATCTCGCAACCCGGTAGCCAACACGCAAAGTAGGCTAGTGCATGGCGAACTGGGCTAGCTAACATTGGTCGCAGATGTCCTTGAGAGAGACCTTTATGGGAGGCTAGCTTGCAGCTCGTGTTTGCGTGTGTGTGCGCGTGTGTGCGGTCAGCTGGCCCATCCAGTTCTACTAGCTGTTTGACGTGAAGGACGGACGAGAGGTCAAAAAAAGTAAGGGGAAGGGGAATGCCAGGGTAGATGAATGAAGGAAGGAAGCAAACAAACTCACTATGACATGCCAAGTACTAGCCTGCTTCAAGAGCTCCATCATCATCCCTGTCCCCAAGAAAGCAAGGACGACTATAGACCCATCACCCTGACCACTGTAGCAATGAAGGTTTTTAAGTGCCTTGTTCTGCAGCCTCTCAAATGCATCACAGACCCTCTCCTGGACCCCCTGCAGTCCGCCTACAGAGCCAACAGGTCAGTGGATGATGCAGTAAACATGGCCCTTCACTTCATTCTCCAGCTGGTTGATGGACTTCAGCTCTGCTTTCAACACCATCTTCCCGTTCACTCTGGAGCATGCGCTTACCTGACCCCACCTGCAGGTAGACCACAGACTTCCTGTCTGACAGGAAGCAGCACGTGAAACTGGGCAAGCACATCTCTGACTCCATAGTCTCAAGACCAAAACCATGTTACTGCATGCTGCAGATCTCTCTATGGTACTGGGACACTTCATGCACAAATCTGGTGTTCAAATCCTGGCAATTCATTGGTAGCTCAAATTACCAATAGAACAAACATTCAATATTTAAAATGGTCATTCAAGATTCTTGTCAGGGAGGGGATGGGAGACATCCTGTATCTTTTGGTTCTTGTCCTGGGTGTCTGCAGGTGTGCTTCATGTCTGGTGTGCCGACCGGACACCTGGGCTCTGAAGGGGGGGGGAGCCAGTTCTTGAAGGGGGAGTTCAGGAGGCTCAGTGCAAAGTCCCTACAGAGTAACTTTCTTCTCTCATGGAGGGTGGGGAGAGAGAGGGTTTGGAGAGCGTTTGGAGAGAGTTTGGAGAGCGTCCTGGTAGCCAGAGTATGACATCTTGTGTGACCGGCTGAGCTGTCAGTCATGATCGTCCTGAGCACTCCCGTCTAGTTCAGCCAACCAATAACTCATCTCTTGTATGATTCAGATAAGCATCCACTGGCTACCCCATGAGGGCCAAATATACGTATATAAGATGAAGAACACACCTGTAAGTGGTAAGTACATTTTATTTATAAACCATGTGCTGTACAATAGGAACATTTAAGAAAATAGGAGTAAAGGAACAATATAAAACATACAAAA
This sequence comes from Borostomias antarcticus, assembly GCF_949987555.1. Lineage (NCBI taxonomy): Eukaryota > Metazoa > Chordata > Actinopteri > Stomiiformes > Stomiidae > Borostomias > Borostomias antarcticus. The sequence goes on along the minus strand of NC_140238.1, from coordinate 29,617,800 downwards.
ACTACAGAAGGCAAACACACTACAAAACAAAAGTGTTTACGGACCAGACATGTAATGAGGAGGCAGTGGGGAACAGAAGCTGTGGCGCGCAGAGCAAGACCATAACATGCTACTGGCTGTTACACAAGCAGGCTCTGCTCTGACCGAACGAGACTAGATCCCATGGCTGCAGACGATGTCCATGCCGCTAGCTCTGAGTAAGAGGATGTCGGTTAGGCTGTAAAATAGGTGTTGGTTTAAGGCCACTAGAATGTAGTGATTTGAACCTGTCTCCCCAACCTTAAACCTGGTCCCAACCCTGTTCTGTCCTCTGCAGGAATAAGACCTAGTCTCAACCCGGCCCCAGTGAACAGGTGGCCATATCTTCAGTCAACTGAATTGATGGTGGTGGATTTGCAGCGGCCTGGGTATTCTCTTACAGCACAGACGGACGAACAGAGTGGACGGATGGAGGGAGGGATGAATGGCGGGATGGATGGAGGGATGGATGGACAGAGGGGTAGCTGGGCCTGCTTCTCTCTGCTCTGAGGGGTTGTGTTGTATCTTTCAACAAGGGTTCTCTTGTTGGACAGTGGCGTGGATTCAGGTGAGCGTGGGTCCCTTGTTGACGACCCCTCCAATTCTCGGGGCTCCCCACGCCTCGACACGGTCCCCCGAGGCCGCGGCCAGGCGTCCTGCTCTCACGTTCACCTGGGAGAGAGAGACAAAGAGCATCAGAATGAGGAAGAGGGAGAGAGGTGAGGCCAATAAAATGTCCTAAATATTTGAGTGTCTTTTAGACTGAAAGAAGAAAGAGACTCACTCCATTGATGCTAGCCCGGTTTGCACAGCGTCCTCGGGGGCCGGCAAGGTACAGTAGGTGCACCTGTAAGAAGAGAAGATGACTTGACCTGACTTGTGGTGCCGCGAGTGTGAAATCCATCCAATCAGCATAGACAGACATACGGATGCACATCCCGCTCACTAACTGTCACCTCGGAGTGTGTGTGTGGTGTGTGTGTGTGTTTGCGTGTACCTGGAGTTTCTGGAGTGGCGTTCCTGCCCTTCGGCTGTGGTCACGGTGTGGTCTTGGCTGCCGGAGATGATGTAGTTGTCGTCCTCAGCCAGGCACAGCACAGCCTCACTATGGAGATGGAGACGCTCCACCAGGGGTTCTGCCACTGTGTGACATCATCAATCAGGGACAGCCGATAGCATTTGTCTGACTCACCAAGTAACATTGCGTGATGTCTTCATACTATTTGTATTTGATTAATTCCCATACATTCCTGTTAATCCCTGTGGGAAGTGTGTGAGTATTCCCAGAATTTTGCATCCCTATTCATACTCTTTGTATTTTGTGGCTGTTTTTGCCAGACCACCACAGGTTAAAGTGGCGTCTCAACTGACAAGATGCCGCGGAGCCTGGTGACGAGTGACGGCCCCACTCACCTCTGGAGCCGAAGACGCTGACCTTGTTGGGGACGCCGGCGAGCAGCACGTCAGCCTAGTAGGACAGGCAGCGCTGGTCAGGCCCCTCCCAGCCCCTCCGCTCCCCAGGTCCCACAGCCTCGCCGTGCGGTCGGAGGAGTCGGACGCCAGCAGGGGGCCGCCAGGCGCCTCACCGTGCCCCGGTGGGAATGCATGAGGCCCGCCCCGTCAGCAGAGTGTGCCCTTTGACCCCCTAGGGTCTGATGCTCTTGTCCCGTGAGCCTGAAGCGCACACCGCCCTGTCCTTTCCCCTAGAGGAGGACAGAGCGCACCGTGGCGATGTGAGGGGAAAGCTATTAGCCAACTCCAAATAGTACAAAATGCTGCAGCACATGTCCTCACTAAGACCAGGAGGGCACACACTGCACTTGTTACTTGTCAGTTTTAGATTTTAAGATTATTTTATTAGTCTATAAGTCATTACATAATCAAGCACCTAAATACATACCAGATATGCTTTAAGATATACACCCAGTAGGTCCCTCAGGTCCTCTGACACTGAGCTTTTAATGGTCCCTAGAGCCAGGACTAAGAGGCAGGTAATTTTTAAGCAAGATCTTAAAACACAACTTTTTAACATTGCTTTTACCACATAGTTTTACTTGTTTTAATATCTTTGTGCTCTTAATTTAAATTCTGTTTTATAGTTTTTATTCTATTTTACACTATCCTAAAATGCTTTTACTTTTATAGTTTCTTTTAAATCTGTTCTCACTGTGCTGGTATGATTTATGTTTTTATCTGTCTCTTTTTACGAATAGTGCTATATAAATAAAATGGCATTGACATCTGGAAAAAAGAACAATGACTTATTATTGATTTACATATTTATTGATTTATATATATATATTTATGGAGTATATTGATATAGTGGAGGAGGTTTGGATAGGCATAAGGATTGTGCAGGGGGATTGAATGGATTGCATGGGTGGTTGGGGTCTGGTTGGAAGGATTGAATGGTTATTGTTTGAGGGGGGGGTTGCTGGTGCTGCTCTCAGTCAACTTCAGTCATCCTTTGGGATCTGTGAGGAGCAGGTCATGATCTTCCAGAGGCCGCTGAAGAATTTACGAACCCCCTTCTTCTTCTTCTTCATCATATTTTTCTTGTTGTTCACTTCCTCTGCAAAAATGATCTCTAAATTGAGTATTGTGTAGAGAAGAGAGAAGGAAAATTGTTTGATATGAAATATAGATCATATTATGATATATAGAAATAGATGCCCTAACACCCAAAATGTCTAACCTGCTGACTGCTGGACCGCAATGGCCTCCTTGATGGCCTCCTCAATGGCCTCCTTGATGGCCTCCTCAATGGCCTTGGAGATCTCCATGGCCTCCTTGATGGCCTCCACGATGACCTTTGGTACCTCAATGGCCACAATGACCTCCTCAATGGGCTTGGGGGCCACAATGTCCTCCTTGATGACCTCCTCAATGGTCTTGGGGATCTCAATGGCCTCCTTGATGACATCCTCGATGACGGTGGGGGCTTCAATAGCGTCCATGATGTTCCAGATGGCCTCAATGTACTCCATAATGACCCTGGGGGCCTCAATGACCTCCTCAAGGACCTTGGGGTTTTCATTTACCTCCTCCATGAACTCCTCAACCTCTTTGAAGGCCTCCTTAATGACCTCAAAGATCTTGTCAATGTCCTCGGGGGCCTCACTGGCCTCCTCAATGCCAATGGGGGTCTCAATGACCTCATCAATGGGCTTGGGGGCCACAATGTCCTCCTTGATGACCTCCTCAATGGGCTTATGGTCACCCTGTTTCTGGCCATTCACGAGCTCAATCGGCTTTTTCTGCAAGACAGGTTCAATGATGACAAAACTGCGTCAATGGATCAACTGGAATATATATATAGCCTATATATATATATATATATATATATATATATATATAATTTTTGTAAGATGATGTTACATAGTGTTAGGTTACCTCCTGCAAGTTGGAACCGTTTGAAGGAGAGGCCTCACCCATGGATTTATTATCCATATATTTAGAATCCATAGGGGCTCTGTTGAGACAGAGTGCAAGAAACAATTATTTTCTGCGCGCCACAGCTTCTGTTCCCCACTGCGTCCTCATGTCTGGTCCGTAAACACTTTTGTTTTGTGGTGTGTTTGCCTTCTGTATAGTTTTTTCTGTACAGTAATGTTTTATATTGTTCCTTTACTCCTATTTTCTTAAATTTTCCTATTGTACAGCACATGGTTTAGAAATAAAATGTACTTACCACTTACAGGTGGTATTATATTTAAAAGTCTTCAAATATCTTCAAATAGTCTTCAAATATGAATTGCTGATTAATCGTGTTGTATAAGGATGCGGTTGTCCGTCAATGTGAAGTTAACTCTGAAACAATATTCAACTTTGTGGAATTAGCCTACTTATATAGAATTATATAGCCATTGTGATGTCGGTCATTATTACGCGCACGGATATCTGATGACTCTTGTGTGGTTGTCATGTGGTGATTTGAAATAACGTTACCATACGAACTAGCCTAGAATTGATTCATAATAAGACTGGCCCCTGTATATATACAAATTTGTTTATATAGCCTACACATTTCAACATTCTACCCCTACTGTAGGCTACAGGAACATCTTTCCAAATCATATCCGGACGTAGCCTGTAACTTACATGTTTGCCAATTTATCAACGTGATGCTGCAGCCTACGTTCAGCTTATGTGTTCCTATTTAAGGGAATAAGCATTAACAAACATGTCAAGCATAATAGGGCATTATTTTTATTAGATCTTTGAAATCATATTCCGACTCCGAATCCATGCTGTCCTGTTGCAAAATGTTCATGGTGCGCTTCTAGATAGGGTTAAGAAAATGAACTTTCCCCTTATGTCCGCTAGGAATGCTGTTATGCAACATGATATTTACAAATAGGCCAATAGCCACAGCCAAATGTAACCCGGGAGTGTCTACGCGTTTCGCAGTTTAGCGATAACACCATTGAGTTTAGGGTTAAGACCCTAACCCCTAACCCTACACCTGACCCTCACCCTAACCTCTATGGTGTTCTTGCTAAACTGCGAAAAGTAATCTCGCAACCCGGTAGCCAACACGCAAAGTAGGCTAGTGCATGGCGAACTGGGCTAGCTAACATTGGTCGCAGATGTCCTTGAGAGAGACCTTTATGGGAGGCTAGCTTGCAGCTCGTGTTTGCGTGTGTGTGCGCGTGTGTGCGGTCAGCTGGCCCATCCAGTTCTACTAGCTGTTTGACGTGAAGGACGGACGAGAGGTCAAAAAAAGTAAGGGGAAGAGGAATGCCAGGGTAGATGAATGAAGGAAGGAAGCAAACAAACTCTGACATGCCAAGTACTAGCCTGCTTCAAGAGCTCCATCATCATCCCTGTCCCCAAGAAAGCAAGGACGACTATAGACCCATCACCCTGACCACTGTAGCAATGAAGGTTTTTAAGTGCCTTGTTCTGCAGCCTCTCAAATGCATCACAGACCCTCTCCTGGACCCCCTGCAGTCCGCCTACAGAGCCAACAGGTCAGTGGATGATGCAGTAAACATGGCCCTTCACTTCATTCTCCAGCTGGTTGATGGACTTCAGCTCTGCTTTCAACACCATCTTCCCGTTCACTCTGGAGCATGCGCTTACCTGACCCCACCTGCAGGTAGACCACAGACTTCCTGTCTGACAGGAAGCAGCACGTGAAACTGGGCAAGCACATCTCTGACTCCATAGTCTCAAGACCAAAACCATGTTACTGCATGCTGCAGATCTCTCTATGGTACTGGGACACTTCATGCAAAAATCTGGTGTTCAAATCCTGGCAATTCATTGGTAGCGCCGGAATCCCGGCGACACCAGTCAGTAACGACTTTCGCAATCAGGCGCTCCCACCCATAGATATTCCCTAACCTGGGCTAGTGTCTCTCATTTGCTGCTATGACCTGTCACTCTTTCAATTTTGACCCATCGATATGCCAACAGAATACCTGCTTGGGTGGCGAAGTGGCACAGACTCTATTATGTAGTATGCAGAGCGCAGCAATTCAATGTCATATTTGAGTCTGGAGAGAGACTACCATCAGTACAGGCTCCCACCAAGGCTGTTTTCTTTCCCCTCTAATCTTCGCAATGTCACCATTAGCAGGCACAATGTTAGTCAATTATTGATAGGAACTCACCCAACAGCCCTTGAGACACCGATTAAGTTCCCATCTTTTCAAGTGGCCCAGCTCAGGATTTGAACCAGCAACCTTTCAGCCACCGGTCTGATCCTAACTGTACTGCCCCAAAGACCAAAGGAGGACAGGAGCGGAGGAGAGCAGAGGAGATTGACCCCAGGTGGACATCAAGTTCAAGTTTCAAGTTCAAGTTTTTTATTTGACACTTGTATGGCAGTTAAAAACTGAAATGCATGAGTATTTTACAAGAATATTTACATTAAACCTAGGCTAACTCAAATTACCAATAGAACAAACATTCAATATTTAAAATGGTCATTCAAGATTCTTGTCAGGGAGGGGATGGGAGACATCCTGTATCTTTTGGTTCTTGTCCTGGGTGTTTGCAGGTGTGCTTCATGTCTGGTGTGCCGACCGGACACCTGGGCTCTGAAGGGGGGGGAGCCAGTTCTTGAAGGGGGAGTTCAGGAGGCTCAGTCCAAAGTCCCTACAGAGTAACTTTCTTCTCTCATGGAGGGTGGGGAGAGAGAGGGTTTGGAGAGCGTTTGGAGAGAGTTTGGAGAGCGTCCTGGTAGCCAGAGTATGACATCTTGTGTGACCGGCTGAGCTGTCAGTCATGATCGTCCTGAGCACTCCCGTCTAGTTCAGCCAACCAATAACTCATCTCTTGTATGATTCAGATAAGCATCCGCTGGCTACCCCATGAGGGCCAAATATACGTATATAAGATGAAGAACACACCTGTAAGTGGTAAGTACATTTTATTTATAAACCATGTGCTGTACAATAGGAACATTTAAGAAAATAGGAGTAAAGGAACAATATAAAACATACAAAAACTACAGAAGGCAAACACACTACAAAACAAAAGTGTTTACGGACCAGACATGTAATGAGGAGGCAGTGGGGAACAGAAGCTGTGGCGCGCAGAGCAAGACCATAACATGCTACTGGCTGTTACACAAGCAGGCTCTGCTCTGACCGAACGAGACTAGATCCCATGGCTGCAGACGATGTCCATGCCGCTAGCTCTGAGTAAGAGGATGTCGGTTAGGCTGTAAAATAGGTGTTGGTTTAAGGCCACTAGAATGTAGTGATTTGAACCTGTCTCCCCAACCTTAAACCTGGTCCCAACCCTGTTCTGTCCTCTGCAGGAATAAGACCTAGTCTCAACCCGGCCCCAGTGAACAGGTGGCCATATCTTCAGTCAACTGAATTGATGGTGGTGGATTTGCAGCGGCCTGGGTATTCTCTTACAGCACAGACGGACGAACAGAGTGGACGGATGGAGGGAGGGATGAATGGCGGGATGGATGGAGGGATGGATGGACAGAGGGGTAGCTGGGCCTGCTTCTCTCTGCTCTGAGGGGTTGTGTTGTATCTTTCAACAAGGGTTCTCTTGTTGGACAGGGGCGTGGATTCAGGTGAGCGTGGGTCCCTTGTTGACGACCCCTCCAATTCTCGGGGCTCCCCACGCCTCGACACGGTCCCCCGAGGACGCGGCCAGGCGTCCTGCTCTCACGTTCACCTGGGAGAGAGAGACAAAGAGCATCAGAATGAGGAAGAGGGAGAGAGGTGAGGCCAATAAAATGTCCTAAATATTTGAGTGTCTTTTAGACTGAAAGAAGAAAGAGACTCACTCCATTGACGCTAGCCCGGTTTGCAGAGCGTCCTCGGGGGCCGGCAAGGTACAGTAGGTGCACCTGTAAGAAGAGAAGATGACTTGACCTGACTTGTGGTGCCGCGAGTGTGAAATCCATCCAATCAGCATAGACAGACATACGGATGCACATCCCGCTCACTAACTGTCACCTCGGAGTGTGTGTGTGGTGTGTGTGTGTTTGCGTGTACCTGGAGTTTCTGGAGTGGCGTTCCTGCCCTTCGGCTGTGGTCACGGTGTGGTCTTGGCTGCCGGAGATGATGTAGTTGTCGTCCTCAGCCAGGCACAGCACAGCCTCACTATGGAGATGGAGACGCTCCACCAGGGGTTCTGCCACTGTGCGACATCATCAATCAGGGACAGCCGATAGCATATGTCTGACTCACCAAGTAACATTGCGTGATGTCTTCATACTATTTGTATTTGATTAATTCCCATACATTCCTGTTAATCCCTGTGGGAAGTGTGTGAGTATTCCCAGAATTTTGCATCCCTATTCATACTCTTTGTATTTTGTGGCTGTTTTTGCCAGACCACCACAGGTTAAAATGGCGTCTCAACTGACAAGATGCCGCGGAGCCTGGTGACGAGTGACGGCCCCACTCACCTCTGGAGCCGAAGACGCTGACCTTGTTGGGGACGCCGGCGAGCAGCACGTCAGCCTAGTAGGACAAGCAGCGCTGGTCAGGCCCCTCCCAGCCCCTCCGCTCCCCAGGTCCCACAGCCTCGCCGTGCGGTCGGAGGAGTCGGACGCCAGCAGGGGGCCGCCAGGCGCCTCACCGTGCCCCGGTGGGAGTGCATGAGGCCCGCCCCGTCAGCAGAGTGTGCCCTTTGACCCCCTAGGGTCTGATGCTCTTGTCCCGTGAGCCTGAAGCGCACACCGCCCTGTCCTTTCCCCTAGAGGAGGACAGAGCGCACCGTGGCGATGTGAGGGGAAAGCTATTAGCCAACTCCAAATAGTACAAAATGCTGCAGCACATGTCCTCACTAAGACCAGGAGGGCACACACTGCACTTGTTACTTGTCAGTTTTAGATTTTAAGATTATTTTATTAGTCTATAAGTCATTACATAATCAAGCACCTAAATACATACCAGATATGCTTTAAGATATACACCCAGTAGGTCCCTCAGGTCCTCTGACACTGAGCTTTTAATGGTCCCTAGAGCCAGGACTAAGAGGCAGGTAATTTTTAAGCAAGATCTTAAAACACAACTTTTTAACATTGCTTTTACCACATAGTTTTACTTGTTTTAATATCTTTGTGCTCTTAATTTGAATTCTGTTTTATAGTTTTTATTCTATTTTACACTATCCTAAAATGCTTTTACTTTTATAGTTTCTTTTAAATCTGTTCTCACTGTGCTGGTATGATTTATGTTTTTATCTGTCTCTTTTTACGAATAGTGCTATATAAATAAAATGGCATTGACATCTGGAAAAAAGAACAATGACTTATTATTGATTTACATATTTATTGATTTATATATATATATTTATGGAGTATATTGATATAGTGGAGGAGGTTTGGATAGGCATAAGGATTGTGCAGGGGGATTGAATGGATTGCATGGGTGGTTGGGGTCTGGTTGGAAGGATTGAATGGTTATTGTTTGAGGGGGGGGTTGCTGGTGCTGCTCTCAGTCAACTTCAGTCATCCTTTGGGATCTGTGAGGAGCAGGTCATGATCTTCCAGAGGCCGCTGAAGAATTTACGAACCCCCTTCTTCTTCTTCTTCATCATATTTTTCTTGTTGTTCACTTCCTCTGCAAAAATGATCTCTAAATTGAGTATTGTGTAGAGAAGAGAGAAGGAAAATTGTTTGATATGAAATATAGATCATATTATGATATATAGAAATAGATGCCCTAACACCCAAAATGTCTAACCTGCTGACTGCTGGACCGCAATGGCCTCCTTGATGGCCTCCTATATGGCCTCCTTGATGGCCTCCTCAATGGCCTTGGAGATCTCCATGGCCTCCTTGATGGCCTCCACGATGACCTTTGGTACCTCAATGGCCACAATGACCTCCTCAATGGGCTTGGGGGCCACAATGTCCTCCTTGATGACCTCCTCAATGGTCTTGGGGATCTCAATGGCCTCCTTGATGACATCCTCGATGACGGTGGGGGCTTCAATAGCGTCCATGATGTTCCAGATGGCCTCAATGTACTCCATAATGACCCTGGGGGCCTCAATGACCTCCTCAAGGACCTTGGGGTTTTCATTTACCTCCTCCATGAACTCCTCAACCTCTTTGAAGGCCTCCTTAATGACCTCAAAGATCTTGTCAATGTCCTCGGGGGCCTCACTGGCCTCCTCAATGCCAATGGGGGTCTCAATGACCTCATCAATGGGCTTGGGGGCCACAATGTCCTCCTTGATGACCTCCTCAATGGGCTTATGGTCACCCTGTTTCTGGCCATTCACGAGCTCAATCGGCTTTTTCTGCAAGACAGGTTCAATGATGACAAAACTGCGTCAATGGATCAACTGGAATATATATATAGCCTATATATATATATATATATATATATATATATATATATATATATATATATATATATACTTTTTGTAAGATGATGTTACATAGTGTTAGGTTACCTCCTGCAAGTTGGAACCGTTTGAAGGAGAGGCCTCACCCATGGATTTATTATCCATATATTTAGAATCCATAGGGGCTCTGTTGAGACAGAGTGCAAGAAACAATTATTTTCTGCGCGCCACAGCTTCTGTTCCCCACTGCGTCCTCATTACATGTCTGGTCCGTAAACACTTTTGTTTTGTAGTGTGTTTGCCTTCTGTATAGTTTTTTCTGTACAGTAATGTTTTATATTGTTCCTTTACTCCTATTTTCTTAAATTTTCCTATTGTACAGCACATGGTTTAGAAATAAAATGTACTTACCACTTACAGGTGGTATTATATTTAAAAGTCTTCAAATATCTTCAAATAGTCTTCAAATATGAATTGCTGATTAATCGTGTTGTATAAGGATGCGGTTGTCCGTCAATGTGAGGTTAACTCTGAAACAATATTCAACTTTGTGGAATTAGCCTACTTATATAGAATTATATAGCCATTGTGATGTCGGTCATTATTACGCGCACGGATATCTGATGACTCTTCTGTGGTTGTCATGTGGTGATTTGAAATAACGTTACCATACGAACTAGCCTAGAATTGATTCATAATAAGACTGGCCCCTGTATATATACAAATTTGTATATATAGCCTACAAATTTCAACATTCTACCCCTACTGTAGGCTACAGGAACATCTTTCCAAATCATATCCGGACGTAGCCTGTAACTTACATGTTTGCCAATTTATCAACGTGATGCTGCAGCCTACGTTCAGCTCCTATTTAAGGGAATAAGCATTAACAAACATGTCAAGCATAATAGGGCATTATTTTTATTAGATCTTTGAAATCATATTCCGACTCCGAATCCATGCTGTCCTGTTGCAAAATGTTCATGGTGCGCTTCTAGATAGGGTTAAGAAAATGAACTTTCCCCTTATGTCCGCTAGGAATGCTGTTATGCAACATGATATTTACAAATAGGCCAATAGCCACAGCCAAATGTAACCCGGGAGTGTCTACGCGTTTCGCAGTTTAGCGATAACACCATTGAGTTTAGGGTTAAGACCCTAACCCCTAACCCTACACCTGACCCTCACCTCTATGGTGTTCTTGCTAAACTGCGAAAAGTAATCTCGCAACCCGGTAGCCAACACGCAAAGTAGGCTAGTGCATGGCGAACTGGGCTAGCTAACATTGGTCGCAGATGTCCTTGAGAGAGACCTTTATGGGAGGCTAGCTTGCAGCTCGTGTTTGCGTGTGTGTGCGCGTGTGTGCGGTCAGCTGGCCCATCCAGTTCTACTAGCTGTTTGACGTGAAGGACGGACGAGAGGTCAAAAAAAGTAAGGGGAAGAGGAATGCCAGGGTAGATGAATGAAGGAAGGAAGCAAACAAACTCTGACATGCCAAGTACTAGCCTGCTTCAAGAGCTCCATCATCATCCCTGTCCCCAAGAAAGCAAGGACGACTATAGACCCATCACCCTGACCACTGTAGCAATGAAGGTTTTTAAGTGCCTTGTTCTGCAGCCTCTCAAATGCATCACAGACCCTCTCCTGGACCCCCTGCAGTCCGCCTACAGAGCCAACAGGTCAGTGGATGATGCAGTAAACATGGCCCTTCACTTCATTCTCCAGCTGGTTGATGGACTTCAGCTCTGCTTTCAACACCATCTTCCCGTTCACTCTGGAGCATGCGCTTACCTGACCCCACCTGCAGGTAGACCACAGACTTCCTGTCTGACAGGAAGCAGCACGTGAAACTGGGCAAGCACATCTCTGACTCCATAGTCTCAAGACCAAAACCATGTTACTGCATGCTGCAGATCTCTCTATGGTACTGGGACACTTCATGCAAAAATCTGGTGTTCAAATCCTGGCAATTCATTGGTAGCGCCGGAATCCCGGCGACACCAGTCAGTAACGACTTTCGCAATCAGGCGCTCCCACCCATAGATATTCCCTAACCTGGGCTAGTGTCTCTCATTTGCTGCTATGACCTGTCACTCTTTCAATTTTGACCCATCGATATGCCAACAGAATACCTGCTTGGGTGGCGAAGTGGCACAGACTCTATTATGTAGTATGCAGAGCGCAGCAATTCAATGTCATATTTGAGTCTGGAGAGAGACTACCATCAGTACAGGCTCCCACCAAGGCTGTTTTCTTTCCCCTCTAATCTTCGCAATGTCACCATTAGCAGGCACAATGTTAGTCAATTATTGATAGGAACTCACCCAACAGCCCTTGAGACACCGATTAAGTTCCCATCTTTTCAAGTGGCCCAGCTCAGGATTTGAACCAGCAACCTTTCAGCCACCGGTCTGATCCTAACTGTACTGCCCCAAAGACCAAAGGAGGACAGGAGCGGAGGAGAGCAGAGGAGATTGACCCCAGGTGAACATCAAGTTCAAGTTTCAAGTTCAAGTTTTTTATTTGACACTTGTATGGCAGTTAAAAACTGAAATGCATGAGTATTTTACAAGAATATTTACATTAAACCTAGGCTAACTCAAATTACCAATAGAACAAACATTCAATATTTAAAATGGTCATTCAAGATTCTTGTCAGGGAGGGGATGGGAGACATCCTGTATCTTTTGGTTCTTGTCCTGGGTGTCTGCAGGTGTGCTTCATGTCTGGTGTGCCGACCGGACACCTGGGCTCTGAAGGGGGGGGAGCCAGTTCTTGAAGGGGGAGTTCAGGAGGCTCAGTGCAAAGTCCCTACAGAGTAACTTTCTTCTCTCATGGAGGGTGGGGAGAGAGAGGGTTTGGAGAGCGTTTGGAGAGAGTTTGGAGAGCATCCTGGTAGCCAGAGTATGACATCTTGTGTGACCGGCTGAGCTGTCAGTCATGATCGTCCTGAGCACTCCCGTCTAGTTCAGCCAACCAATAACTCATCTCTTGTATGATTCAGATAAGCATCCGCTGGCTACCCCATGAGGGCCAAATATACGTATATAAGATGAAGAACACACCTGTAAGTGGTAAGTACATTTTATTTATAAACCATGTGCTGTACAATAGGAACATTTAAGAAAATAGGAGTAAAGGAACAATATAAAACATACAAAAACTACAGAAGGCAAACACACTACAAAACAAAAGTGTTTACGGACCAGACATGTAATGAGGAGGCAGTGGGGAACAGAAGCTGTGGCGCGCAGAGCAAGACCATAACATGCTACTGGCTGTTACACAAGCAGGCTCTGCTCTGACCGAACGAGACTAGATCCCATGGCTGCAGACGATGTCCATGCCGCTAGCTCTGAGTAAGAGGATGTCGGTTAGGCTGTAAAATAGGTGTTGGTTTAAGGCCACTAGAATGTAGTGATTTGAACCTGTCTCCCCAACCTTAAACCTGGTCCCAACCCTGTTCTGTCCTCTGCAGGAATAAGACCTAGTCTCAACCCGGCCCCAGTGAACAGGTGGCCATATCTTCAGTCAACTGAATTGATGGTGGTGGATTTGCAGCGGCCTGGGTATTCTCTTACAGCACAGACGGACGAACAGAGTGGACGGATGGAGGGAGGGATGAATGGCGGGATGGATGGAGGGATGGATGGACAGAGGGGTAGCTGGGCCTGCTTCTCTCTGCTCTGAGGGGTTGTGTTGTATCTTTCAACAAGGGTTCTCTTGTTGGACAGGGGCGTGGATTCAGGTGAGCGTGGGTCCCTTGTTGACGACCCCTCCAATTCTCGGGGCTCCCCACGCCTCGACACGGTCCCCCGAGGACGCGGCCAGGCGTCCTGCTCTCACGTTCACCTGGGAGAGAGAGACAAAGAGCATCAGAATGAGGAAGAGGGAGAGAGGTGAGGCCAATAAAATGTCCTAAATATTTGAGTGTCTTTTAGACTGAAAGAAGAAAGAGACTCACTCCATTGACGCTAGCCCGGTTTGCAGAGCGTCCTCGGGGGCCGGCAAGGTACAGTAGGTGCACCTGTAAGAAGAGAAGATGACTTGACCTGACTTGTGGTGCCGCGAGTGTGAAATCCATCCAATCAGCATAGACAGACATACGGATGCACATCCCGCTCACTAACTGTCACCTCGGAGTGTGTGTGTGGTGTGTGTGTGTTTGCGTGTACCTGGAGTTTCTGGAGTGGCGTTCCTGCCCTTCGGCTGTGGTCACGGTGTGGTCTTGGCTGCCGGAGATGATGTAGTTGTCGTCCTCAGCCAGGCACAGCACAGCCTCACTATGGAGATGGAGACGCTCCACCAGGGGTTCTGCCACTGTGCGACATCATCAATCAGGGACAGCCGATAGCATATGTCTGACTCACCAAGTAACATTGCGTGATGTCTTCATACTATTTGTATTTGATTAATTCCCATACATTCCTGTTAATCCCTGTGGGAAGTGTGTGAGTATTCCCAGAATTTTGCATCCCTATTCATACTCTTTGTATTTTGTGGCTGTTTTTGCCAGACCACCACAGGTTAAAATGGCGTCTCAACTGACAAGATGCCGCGGAGCCTGGTGACGAGTGACGGCCCCACTCACCTCTGGAGCCGAAGACGCTGACCTTGTTGGGGACGCCGGCGAGCAGCACGTCAGCCTAGTAGGACAAGCAGCGCTGGTCAGGCCCCTCCCAGCCCCTCCGCTCCCCAGGTCCCACAGCCTCGCCGTGCGGTCGGAGGAGTCGGACGCCAGCAGGGGGCCGCCAGGCGCCTCACCGTGCCCCGGTGGGAGTGCATGAGGCCCGCCCCGTCAGCAGAGTGTGCCCTTTGACCCCCTAGGGTCTGATGCTCTTGTCCCGTGAGCCTGAAGCGCACACCGCCCTGTCCTTTCCCCTAGAGGAGGACAGAGCGCACCGTGGCGATGTGAGGGGAAAGCTATTAGCCAACTCCAAATAGTACAAAATGCTGCAGCACATGTCCTCACTAAGACCAGGAGGGCACACACTGCACTTGTTACTTGTCAGTTTTAGATTTTAAGATTATTTTATTAGTCTATAAGTCATTACATAATCAAGCACCTAAATACATACCAGATATGCTTTAAGATATACACCCAGTAGGTCCCTCAGGTCCTCTGACACTGAGCTTTTAATGGTCCCTAGAGCCAGGACTAAGAGGCAGGTAATTTTTAAGCAAGATCTTAAAACACAACTTTTTAACATTGCTTTTACCACATAGTTTTACTTGTTTTAATATCTTTGTGCTCTTAATTTGAATTCTGTTTTATAGTTTTTATTCTATTTTACACTATCCTAAAATGCTTTTACTTTTATAGTTTCTTTTAAATCTGTTCTCACTGTGCTGGTATGATTTATGTTTTTATCTGTCTCTTTTTACGAATAGTGCTATATAAATAAAATGGCATTGACATCTGGAAAAAATAACAATGACTTATTATTGATTTACATATTTATTGATTTATATATATATATTTATGGAGTATATTGATATAGTGGAGGAGGTTTGGATAGGCATAAGGATTGTGCAGGGGGATTGAATGGATTGCATGGGTGGTTGGGGTCTGGTTGGAAGGATTGAATGGTTATTGTTTGAGGGGGGGGTTGCTGGTGCTGCTCTCAGTCAACTTCAGTCATCCTTTGGGATCTGTGAGGAGCAGGTCATGATCTTCCAGAGGCCGCTGAAGAATTTACGAACCCCCTTCTTCTTCTTCTTCATCATATTTTTCTTGTTGTTCACTTCCTCTGCAAAAATGATCTCTAAATTGAGTATTGTGTAGAGAAGAGAGAAGGAAAATTGTTTGATATGAAATATAGATCATATTATGATATATAGAAATAGATGCCCTAACACCCAAAATGTCTAACCTGCTGACTGCTGGACCGCAATGGCCTCCTTGATGGCCTCCTCAATGGCCTCCTTGATGGCCTCCTCAATGGCCTTGGAGATCTCCATGGCCTCCTTGATGGCCTCCACGATGACCTTTGGTACCTCAATGGCCACAATGACCTCCTCAATGGGCTTGGGGGCCACAATGTCCTCCTTGATGACCTCCTCAATGGTCTTGGGGATCTCAATGGCCTCCTTGATGACATCCTCGATGACGGTGGGGGCTTCAATAGCGTCCATGATGTTCCAGATGGCCTCAATGTACTCCATAATGACCCTGGGGGCCTCAATGACCTCCTCAAGGACCTTGGGGTTTTCATTTACCTCCTCCATGAACTCCTCAACCTCTTTGAAGGCCTCCTTAATGACCTCAAAGATCTTGTCAATGTCCTCGGGGGCCTCACTGGCCTCCTCAATGCCAATGGGGGTCTCAATGACCTCATCAATGGGCTTGGGGGCCACAATGTCCTCCTTGATGACCTCCTCAATGGGCTTATGGTCACCCTGTTTCTGGCCATTCACGAGCTCAATCGGCTTTTTCTGCAAGACAGGTTCAATGATGACAAAACTGCGTCAATGGATCAACTGGAATATATATATAGCCTATATATATATATATATATATATATATATATATATAATTTTTGTAAGATGATGTTACATAGTGTTAGGTTACCTCCTGCAAGTTGGAACCGTTTGAAGGAGAGGCCTCACCCATGGATTTATTATCCATATATTTAGAATCCATAGGGGCTCTGTTGAGACAGAGTGCAAGAAACAATTATTTTCTGCGCGCCACAGCTTCTGTTCCCCACTGCGTCCTCATTACATGTCTGGTCCGTAAACACTTTTGTTTTGTAGTGTGTTTGCCTTCTGTATAGTTTTTTCTGTACAGTAATGTTTTATATTGTTCCTTTACTCCTATTTTCTTAAATTTTCCTATTGTACAGCACATGGTTTAGAAATAAAATGTACTTACCACTTACAGGTGGTATTATATTTAAAAGTCTTCAAATATCTTCAAATAGTCTTCAAATATGAATTGCTGATTAATCGTGTTGTATAAGGATGCGGTTGTCCGTCAATGTGAAGTTAACTCTGAAACAATATTCAACTTTGTGGAATTAGCCTACTTATATAGAATTATATAGCCATTGTGATGTCGGTCATTATTACGCGCACGGATATCTGATGACTCTTGTGTGGTTGTCATGTGGTGATTTGAAATAACGTTACCATACGAACTAGCCTAGAATTGATTCATAATAAGACTGGCCCCTGTATATATACAAATTTGTATATATAGCCTACAAATTTCAACATTCTACCCCTACTGTAGGCTACAGGAACATCTTTCCAAATCATATCCGGACGTAGCCTGTAACTTACATGTTTGCCAATTTATCAACGTGATGCTGCAGCCTACGTTCAGCTCCTATTTAAGGGAATAAGCATTAACAAACATGTCAAGCATAATAGGGCATTATTTTTATTAGATCTTTGAAATCATATTCCGACTCCGAATCCATGCTGTCCTGTTGCAAAATGTTCATGGTGCGCTTCTAGATAGGGTTAAGAAAATGAACTTTCCCCTTATGTCCGCTAGGAATGCTGTTATGCAACATGATATTTACAAATAGGCCAATAGCCACAGCCAAATGTAACCCGGGAGTGTCTACGCGTTTCGCAGTTTAGCGATAACACCATTGAGTTTAGGGTTAAGACCCTAACCCTACACCTGACCCTCACCCTAACCTCTATGGTGTTCTTGCTAAACTGCGAAAAGTAATCTCGCAACCCGGTAGCCAACACGCAAAGTAGGCTAGTGCATGGCGAACTGGGCTAGCTAACATTGGTCGCAGATGTCCTTGAGAGAGACCTTTATGGGAGGCTAGCTTGCAGCTCGTGTTTGCGTGTGTGTGCGCGTGTGTGCGGTCAGCTGGCCCATCCAGTTCTACTAGCTGTTTGACGTGAAGGACGGACGAGAGGTCAAAAAAAGTAAGGGGAAGGGGAATGCCAGGGTAGATGAATGAAGGAAGGAAGCAAACAAACTCACTATGACATGCCAAGTACTAGCCTGCTTCAAGAGCTCCATCATCATCCCTGTCCCCAAGAAAGCAAGGACGACTATAGACCCATCACCCTGACCACTGTAGCAATGAAGGTTTTTAAGTGCCTTGTTCTGCAGCCTCTCAAATGCATCACAGACCCTCTCCTGGACCCCCTGCAGGACAGTACATGGTTTAGAAATAAAATGTACTTACCACTTACAGGTGGTATTATATTTAAAAGTCTTCAAATATCTTCAAATAGTCTTCAAATATGAATTGCTGATTAATCGTGTTGTATAAGGATGCGGTTGTCCGTCAATGTGAAGTTAACTCTGAAACAATATTCAACTTTGTGGAATTAGCCTACTTATATAGAATTATATAGGTGCTTCCTAGCTTTAATTCTTTTCTCATTCTTATGGATCCACACATGGCCAAACAGAGCCACCTAGTGGTACTCCATAGAAGTTGTTATCCCATTGTCAATACATTTTGCTTTTTGAACACTGAAACTATGCTTTGTGTTTCAGTAAAACTATAGTCTGTCTACACAGGGACACTTCTACCTTTAAAAGTTTAGACACATAAAAGCTTCCTGGCTAGTTTAATCCTTGTTTTCCATGTTAGGATTCTCATTGGTTAGTGTATCATAATCATCCCCCCCAAAAAAATCCCACGTTTCCATTGCTTCCACAAAGAAACATGCATCATGAGTTGGGGACAACATGTTTACTGTGCACTTGTTTTATATTGACACAGACAGTAGGCTAGCAATCAATCACTCACAACAGAGCCACTTTCGCAATTACAGATTCATTCCTAATACTAATAGCATAATTTCAATAATCAATCAAATCTTAAGCAAATCAATGAAAGCAGGCCTCGCCATTGATTTGACGGCCTACAGTGAAATAACTCAATCAAATATCTCAATCACTTGCAAACAACAATAGGATACCTTCCCAGCACATCACAGACTATAGTGCAGATAGTAGTGCAACACCTGTCTCAGTTTCATAATTATCCTTTTCCCCCAATGTGCTTTATTTTACCCTGAGAAAACGACAATTTCATATGATTTCATAAACAGTCGTTATAAACTCCAAACTACATCCCCCCCCCCCCCCTTGATTAGTGCAATGCAGACGGAGAGGCAGCACTGTGGGTTGGAGTGATACGACGGAGCCAGCGGTTTCACAGACCCTGAGCTCTCTTCTTGTTGGAGAACACCGACTTCCAGTAATCCCAGTTGAACCCGGCGGTCTGGCTGCAGGAACCACCATCGCAGGTGTGGCCAGCAGGGCAGCAGTGCTTCATGTCACTGCAACACACAGCCTACAGGAGAGGAGGAGTGGAGGGGGGGGGGGCAGAGAAGAGGTAGATGAGGGAGAGGGAAGGAGTTGGGATTGTGAGAGGACGTCCGTGACAACTGTTTAAGGAATATACTGTAGCTTCAATGCACACACTATCACTAACACTATTTTCATTCATAGAGGAGAGAATATCAATTTAATAGTGCGTGAAAGTGCAATACTATGGAAAACACAGAGCATTGAGTATTCACGTGTGACCTGTGAACCCCGTTTGATGGGACCGCATGGCTAGGTCATACATGGGACCGCATGGCTAGGTCATATGTGGTTTGCAGGGAGGGCAGTGGTGTATGGTGTTATGTCTCATACGTTAGGAATTGGGCAGCAGCCCCATTCGGTGGGAGAGATCCTGCAGCACGTCTGTCCATCCGGGCAGCTGACCGTGTCGTCGCACGCTACGTCCTTCAGCCGTGGCGGGGCAGAGGTCTGGGACCGGGCCGCCGGGGGAGGGACACGCTCGTCGGCCAGGGCGGGCAACTTGTTGTACCACGGGATCACCACGTCCCCTTTGGTGCACGAGGTCGAGCTCACGTCGCACGTGAAGTGTTTCGGGCAGCAGTGGTCTCCGTCGGTACAGCAAACGCCCTGGAGAAACAAAGGGACCTGTTTTCTACTTTGACTAAGAAAGGGGCGGGGTCAAACACGGGTACTTTCTCAGCACGTGACGGAAACATGGCGTGACGTTTGCAGTGGACGCGCGGAAAAGGTCGCTCACCTCTGGCAGGGGGCAGCAGCCCCATTTATGGGTGGAGCTCATGAGGCAACAGGTAGTGTGCCTAGGGCAAGTGGTACTGGCGTCACACTGAATCCCCCCGTCCTCTTCTTCATCATCATCATCATCGTCGTCGGCATCGCCTTGTGTCTGTATCTCGGCGGCGGCAGTGGACGTCGGTGGGCTTTCTTTGCTGGCGTTCTCGGGATTCATGGTCGTGTGTGCGGCCACCTTCCCCACCATGGGCACGGGCCCCAGGGGGGAGTTACAGGAGAGGGAGGTCAGGTCGCAGGTGGTGCCATGGGGGCAGCAGTGCTCGTGGTCCTCGCAGCAGGTGGCCTGGAGGTGACAAGCGGGGCGTGAGGCGTCACAAGAACCGCTGAGGTTCACAAGGTTCCGTAGGTGTATGAACCCACGTCAGAAGTGGTTGTATAGTTCGGCCTAGGGGTCTAGAACAGAGGGGTCCTTCTGTATTTCAATCTACCTCTTCTGCATTTCTTTATAGAAAGGAACTTGTTGTTTTAGCTTAATGGCACGATGTCAAGACATACATGAATGAGGAAGTTGGAGAGAATCAGTGAAAAGACTACAGTTAAGAATGCGGATGTGTTTTAGGGATGTAGCGACTGACGGTTCCTCTTAAGTGTCTGAACCTGAATCACAGTCACAGTGCGTGCCGCTGTACAAGGAACTGCAACGCACTCTCGGTCATGTGATGTACTTGTCGGCCTTTACCTCGGGGAAAGGGCAACATTCCCAGTCTCCGCTTAAGGCCTTGCAACAAGTAGCTCCGTCTGGACAACTGTGGCTGCTGTCGCACGTCACATTGCCTGCTCCCGCCTCGGTCTTCCAGGGCTTGGCGGGGAACTTCGTCAGCCAGGGAACGGAGCCCAGGGAGCCGACGCACTTCTGTTCTGCTAAGTCGCATGTCTTGCCGTGTGGACAGCAGTGGAGGAAGTCATCGCAGCAGACTGCCTGGAAGAGAAGACCACCCCAAAAGAGAGAAATGTTACTGTACAAGGGGGGAGGGGGGGGGGGCATTTAATGGTAAATGGACTGCACTTATATAGCGCTTTTATCCAAAGCGCTTTACAATGGCCTCACATTCACACATGCGCACAAAAGTGGCGGCGGCCGCCATGCTAGGTGCTAGCCTGCTCAATGAGAGCAATTTGGGGTTCAGTGTCTTGCCCAAGGACACTTCGACAGCCGGGAATCGAACCGCCGACCCTACGATCACTGGACGACCCGCTCTACCTCCTGTGGATTGGACTGCATGGATTGTGCATTTGGCAAAAAGGTATACAGTATGAACAGAGGCCATTTGAGGGGCCATATCACAACAGTAATACCTCTGGGAAAGGACAGCAAGACCAACCGCCTTCTTTAGTTTTGCAGCAGGTCGTTCCATCTGGACAGGCCACGGTGTCATCGCAGGGGACATTCGTGCCTAAAGAAGCAAGCGCAAACAGTGCCTATCAAGTAAACCACAGTACTTCACAACGCCATACTCATGCTCATACTGAGCAACCATTGTGAGCAGTTATCGCCCCCCACCCAAAGGGAGGGGGGTGTTACTTTGACCCCTGTATATTAGTATGTGCGTGCGTGCACGACAGCTTCACCGTGCACTCGTTCTTTGATTGTGCTGGCACAATCAAAGAACTGGCACATTGACAGGAAGCAGGAAGTGTTGACCTACTTCCTGTTCTGGAGAAGGGACTGGTATTGGCCTTGGTGGTGATTCCAGTAGAATAGCTCGCAATAGCGATGGTGGTCATTCGGACATCTGCTAAGGGCGGATAACAAATGCATTGTCATGGACATACACAGTCGGGTTGGGCAGTGTATAAAAGTGATCAGGGAGGAATGTGAAAAATGTCACCTTTCTGGTTCTCCCAATCAGCCCTCTTACGGGCCGGGAACTTGGCCCACATGGGCATCAGCTGATTGGTTGCGGAGATACACTTGGATTGCTTAGTGTCACAGGTGCTTCCTTCAGGGCAGCAGTGGATCATGTCCTCACAGCACACAGCCTGCTCACACACACACACACACACACACACACACACACACACACACACACACACACACACACACACACACAGATACAGTACACAAAGATACAGTACAGTAGCCCATGCAAATCTATGATGTTGTATCAAACACACACACACACACACACACACACACACACACACACACACACACACACACACACACACACACACACACACAAATATTATTTCTGTCTTGCACTTGCATGATGGGAATTCCCCTACCTTGGGCAAGGGACAGCAGGCCCAGCTCTTACAGCATGTGCTTTGATCTGGGCACTCTGTTATCCCATTGTTGCACAAGACAGTACTGACAGGTTGTGGGGCTGTGGAGGGATGAGAGAAAAGGATGAACTGACGGGTTGGGCTGTGGAGGGATGAGAGAAGAGGAGGACCTCGAACAACGTTCTCACAACAGAGGAAGATGCAACTTAAAGAAGCCGACCTTTTTCTTGAACGCAGGAGCTGCCGTCTTCGCTGCACTGGTGGCTCTCAGAACAGCAGTGCTTCCCATCAGAGCACGGGACACCCTGTGGGGCTTCGACTCGTCAGTTTAAGTGTCACTCTCACCGGTGTCACAATACCCTATAGCCAAATCCTGAATGTGTTCGAACCTCCGGGCAGTGTCTTGATTACCTAACCTATTTACTGTGTGCGCTTGCGGTATGTTTGAGAAATACCACAGAGGCCTTATTCATGAGCAGTGACTACGGTTATTACTGGTGAAATTCACTGAGATATTCTGTGCTGTGGGCAGGTTACCTGGGCGAGGGGACAGCAGCCGTACCCTCTCTTGGCCCTCAGACACGAGAACTCAGCAGGACAGCGGGATTCATCGGGGCAGATATTGTCATCGTCATCCCCAGATGGGTGGATCATTCTGAAAGACTGCAGGCGTAGGGAAGGGCCAACCTCACAACTTTATTTGTCGCTGAACAAACTGCCAACTAGATTAATAACGTGAATTAAGGAAGTGAATTACTGGGGGGTGTTCTGCTTTCAGCTTTCTGATATTCTTACTTTAGGAAAGCCGGATGGTTTAGCAGACACCCTCTCCACCCATGGAAGTGTGAGAGTTGCATTGACACACTTCGACTCGCTCACGACACAGGTTGTGCCTTCCGGGCAGCAATGTTTATGATCCTCACAGCACTCAGCCTGCGTGAAATAGTAGTTACAGTAGTTTGATTATCAACGTGAATTTGAATAACTCCATGAGACATGAATAGGACAAGTGTGAGAGAGTAGACGTATCTATCGCAGAGTATGACATGATGATCATTGTCTGGTGTTTGCATTTCAGCAATAAAGGTAAATATCTTTTTGGTTAACTGTCTGTTGCAGGCACATTGAAATATACCTGTTGCAACGGGCAGCATCCGTAGCCGCCCACTGGGGCCTTGCAACAGGTGTTCCTGTCCTCACACTCCCCTCCATCTGGGCACTGGTCAGCCAAGACCGTGGCCAGCAGGGCCACACTCAGCAAAAAACACTTCTGCATCTGGACAGAGAGAGAGGGGGAAGGTACCGTTTGATATAGATTTAATAGACTATAGCACTGGAACATTAGACA
Organism: Borostomias antarcticus; assembly: GCF_949987555.1. NCBI lineage: Eukaryota > Metazoa > Chordata > Actinopteri > Stomiiformes > Stomiidae > Borostomias > Borostomias antarcticus. The sequence continues at coordinate 29,594,344 of NC_140238.1, read as the reverse complement.
GTGATGAAACCGATCCTCCTTCACTGTTAGTTGAGGCAAATTTTAGCAAGTTAACAATCCAAGGAAATATAGAGCACATTTGTTTGAAATTGGACGTGTATGTGTCTGGAAATGTGATAACGCTCATGAAGAATACAGAATGATTTGATAAATAATACTAAGTGGAATACTAATAATAAGTGGAGTCTAAGCTAATGCTAATAGTACAGAAACAAATGTAAATGTATTTACTTTGACGCTAACAAGAGGGTTCATTGTTCATACATCACAATCCTTCCTTAGATTCACTTCCTCTATTACTTTTATTATAGCTCCAGTAATCAGTTACATATCTTACATGACTCAAAACTTCCTATTAAGAATTCAGACGTACAGAATAATTATTACATTAAACGAATCTTACTGTATCTTTTCAAGCTAATCAATGACGCTTTGTTCTATAGACTAGCAGCTCTTTTCATTACAATGGAGAGGATTTTGAAGGGAGGAACAGTGGCCTATTAATCATAAATCAAGGGGATTTCTATCCTGAATACAAAGTGAAAGTAGAATACGTTCTCGCGCTCTTGGCCCAGGGGAGGTGGAGAGAAATAAAGTTGTGGGGGAAAAAGGTGAACTTAGCCTATAGAACAAAGCGTCATTGATTAGCTTGAAAAGATAGAGAATTTCAGCAGTTCGGATTAAATGTATTTTATACAGTGGTCGGCAATAGGAAGATGGCCTGCGCCAGGATATTCTTGCACAACTATCCCAGGAGATGTTGCTCAATAGCCAACAGTGCTTCTTGATCATCGTGATATTCTTGATGGCACTTGTTCCCTTAGGAAACAACATATTTTGCGATAGGCCTATATTGGAAAATATAGGCTAATGTAATATATCAAACAATACATTTCCATATAGGAAATTTGTGGTTATATTTTCCAATATACTGCAATATATGAAAAGCAATTCCTTATGTATTATTCAATATATTCTGTATATTTTACATACTATAATATATTAACAGTTCATATATATGATAATATATTTTCTTTGCATATGGGATTGCTATCAATGAAATAATGTATATGTCAGGTAATACTTAATGGTACCAAATGTGCAGCCATTTCCATTCATGTTATGTAGATAAAATACAATTAGTCATTGAGTAGCAGTTCATAATGTAAATGCTTTTTTTTCTCCCCTGCTGTACACCATCAAACATAAACCACTATTAAGTAAAAAGCAACAATAGATCCAGGATTAAGGAGGAATAGTCAGTGGTCTTACCTTAATTACTCTGAGCTGAAGGCTACTGTACCGCGACAGTGTAACAAGTTACCAGGCAGACCCTTTGAGGTTCTGTCAAACGAAACTATCCTCATGTGCACCTCCCCTTTGAGGCAAAGCCCGCCTACCGTAGGCTATGCGCATCTTGACAGGTTTTCATTCTGACTCTTCAGTTCTATATAGTTTGCTGATATAACTTTGTAGAAATCAGAAATGTTGTGAAATCAATTCGTTTACAGTTGCCTTGTTGTTGTTGTTGTTGTTGCTGATGTTGTGAAAATGTGGTGAGTGACACTTAGCCTTGCTTTTTGTGCGTGGCTGGCCAGCCGGGCAGCTAGAATAGCAAATGTCCAGTAGTCTCCCTTTGTCCCGTTGTTGACCTGCAGTTCTATGTTGCTACCACAAGAGGCAGTGGTCCCACAACCTGCAGTTCTATGTTAGTCTGGCTTAACGGTTGTATGTTTTGGCAATAAACCTTGTCATTCGTTATCACACTGCCCAATCAGTGGCGAGTCTGGCGACACAAATTAATCTGATTCGGCCAAGAGATTCTCTCGGCACCAGTCAGATTCGATCCAGACTATTTTGCGGACTGTGATTGGTTTAAAGAAATACTGCGTTCCCCCCCTATTGCAGAATGGTAATATGTCCAGCCAGACCTGATTTCTGCACATTGCATAATACGCACTTATACTTATGTAGGTTTTATTCGCCATTCGAAAATAGATCCGCGTCCATCACATATTATTTCCTACCGAAACCGCACATAGGTTCCTGCCCCTGTTACAAGAACTCTGTATTTTGCATGTACAGTATGTAGCCTACACCCGAAAATACCCTAACCTACCCATGACGAATGTATAGCCTTCTATTCTTCTATTGAAAATAAACATCCCGCGAGCCCCTCTATTCTGACCAATCAGAAGGCTGTCTGCAAGCGAAGCGTGTTGGAGGCGAGTTCATAACTGAGATCTGTCTTGATTGGGTATTCTGCCGTGTGAACACAAACTGGAAGGATAGTTGTAACATTGTATCAATTTTGTTCCGATTCCTCTTGAATCTTGAAAAATAGGTTTGAAAACACCCAGATAGATGTTCCTTGTTCAGTTTCAGCAATTCAATGAGTATTTGAGTTAGGCTATGTAGTTTATTTGTGTAAGTATTTCTGTTAGTTATACATTATATTTCTTTATTATTTCAGAGACCACACACTCACTGTCTGTTTATGTAAGTGAAGAGAATTGAAAGGTCAAATAATGTGTATAAAGGGTTTATAGAGGGGTCCACAGCCCCCGACCCAATATGACGTGAGGGGGCAGAGTCTTGCCACCACACCACTGTCCACGCCACGGACCCCACAAATCAGCCCCTGAGAGGGCTAGAGAAACAGGGTCTTCACTACCGGTGGAATGGTGGTGGAGCATCCATTGGGGACCCGCTGTAGGTCCGCTAGCCTTGTGTTATATTCTGCCGGAGTTCCGCTAACTCGTCCATCGGGGACCCGCTGTAGGTCTGCTAGCCTTGTGTTATCTAGGTTTATCCCTTACCTTTGTCCAGAAACAGAAGTTGAACCAATTGCAGCAAAATAGCTAACGTTACAGGCATCATCAGTGTACTGCTTTAGACACTGACCGCTACCATTAATGTTATGGAAGCTGCTGCTAGTTGTTGTGAGCTCACGAGCTAACTGGCTATCTCGCTCTTATTGTGCAGGATTAGCATTGGAAGCATTGGAACTGATGTGTCCAGGCGACAAGACCTATCTTAATTTATCAGACATTATTTCATGTCATTTCAATTCACAGCTATTTCCATAGGCGATTTTACCCTCTGAGAGTAGGGGGGGCAACATTTTGACATGAGAAAAAAAAACTGTTCTGCCGTCCCGTCCCATCTATTTACAAAGAATGCCAGTTGTGAACAGTATGCTAATAAGAAATCCGTCTGACAATTCAATATGCACCACGCATCAAACTTCATCTAGACACCACGAGCATGTCAATATGACTTTATGACCGAGCACTAGGCCATACCCAACATCACAACATCAAACTGCAACTGCCTGCTGGTGCTAGCTTCCTCGCCGATGGTGATGTTGCTAGTGCTAGTGCTAGTTTCAACAGCCTCTGGAGCACTTCTGCATTCGATTGCACCTGCTGCGGTGTCATTTCGAGTGGTAGCTTCTTCATTAGCATTGCCAGTTTTTTTTTTTTTAAATGAAGAAGTGGTCAATTGTTTTTATAGCTCTTTTCGCCATTGTGAGCAGGTTGGCTAGTTGTAGCTTGTTGAGCACTGAGCAGTACAGTCAGATCTCATTTTGCGGTAACAGATCAAACCGGAAATAGTTGAGGTATATATATATATTTTAAGATAGCCTAGTTTAAGTAATAAATACACTTTTAAAATGAATGATAACCTAACACAAACTGGTACAAACCACAATTATTTATTTAATAATTGTGTTAATTAGTTTTACATTTATTTTTTTAATATTTTTTTAAAGAATTTGAGCAGAGTTGGGCTGGCCAATCAGGGGGGGCACTTGCCCCTGCCCCCCCTATAAAATCGCCCATGGCTATTTCAGTGGCATGACTAGCTTCCGTCCTACCAGTCCTGAACAGAAACAAGCCAGCCACGCACACAAGCCAGGCTGGACCTGGCCTGGTTATACTCCATGGCGTCTCTCTCAGGTGCGTCAGACGGCGCATTCACCGCTAGGGGGTGCTCTAGTTCCAGTTCATGTTGTGTGACGAGATGACCAGTGAGGCGACATGTGTCGCAGTGGGCATTTTTATCTTAAGTGGGGACCTCCTCTAAAGTCTAGAGTACTGTCACGCTCTGGAGTGTTTTTTTTTTCAAGACATCTGCGTATGAAGGACGAACTGACAGTGTCTGCTAGTGATAGCATCCCCTGCTAGTTTAGGTAGCTCGCTCGTGTGTCGCGGAGGTTCAATCAGCATGGTAATTCATCAAGGCAAGCTTTCCTGCTAGCTAGCTAGCTAGTACGTTAACTGTGCTAATCGATCGAATACTACAATTATGAACCAAACGTCGGGTTGTCAACGTCGCAGACAGACTGCTAGCTAAAATAGAGGTAAGTACTATTTATGCAGATAGTAGCTAACAACAGAACGCTAAATGTAACCTGCTAGCTAGCTTATTTTAGCTAACGTTAGCTAAGTTATTAGGCTGGTTTTGCAATTGGCAAACGTTTTAGCTAGCTAAGGCTGGAGTGCTGGTGGCAGTCAGGAAGGTAGGAACGTATAGCTGCATCGCAGCATGTTGGATTATGCTCTAGGTTCATTCCCCGCAGTCAGTGAATCAACATTTTTCACACATTCAGCACATTGGATCAAAAACTCAGATACCGATGCGAGGAAGCACTGGAAATGAAGGTCCATGCCAGTGGTATGCAGTACCTCCACACAAACAATGCACCAGAGCTGCATTTTGAAGAATGACTAATTAATTTGCTATGTGAAGACACATTGCAATTACATTACATTATGACGGCTGTTGGGGGGGTGGGGGGGGTCGCCATACATTAATGCTGATGTATCAGTCATGTCTTCAGGGAGTCAGTCAAGCGCCTGAGGAGAGAGGGGACATGCACACAGCAGATACGTTATCTGAGCGTGTCAAGCGCTGCATTATTCACCCCTCCTATTAACTTGCATGGGTGTACTGTCTGGTCTTTGAATACACCTCAACTATAAGCCTAACCCCTCTTTAAAGCAGACCCATGATTAAGTGAAGTTTGTGTGGATGTTTTTGAGGCGTTGTGTGGATGGTATCCGCTGCTCTCTCCTGCGTGTGTCCAGTGTTTTCTCTAGGGCACTAGTTTTGCGGCGTTGTCTTTGGCGTCTGTGTTCAGTCCAGGGGCTGCAGTTATCTGGCATGTGTCGCGCAACTGCAGGTTTCAAGAAACTCATCACTGACCTACCTAGTAACCTCTAACCCAATGTTCAGCTCTTGACTTTCCTTGACACCTCACTCCCTGCTGGACTTACTTTACATAACAGAGATAGAGAGAGAGAGATATTAGGTAACGGCCTCAAAGTTAAGCAAGCCTCTGGGAAGGGAAGTCCAAAACCACAGATGTGGCCTAATATTTAACTCAAAACACCCTGTGGTATTGAGACAGACTTACTCCCCACAACCCCTGCATCCACATCTCATAGCGCGTTAGTGTGTTTGAGGCTGATGTGTGTCTGCCTCTTGTTTCCGTGGCGGTCGTAGGTGGTCAGGATGGGGGAGCGGCCTGTCCCTGGCCCCGTGGCTGCCATCACACCGCTGCAACAGCTGCTGGCGTCTGGCACGGGGGCTCTTCTCACATCAGTCTTCGGTAAGAATCACTTCTGGAGAGTTGAGACGCAACAAAAGCTCACGTTGATCAGCCCGAGCTGTGTGTAATGTGAGTTGCTACGACTCGCTTACCCTGAAAGAAGATGTTTTCATTTACAGGTCAATGTTATGTAACACCCTCTCTGACACGCATGCACACACACACACACACACACACACACAAGCGTGCTCTTCATTGTAGCGACCCATGTTTATTGCAATCGGATCAGTGTAATCATATCTTTCCTGTCTCTGCAGTCACGCCGCTGGACGTTGTGAAAACAAGACTACAGGCCCAGCAGACGCCGTTCTATCAAGGTAGGGGAAGGACCCGTCGCTGGTTGAGGTTATCTTCTGCCCAGGGCGGGTCATAGTACCAGAGGTGACTTCATAATCAGTAACCATAGGTCGCCGTCCTCGCAACACAAACTGTCATAGCACATGTCATTGCCCTCCCCAACCCTGTTAAAGCCGCCTGTGTCTTTGTCTCCTGGCTTCGAGTGGCCTGTGTGCTCATGTGGTCGCAGGTCTCATTTTAACCCTGGTGTGTGAGGCCCTGTTCACGAAGCACGTAAGCCATTACAGCTGTGAGGCGTCTTAAAGCCCCAGACACAACAGGCCGATAATCGTCTGTCGCAAACGTCCGTGAGCGTCGTGAGTGTCGGTGACTCGAGTTGGCGCGGTGTGCCGCGCAGCGTTGGCTACGTCGGAGAATTTCCGTGACGAGGCGGGACATCTGAGCGTGTGTAATCAGCGTCGGAGTGAGCGGACACGTCGGAAAAAGAGAGATCACTGATTGGCTTAGAGAAGTCACGGAAGCGAAAGCAAACAAACTCAGGCCAGTGATATTAAACATGGCTACCATTACGGTGACAAAAAAACCTGGGAAAAAGCGAAATATCTTTGCAAATACGTTCACCTGCGGAGATACAATCCTCTCTGCCTCTGGATGAGTGGACTGACTAGTTCCTTCATCTCGTGGAGCTGAATTATCTTAGCTCATCTTATCTTATCTCTAGCTCTGGACACAAGTTCATGAAAGTTCCTTGACTGTCGCTGTAGGATCCAAGATAAGATAAGAACTCCCCAGGGGGAAAATTGCCGTTTTAGCAGTTAAATTACAGAACAGTTTGAAATGGAAGAAACACTAGACACAGAGTAACAAAAAAAGACATTAGATAAGGGGGTAGCAGCATAAAAAGGGGATATCAGGGACTATAAACATCCATATGTACAGTAACTGCAGTATAGAATACAATAGGATACGGTAGTATATATATGTACCTACATACATTGTCAGTATAAATATAAATATAACTATACAGTTAGATAAATAGTCTAGGAGTATACATGTATACATACATTCATCCAGGCTGTCTAGGTATATCATGCCTGCATGCTTTCACCCATTTCGTGCGGTTTCTCCTTATCTTTCGCCTACGTGTTTTCTGTTCTACCACACAAGGAGCCAGGGCTGAGAACGACAGTGCTAATTTCAATTTATCATACCTATTCAATTTACATAATTTAGTCGACATCCTCAGAGATTACCGTCTATGCTGAGCGAAAGTGCTGTATTTTTAAAATGTCATTAGTTCGTTTTTTGAGTGCTGTATTTATAGCTAAACAAACGCGTTGTTTATGTTTTATATGTCCAGCGGTCTTCCATTTCCCCTTGATAATACAGACTACTGCCACCTGCACCTCCCTGCATTTCAGTAATGCAAGGAGTCCAGACGCTTCAGCCAGCTTCTGCCTGCTCACTGCTTAGGCATGTGTATCTTAGATGCTCTCTCTCTCTCTCTCTCTCTCTCTCTCTCTCTCTCTCTCTCTCTCTCTCTCTCTCTCAGGCCTTTCACACATGTACTGAATACCTAAACTTATCTTTACATTACCCAGAGGAGCTGTGTGTGAGGATGCAAATGTCCGAAACGGCTGCACCAGAATCTACCCTCCCAGCTCGCTTGTAGCAATTCTGTCTAACTTCCGACTGAACCAATTGTGTGAATGGAGCGGGTCATCAATCGTCCAGAGAGTTCATTCACCGCGAGCGAGCGGACGTGCTGACGACACTTCTATCGGCCATCCCTCACTCGGCGTGTGAGAGAACGCGTCTGACAATCTCCTGTCGCGTGCGGCGCGTGTGAAAGGGCAACTCCGGAGAACGTCCGGACCCGATTCTCCGCACGTTGTCCGGAGTTCGTACATTCTATGTGGAAAAAACGGCTTCAAGTGTGTGTCTCTCCCCCTGTGTGTGTCTCCCTCTCTCTCCCTCTGTCTCTATCTCTCCTGCCTCCGCTCTGCTCACCACAGCTTTAGCCTGTGAGTCTGCTCCCTGGAGGGGCGTCCTGCGCCTGTCCAAGTGTGAGTATGAGACCGCGTAGCCGCATTAGCGTAGCGTAGCTGCATTAGCTCAGCAGACTAATACACGCCGTGCCCGGCACCGCTCTGCACAGTCTACCTAAATGCCCAGCCAACACAAACACTGTTTCCTGGAAAATAAACACAGCAACACCCAGTCAACCCTAATATGCCCCCACTAACCCAATGGATTTGAGCAGGGTCAATTGAGGACACTGGTGATTAGTTTTGACAGTTGGTACGAGGTATTTGGGTTGATACTAGGGTTGGGTTGATACAAGGTATTTGGGTTGATACAAGGGTTGATACTAGGGTTGGGTTGATACAAGGTATTTGGGTTTGCCCTCTTAATCCAGGCTCGGCAGATGAGGGCGTGGGTTTTATGGCTGCATCGGCCTGGTTCTCCTCTCTGCTACACCGTCGAATCGGAAACGGCATTTCATGCCAAAGGCCGCCTAGTCTGCTCATGGCATTTTTCAACATTTATACTCGCATGGAATAGCGAATGCCCTACCTAGGCAAGGCAAGGCAAGTTTATTTATATATCACATTTCAGCCACAGGGCAATTCAAGGTGCTTTACATGAAACATTAAAAGCATTAAAACAAAAAGCAAGACATTATAGACATTTAAAACAAAAAGCAGGACAAATTAAAAGCATTAAAACAAAAAGCAGGACAAATAGAATACCTACCATGCAGTATGTCAAATCCATTCCGAGGTTTGGTATACCGTAGCACCTGATGGCAAAACCTAGCTTGCCAATGAGAGTGTTTTTTGTTTGCTTATAGACATTTGTGTGAAACCTCTGCCAGTACCTGAAAATAGCCCGTAGGGCAAGGCCGAGCAGGAGAAGCCTTGTGTGTCTGCTCGGTCATGGCCGTCCCCATCGCTGTTATTATTATCCCAGCAGGGTCAGGGTTACCCACACATCCACTGAACAGTCCTCTTTTAGGATTAGTCAGGCGGTGTACCACTACGAACGCAAATTCCCCCTTTCAAAATGTCCTACGGTACCTGAGGGCAAGTAGATGCTTCGTTTGACAATGGTTCCTGTTCTTTCTGACTGACCCGACTAAGTTCAGATCATCCTGTGCCCTACAGTAATGAATTAGCTACTGTAGTGCCGCCCTGTTTTGGTGACCTTAGTCTGGTGTGTGTGTGTTTGTGTGTGTGTGTGCGCGCGTGCGTCACAGGGAAGTGTTTCCTGTACTGCAACGGTCTGATGGACCACATCTACGTGTGCCAGAACGGGACCAGCAGCTGCACCAGCTGGTACAAAACCCCCACCCACTTCAGAGGGACCCTGGTAAGAGCTCCGGCCCCCGGACGTTCACCCTCTCGCAAAAACACAGTCGCCTTCCCCCCCCGTCCTCCGTCCTCACGCCGCCACTATCTCCCCCCCCCCCACAGGACGCGTTTGTGAAGATCACACGTCACGAGGGAATCCGGTCGCTATGGAGCGGACTGCCCCCCACACTGTGAGTGGTCGCGTTTCCTATCAGGTCAAACTATTTAAGTTTTAGTTCAATTTAACTTAAATTTAAGTTAGTGCGTCCGTTTGAAAAATCGCCATCACGGCGTCGTCTTCCAGCGGGTTTCTCTTACTAACGTCCGCCGGGGCTTCGTCCTTCTGTTTGTGTGTTAGGGTGATGGCGGTTCCCGCTACGGTCATCTACTTCACCTGCTACGACCAGCTCAAGGACTTCCTGTGCTACGGCCTGGGCTTCCAGGGAAGCCACACCCCCCTGGTGGCCGGTGCTCTCGCCAGACGTGAGTTTACCGCGTCCTCGCGGGGACCGAAGGGGTCGATCGCCATGTTTTGCTCGCAATGTACAGTAATACCGCACTACACACACATTCAGATTCAGAAAACTTTATTGTCTGTCGTGACAGAAAATCGTCTTAGACTGCCTCAACAATCAACACAATTTAACACAACACAACAACATACAGTACATTCCTAAAACCAGCACAGGGAATCATTAAAAAATATATAAGCATAATATTACTATGTGCAAAGTGGCATAGTGCGTGTGTAAGAGTTCTTCCTCATTTGTCCTGTGTTTTGATCCGTCTCTCGCACCCCTCCCTCCCACCCCCCTTGACCCGGCGTGGGTCCTCCTCTCGTCCCCTCCCAGTGGGGGCGGTCAGCGTGATCAGCCCTCTGGAGCTGGTGCGCACCAAGATGCAGTCCCAGCGGCTGTCCTACCCCGAGCTGGGCGCGTGCATCCGCTCCTCCGTGGCCCAGGGCGGCGTGCGGTCCCTCTGGAGGGGCTGGGGCCCCACCGTCCTGCGCGACGTGCCCTTCTCAGGTGAGCTTGACCGGTCGCTCCGCCCACCGCCTCTCTGCACACCGCTGTGTCTATATAATACACTGAACTACAGATACGCACACATATTTAATACACAGAACTACAGATACGCACACATATATAATACACTGAACTACAGATACGCACACATATTTAATACACAGAACTACAGATACGCAGACATATATAATACACAGAACTACAGATACGCACACATATATAATACACAGAACTACAGATACGGACACATATTTAATACACAGAACTACAGATACGCACACATATATAATACACTGAACTACAGATACGCACACATATTTAATACACAGAACTACAGATACGCAGACATATATAATACACAGAACTACAGATACGCACACATATATAATACACAGAACTACAGATACGGACACATATTTAATACACAGAACTACAGATACGCACACATATATAATACACTGAACTACAGATACGCACACATATTTAATACACAGAACTACAGATACGCAGACATATATAATACACAGAACTACAGATACGCACACATATATAATACACAGAACTACAGATACGCACACATATATAATACACAGAACTACAGATACGCACACATATTTAATACACAGAACTACAGATACGCAGACATATATAATACACAGAACTACAGATACGCACACATATATAATACACAGAACTACAGATACGGACACATATTTAATACACAGAACTACAGATACGCAGACATATATAATACACAGAACTACAGATACGCACACATATTTAATACACAGAACTACAGATACGCACACATATATAATACACAGAACTACAGATACGCACACATATATAATACACAGAACTACAGATACGCATGCATATATAATACACAGAACTACAGATACGCACACATATATAATACACAGAACTACAGATACGCACACATATATAATACAAAGAACTAGAGATACACACGCATATATAATACACAGAACTACAGATACGCACGCATATATAATACACAGAACTACAGATACGCACGCATATATAATACACAGAACTACAGATACGCACGCATATATAATACACAGAACTACAGATACGCACGCATATATAATATACAGAACTACAGATACGCACGCATATATTACACAGAACTACAGATATGCAAGTGTGTAGAATAAGTACATGATGTTCTCTAAAGAAGTGTGTAGAATAAGTACATGATGTTCTCTAAAGAAGTGTGTAGAATAAGTACATGATGTTCTCCAAAGAAGTACGCCAAGCTCCAATGACTGCTTGGTACAGTTCTCGCATAATAAAGACTTTGTGTGTGTGTGTGTTTTTTGTGTGTGTTTTTGTTCGTTTTTGTGCGTGTGTGTGTGTGCGTGTTTTTTTTGTGTGTGTATGTATGTGCGCGTGTGTGTTTTTTGTGTGTGTGCGCGCGTTTTTTTGTTTGTGCGTGTGTGCGCGTGTGTGTGCGTGTGTGCGTGCGTGCGTGCGTGTGCGTGCATGTGTGTGCGTGTGTGTGTGTGTGCAGCCCTGTACTGGTTTAACTATGAGCTGGTGAAGGCCGAGCTGTGTGAGCAGCGCTGTGTGTCTCAGGCCTCCTTCTCCATCAGCTTCACTGCAGGAGCCGTCTCTGGGGCTGTGAGTATCACTGAACACTTCCACAACCACTCAACAAACAACCACTCAACAAACAACACTCAACAAACAACACTCAACAAACAACAACAACCTGGAACAGAGGATGTCAGATGTTTACTTTCTGATAATTCTGATGGTAGCAAATACTTGTTTCCGCTTCAGTGCTGTTCACTGTAGTCCAGGTATTTTGGGAAAGTGTGTTTAGTGCAAAGTCAATAGAGACTTTGACATGATAAGAGTTATCTCTCATGGATGGGAGACCTCATTGTTCTACTTGTAACAGGCTTGTTATCTACTTTTTTACCACTGACATAATGAGTTAAACCAAAGGTAATCCTTTTAAAGGCCTCGGACTTAACTATGTATTTGAAGTACATTATCTGACGTCTGAGGTAGACCAGGAAGCTATAATCCATCCGGAAGTGAGTGGAAAGTAGAAAAATGTGTTGTTTTGCTTAAAATGCAAGGTAATAGCTGCTGAGTCATCATTCCCCCCTGGGTGGAGCAGTATGATGAAGTCTTTGGGATTTAACTGAACATGCTGATTACACTTCGTACGACTAGCTTGATAAAGTGTGTGTGTGTGTGTGTGTGTGTGTGTGTGTGTGTGTGTGTGTGTGTGTGTGTGTGTGTGTGTGTGTGTGTGTGTGTGTGTGTGTGTGTGTGTGTGTGTGTGTGTGTGTGTGTGTGTGTGTGTGTGTGTGTGTGTGTGTGTGTGTGTGTGTGTGTGTGTGTGTGTGTGTGTGTGTGTGTGTGTGTGTGTGTGTGTGTGTGTGTGTGTGTGTGTGTGTGTGTGTCTTCCTCAGGTGGCTGCTGTCCTGACCCTTCCTTTCGATGTGGTGAAGACCCGGAGGCAGGTCCAGCTGGGAGAGATGGAGGTACTGGGAGGTGAGAGAGCCCAGCCGTCTTCCTCTGGTCAGTCAGGCTACGGGCCAGTCTGGCGACACGCCTTGCAGTAAAGATGATGTTCTGTTTAACTGGTAGATTTTCCTGCCTTCTGTTGTACGGGACTGCTAATTAAGCTTCTCTCTCTCTTCCCATCTCTCTCCTCCCTACTCTCTCATCCCATCCCTCTCTTCTCTCTCTCCTCCCCTCTCTCTCCTCTCCTCCCTCATAGTTCCCATGAAGAAGCCCACGTCCACTTGGCACATCATGAGAAGCATCTGGTCAGAGTCGGGGTACCGGGGCCTGTTTGCAGGTAAGCCCAGCGGGAGTCATATCATGTTCTAACATTGATCTACTTTCATATAGTTTCAGTATTAGAATGGTATCAAGTTGATGTTTTTGAGTGACTAGTCTGTGTGTTCCTCTCAGGTTTCCTGCCTCGGGTGATTAAAGTGGCCCCAGCCTGCGCTGTCATGATCAGCACCTATGAGTTTGGAAAGACCTTCTTCCAGAAGCTGAACCTGGACCAAGCTCAGCAGGCGTGCTAAGTGGGAACAGGAGCGTTCGCTCCCTCCTTTTGATATACGCTGGGAAAAGACTATTAGCAATATGAACACAGAACAACAAGACCATTCTGAAGGTCTTGGCTGAAAGACATTTGAGCAAGATGATGAACTCTGGAATCGGTTCCTCGGTACGGACAGACGTGGAGATTGACTTTATGGGCCCACATTTCAGTGAAGCTGCTGTTCACAACTCCGCCATGTCACATGTTGAAACGGATGATGTGTGTTATGGGGGTGTTTGATAGTTGAAAATGAATACTTGACATTGTAATGTGAAGTTAGTGCCTATTTGGCAATGAATTCTACAACTATAACGGGCTAAGCAGCAGAGCCTGGTGTAATACTATTCATTTTTGAACAGTTTCAGCCATTTCCAGTAACTTAACGGCAACACTCAGAACCTTTTTTGGTGCCTTACAGGGGGGAATGACACCAAAGCACACGTTCATGTAAAACAGGCCTCCATTATGTAACTACATAGTGATGCTAATGATGACAATGGCCATTACTCACTGACTGCGACAGCATCATCTGACCATGATGGGCCCTCTGCTGTTCAAACCTGAGAATGCACCTGAGCGAAAACCATTTCACCGCATGGCATGGTCGACCCAGCTTGGCCTGGCTAAAGGGAACAGACAAGGCTATTGCCATTCACCCAATCAATCTAGAATCCCTGCTAGTCTGCACCACAGGCATGGTAAGAGATCGCAAAGGAATTTTTCATGATGTTGATTTTATGCTTGGCGAATGGGGCATAAGGAACAAAGTTCTTCACTGTCTAACAGATTTGAGCATTGTTCGCACTTGCATGACCACTGTGAAATTACAACATTTTCCAAGGGTTTAAATTAAAGGAGTAGTAAAGGGAAAATGCATGTTTAAGCCCTGTTTTAAGGTTACTTATGATCATATACAATGGTTCAGATCAAAACGTTGACAAAACTAGCAGTTTTGAGAAGTAATTGCTCTACCACTGTTTTGGTCATACAATGGATGTGGATGGACCAGAGCAATTATCAGACGTTCTCAAAAGTGCTAGTTTGTTCAACGTTTTGATCTGAACCATTGTATATGATCATAAGTAACCTTTTAACAGGGCTAAACATGCATTTTGCCTTTACTACTACTTTAATAGTTTTATATGATTAAATGGATGCCTGTTTAAATGTATGCCTTTAACGTGCAGGAAAGCACAGTACAAATAGTTTTCAAGTTCAACAGTTCAAGTTCTATTGAAATAATATGCTCTATTTGTGCCTCTAGAAGAGGACATGAGAGGTGTTGTCAGATAAGAGGTGGAGAGATCTGGAAAGGGCATTTTGCATAGGCTACTTGGTAGCCTACATTAATGTGATATTCGAATCCTCCCTTGCAAATCATCTAGTGATGGGCTACTGAACTATTGAAAGTATGATCACCTTTTGAAATGTAATTTATGTAATATTTGTCAACCTCAATTGTATGTATGGAATAAATATTTCATATGCTATGTCATGTACAGTTTACTTTCATTTATATGGGTTATTATTGGCTGGGTGGTGTGCAGTGTATTTCAAAAGCATCATCTTTGTGTGGAACAGAACTTCAAGGAGGCCGAAAACGTCTAATCATCACTTTATTGAGCATGCTCAACACAGGGCCGAATCTCTAGGCAAATACTAAGGTTCACAGTTTATATGTCCTGGCTTCAGGCCAGGTATCACATGACAAACAAATTTGCGTACAAGGAATGTTCATTAACACAGATATGGTCACAAACGGTCAACTGATGTTCTGACTGGTCAAGGTGTCAGCTGGTCTTTGGCCCCCCTCCGGACACACGGGCTGCTTGGGTCCTTCCTGTGTCCTCCTAGGATCATGTTACAGACTGTAGGCTATACTCACTTCAGAGGTGACCGTTCAGCTATCTTATTGACACAAGACAAAGGAATGTTTACTCAGGGACATCTGCTTTGCTCACATGTTAAACTACTTATAACACAGTTCCTACTAAAGTGAAGTTTATTCATTATTCTACTAAAATGATTACTACATGAGAGTAATACAGTATGATTGATGTAATACAGTATGATACAGTATAAAAATATACTACAGGTGGTTGGGGTAAATGTATATTAATACTTTTGGTTGAATATTATCAAGTGTGTCAGTGTACAGTAATTGGTATTTTAGCTATCAAACATTCATTCAGTGAAGATCCTGCAGGTTTATAGCGAGTGAGACAGCGACACCAAGTGGTTAAAGTAGAACATTAAACTAACGGGGCGTGTCATACCCAGAGAAGGTCACGCGATATCACGCGAGGGTGCTGTCCTATAAATAGGAAACGTTCCCGTTCCCAAAGTCTCTTTCAATCGGATCGGAGACAAAATGGTGAGTGTTCCTCTTTAGCAAGGACGCTCGTTTATCCTGCCTGGATCCAAACCATCCTTTAGTTTTACACGTTGTACTTCTTTAGAGAGCATCGTGTACTTATTCTACACACGCACGTGTTTGTAGTTTTGTGTATTATACACAGATTGTTAACAAAGCCGTTCATGATTATATACCGGTAGCATGGGTCAAAATGGCTGCGGCGAGCATTCGTAACGTAGCCAACTAGTTCGCTGTGCAATTGTCCCGTTTGTTTAATGCAGTGATGTCTGGATTGTACGTATTTGTAAAACTGTGTTAGGTAACGGTTGATGTCGTGACTGGACATTTTTAATTTAGGCAAGGCGTGGGATGGAAGCCCTTCACAGGCGGGCCTATCCTGACTCCTCTTCGATATTATCTTCCTCTTATTAGCGCACTAGCTACCTATGTCCAATATAGGCCAACTACCCAAATGTTTAATGAGAGCTACAGAATATGAATGATGATTCCCTCGACGGGCGGA
Organism: Borostomias antarcticus; assembly: GCF_949987555.1. NCBI lineage: Eukaryota > Metazoa > Chordata > Actinopteri > Stomiiformes > Stomiidae > Borostomias > Borostomias antarcticus. The sequence goes on along the minus strand of NC_140238.1, from coordinate 29,578,073 downwards.
CAGACTAGACCGCCTCGTGCTGTCTCTGTTGAATGTCGAGTTCTGACGTATGACGCCGCCTAAGCGCACACTAGAAACACTTGGCTAGAGCACATGTTTGATTTCCTCTTCCCTTCTATAATCCACAGTCTCACCGTAAGTTTTCGGCTCCGCGCCACGGATCCCTGGGATTCCTCCCCCGCAAGAGATGCAGGCGGCATCGTGGCAAGGTGAAGAGCTTCCCCAAGGATGACCCCAGCAAGCCAGTTCACCTGACTGCCTTCCTTGGCTACAAGGCCGGCATGACCCACATCGTGCGTGAAGTCGACAGACCCGGCTCAAGTGAGTTCCAGACCAGGACGGCCCTTTCAATGCATGCGTTTTTAACATGTGCTCTGGTCTTTTACTCTGCCTGTGATGATCCCCTCGACGGGCGGACATACTGGGTTTACAACCCATGCTGAATGTCGAGCACTGAGTCAGTCAATGTCAAACTGGACACTGTAGAAGCTTAAGCAAAGATGCTGGTGATTTTTTATTTTACTGATTATTGGACTTGCTGTTCCACAGAGGTCAACAAGAAGGAGGTGGTGGAGGCGGTGACCATTGTCGAGACTCCTCCCATGATCGTGGTTGGTGTCGTGGGCTACGTCCAGACCCCACGTGGGCTGCGTTCCTTCAAGACCATCATGGCCGAGCATGTCAGTGACGAGTGCAAGCGTCGCTTCTACAAGAACTGGTGAGACACAGTGCAATCAGCCCCTCTTACACATTTTGACTTCATTCTAGTACGTGAGCATGAGTCTTGGAGCAGAATGTTAGTGCCTTGTGTGTAAAACAATTGTGTTTTGCTGATCAAGTCTGACATTCCGGTGCCCTCCTGTGGCAGCTCCTCTCAGGTGCCTGGTGCCCTGATGAGCTCCGGGCTCCTCTGGCCGGTGGAAAGGGCTTCTTAGAAACCGCGCCATGAGCCGAAACCTACCTCAGAGCTGTCGATGCCCCCCTGACCTCGGTGAAGGAAGGTGGGGGGGCGAGCAGCCTGTGCGCAGCGTCCTTCCGCTGGCCCTTCGGGGTTATGAAGGACCTGCGCCAACCCGCGTGTGCCTCTTCTGCACCCTCCCCGGTCGCGTTGCACGCTCACAGGTACAAGTCCAAGAAGAAGGCCTTCACCAAGTACTGCAAGAAGTGGCAGGATGACGAGGGCAAGAAGCAGCTGGAGAAGGACTTTGCTTCCATGAAGAAGTACTGCCAGGTCATCCGCATCCTCGCCCACACTCAGGTTAGTTTCCTGGTTCGGCTGCAAACAGAACCCCCCCCCCCCCCCATTAAGGTGTCTGTGACGAGACCACGGAACTCTGCGTCAGGCATGACGCCCGACACGCATGAGGAAACATTCCATGCTGCCTTCCTTCTGAGACCACGTGACCCTGAACTGTTCTTCGGCTTGGCTTAACTGTACTGTAACTAAAACCTATAGCGCCATGTACTGAAGTTGGTACATTTGTAGGTTCTTGGCTTTTCCATACTTTTGTAGTGCAACCCAGTGACCAATAAAGGAATAACCTCACATCCGGGCCCATGGGGAATGAGGGTCTTTCGGATCTCTGAGCGTCATGTCAAAAATACACAAAAACGATCATTTTGTTAACGCCAATAATAAATGCATCAATAACAATCGGAAATGCATTGAAATTGCAATAAATACTAAATAATAATAAAAGAATAAAACTATACTTGGTGTTTTATGCTAGCCATTTTATGCTAGCCATTTTGTCGTCAACGGTAAAATGTTCAATTTGGCGGCTACTCCCAGTGACACCCGTTCAGTTGACTTGGACTTTTCGGATCACCAAGGTTCTATTGTCGTAAACATACCCGACCAAAGTCTCGAGTTTAGCAGTCACACAAACCCTCTCCCCTCCAGATGCGCCTGCTGCCCCTGAGGCAGAAGAAGTCTCACCTGATGGAGGTGCAGCTCAACGGAGGCTCCATCTCCGACAAGGTGGACTGGGCCCGTGAGAAGCTGGAGCAGGCCGTGGCCATCACCAACGTCTTCGTCCAGGACGAGATGATCGACGTCATCGGGGTCACCAAGGGTCACGGATACAAGGGTAAGCAACGAGCCGTGCGTTCTGCTATAACCACGTTCCGGAACTGCATTAGTAGGGTTGGAAAATTCAGGAATATTCAGTAAATTTCCATGGGAATTAATGGGAATAAACTGGAAAACAGAATTTATTCCTGTTAATTTCCAGTTAATGCCCATTAATTCTAAGCTTTGTGAATATTCCGAGTTTTGCAACCTATGCATTAGTAATGGTATTAAGAGCGGCAGCGATTTGGTACTGTGGGTCGGTGAAGAGACCACGGAAAACTGCGTCAGGCATGACGCCTGACACGCATGAAGAAACATTCCATGCTGCCTTCCTTCTGAGACCACACGATTAAACCATGACGTCCGCATAGTGTACCACGCGCTCGCAACGCCACCCCCAACTTTCTGGCAATGCGCTCCGTCGCTCAACGTTCCTCTTCTCCACCAGGTGTCACCAGCCGTTGGCACACGAAGAAGCTCCCCCGTAAGACCCATCGTGGTCTGCGCAAGGTGGCCTGCATCGGCGCCTGGCATCCTGCCCGCGTGGCCTTCTCTGTGGCCCGTGCTGGTCAGAAGGGCTACCACCACCGCACGGAGATCAACAAGAAGGTAAGAGGCTGAATGCTGTGGTTAACGGGGAGTACCGATGCAGAGGAGATGCTTCTCTTCCGTCTTGTTGCTGGTACTTCAACCTAACGCCTCACCCTCTCCACCCCCGCCTTCCAGATCTACAAGATCGGCCAGGGCTACCACACCAAGGACGGCAAGCTGGTGAAGAACAACGCCTCCACAGAGTACGACCTGTCCAACAAGAGCATCAACCCCTTGGTGAGCGTCTTTGAGCCACACCCCTAGATTCTGTAACGTGAAACGTCATCTCTCTCCCCCCCCTTGCCCCTCGCAACAAGCTACCGGCTAACCTTGGTGTTTCTCCTCCAGGGTGGGTTCGTCCACTACGGAGAGGTGACCAACGACTTCGTCATGCTGAAGGGCTGTGTGATTGGGACCAAGAAGAGGGTGCTAACCCTGCGCAAGGTAAGGAACAGGACTCTGCACACTACCACATTAAAAGTTCTGAGGAGCTGGTTCTTTGTCCTGGTGGGGATTGTCAATCTAATCTGTTGCCCCTCCCCCAGTCACTGCTGGTGCAGTCAAGCCGTCGTGCCCAGGAGAAGATCGACCTCAAGTTCATCGACACCACATCCAAGTTCGGTCACGGACGCTTCCAGACGGTGGATGAGAAGAAGGCGTTCATGGTATGTTTTGTACCGTGTAAACATTGCGATCATACAGCACCCATAGAACATGCCACGAGTCGTTTAGCTATAATTCATGACAGTCCACGTTTGCTACTTGTCTTGCACTGTTCGTAACCTGGTTCATTTTCAGTGTGAATTTGGGTTCCATTCCAGTGCTATATCAATCCTTCCAGTGAGGCAGGGGAGCGGTGCCCTTTTGTGCCGACTCCCTGTTCACTCTCTGGGAACACTACCCCCTGGTCCCTTACCAGCAGAACTGACCATCTCTCCTTCCTCTGTACAGGGACCACTCAAGAAGGACCGCATTGCCAAGGAGGAGACGGCCTGAATTCCTTAACCTCTGTTGGTGGTGGTGTGATTTCTCATACAATACTGCAGTTTAATAAAAAGGGCCAAAAGTCAAGACCTGTCTCATTTGTGAAATTGGAACTGAAAGTGGGAGATGAGTACTTCACGGGGAGGAAATTGTTGATGTATAAGTACCCTGACAAAGACTAAATGCTGAATTGTTGGTCTACTAAATATTTTTTGCATTGGAGCTGAGTATCTGGCTACTCCTTAAAGTAGGAAATTAACAAGGCCACAGTTGGAACTAAATTCAAATTTATAGTAGCAAATACACATTTCTGCAGAAATCTAAATATACCGGTATGAGTGCTACACAATTACCAAGTGTTAGTACCTGGGATGTTAATTTGACAAGGTCGACATGATTAGAATTAGCTGACTGTCAGATAACGGCTCTCTTGCATATAGACCTGCCAGAGTGGAGGCCACCTCCCCTGAGGGGGTTATTGAGGGGAAATCTTGGTACCAGGTCAGTGGTGGCCTTGTAGCTTTGCTTGTGTCAGCGTGTTTGAAGGCTGCAGATGACAGCTCTGTCAATAATGTATAGAGGAGGTGTACAGCCCTGGGTCCTGATTCACATTGATGGGACCGCTGAGCTCGGGAGGAGGGCGGATGTAAAAGTTTGTAGGCCCTGTGTACCGAGTTTTACCCGGCGGTGTGTAGTTGCTATGCTAAGGGTCGTGTAGAGAGAAACAGGTCGTAGCCTACGTCCTGTACGATTTCTCATCCTTTCTGCTGCTGACTCGTTCTGAGGGGATACACTGGGATCTGCCATGTTACAGCATGTATAGATACAACCTGCCACCATATCCTGAGTGAGAATGTGAAGGGAACTTGAAAGTCAATGACTTATACATTAGAGTATTACATGGTAGAATTATACATAATGGTATTGAATTATATAAACCATGTATCTGAATCATGAACATGGCCACTCGCCATGGCTTGCACAGGATGGAAATGTAAAATGTCTAATTTGAGTGGTCAGACATCATAGGATTAGCTGCAGGGTTGAAGTACTACATCTTACTTTTTTATTACAAATCAAAGAGTTGGTGTCGTGTCACTGATAACAGCCGTCGATATAAAGACGAATGCAGGCATTGTTCCATACAGCTAACACGGCGTGTTTCAATAGCCGCACGTCCTTGTTCTCTTGTTCTATTTGGCTGACTTCAGTCGGAACTTTCCCAGACACCGTTCGGTAATTAAGCCTCGCCGATGTCCTTTCTGACTCATCGCCGCAAAACTGCTTTCACCTCCACTTCAGCAGGTAATGAGCAGGACTGTGAGGGGGCCAAGCAGGCCACTTAGGCGTCCCTCAGAACGCCCGTCAAGAGAGATCTCTGCATAATATTTCGCACTCTTTGCAAAAATGAGGATTTTCATGAGGCTTTTTCAAGGTCCCCAGCTCATTCCTATTAGCCCAAAGTCTTCCAGGGCCATTTTATTCTTTATTGTAGCGTTTTCAGAGTTTGGGCATTTTCAACCACCAAAGCAGTTTTTGTCATTGAGGTCCAGGGTGAGTAGAGAATATCCCAACTCAAAGTGGGCTGGTTTCGTGGGCCCCCCCTCCAAACTGGGACCCTCTGAATCAACCCCCCCCCCCCCCCCCTCCCCCGGTAGCGAAACCCACAGCCACATGCTCTGGGCTGAGATACGGAGGCGGGTCGGAGCGGTGTGTCCTTGCGAGCCCACTGAGACGCGACCGTGGATATGCCCCCCCCCCCCCCCCCCCCCCCCCGCTATTATGTAATAACCCCCCCGGAGGCGCCGACCCCCCCCCCCCCCTCACTGCGGAGCCAGGCGAGCGCAGCGATGCGGAGCCCGGTCGCACACCGCCGCCGCCCCTCTACCAAAACCTCCGACGTGAGGAGAGCGAACCCGACACGCATGGTCCCTCGCTCCGCTGTTCCCACGTGGGCGAGGTCAGGTAGCCTGGTCTCTCTGCGTCAACCTCTCCAGCTGATGTCCAGCACCTCTGTGTGCTCGTTAATGAGGCCTGGTCCCGTGAAACAAGGCCTCTGCACCACACACACTACAACACTACACACTACAACACTACACACTACAACACTGCTGTCTCCTGGGAGAAGGAGTAGAGTTCCACCAGGTTGCTGTCCAGAATGTAGGTTTTACTCAGTACACACGTGAGGGAGCAGTATGTTCAGGTGTGTGTGTGTGTGTGTGTTGCTAATGCCAGGCCTGTATTTCCGAGGCACACCGTGGAAGCCCCAGTCCAGTGGCCCTCAGGCCTGAGGCAGCAGCTGTTGCTAGTGGGAGAGGAGCCAGGTAACCAGGGTGCAGGCTGGGACAGACCATGGCCAAGCATTTGATTCATGCGTGTGTGGGTGTGCGCACGCATGTGTCTTGCGTGTGTGTTGTGTGTGCGTATGCGTGTGTTTGTGCGTGCATGTGTGTGTGTGCGTGCATGTAGTATGTGTGTGTGTGCGTGTGTGTTTGTGCGTGTGTGTGTGCGTGCATGTAATGTGTTTGTGCGTGTGTGTGCGTGTATACTTATGCTGTGTGTGTGTGTGCGTGCATGTCATATTTGTGTGTGTGCGTGCATGTAGTATGTGTGTGTGTGTGTGTGCATGTCATATTTGTGTGTGTGCGTGCATGTAGTATGTGTGTGTGTGTATGGCATGTGTGTGTGTGCGTGCATGTAGTATGTGTGTGTGTGCGTGCATGTAGTGTGTTTGTGCGTGTGTGTGCGTGTATACTTATGCTGTGTGTGTGTGTGCGTGCATGTCATATTTGTGTGTGTGCGTGCATGTAGTATGTGTGTGTGTGTCGTGTGTGTGTATGTGTGTGTTTGTGCGTGCATGTGTGTGTGTGCGTGCATGTAGTATGTGTGTGTGCGTGTGTGTTTGTGCGTGTGTGTGTGCGTGCATGTAGTGTGTTTGTGCGTGTGTGTGCGTGTATACTTATGCTGTGTGTGTGTGTGCGTGCATGTCATATTTGTGTGTGTGCGTGCATGTAGTATGTGTGTGTGTGTGTGTCTGTGTCGTGTGTGTGTGCGTGCATGTAGTATGTGTGTGTGTGTGTGTGTGTGTGTGTGTGAGGGGCGTCCTGGCCTGGCAGACTGTCAGAGAGTCTGTGTTGCCCTGCAGGGTGAGGGGAGCGACTGTGGCGCCGCACAGCGCAGCCTGGAGGCCGGTGTTCAGGCAGACGGCCCGTGTTCAGTCTGACACTAGAACCGGGCGTTGGGGTTCATCTCACCCTCAGAACCAGAGAGAACCGCAGCACTGAGGCCAGAGGCCTGGCTACAGCGCCGAGCGAAGCTCCGCAGTCCGCTACTCGACCACAACAGCCAGCTACCAGCAGGAGCTCGCTGATGGACCTACTAAACACTGAGAGATGCAGGACATTAAAACCGCTAACAAATCATGTGCATTTAGGCTGCGCTGAATGTACTGGGGTAGATGCGTAATTAGGTGTTTGTTTATGTACTGTAGCAGAGGCTGGTCTATTTTTCTCTACTGTATATGCGGATTGCGGAGGGGAATATTTTAGGTGTAAATTATTTGGGAGATAGATGTTTAATGGCGCCTGCACTTATCGAACACATGCAAAGGGAGTAGAACTACAGTACCACGGCCTCACAAACCAGCGTTGAGACAGGAAGCAGTGTTCACAGCCGGTAGGGATCCTGTGTGAGGGGACGGCTCATTTTAAGACCTCATGCCTGTGCCTGCGTCTGCCAGGCTGCAGCTTCAATGCACCCCTGCACTGTGCCATCAGTATTCCAAGCCCGTTCCCATGGACACCGCGTTCCCAGAGCGGACAGGGGCGCTAGCGTGCAGTAACGCTTATCGCCACCAGAGGGCAGGACGCAATGTTCCATTTTCTTAATCGTATATAGGCTACCTCTCTCAGAGCTCTTGCTCTAGTCTGGTGTCTAGCAGTTTGACTCTTCTTTTTGAGTGGGAGGCCTGGCCAACCATATTTTCCATATCAAATGTGACAGCTCATTCGAAGGACAATGTGACAGTTTCTCATGTTCTCCGAGTCATTTCTACACGGTGACAAAGAGTCTGATTGCTGCGATTCACCGACAATGTTCATAATCACATCTTAAAGAACATTCTGGTGTCTTTTCAGGTGTGTTGTCAGGGAGTGAACCTTGCTTAGCTCTTGGTAGCAACACAACTCTCCATGACCCCAAAATAGAACAGTCGGCAACTGTTCTCTGGTCAGCACAGACGAGAAGACACATTTATCTCGCACACACACACACACACACACACACACACACACACACACACACACACACACACACACACACACACACACACACACACACACACACACACTGCACAGTTAAAAACCACAGAGACCTTCCACCCCAGGTACAATACATCTAATGTTGTAATGCAGCTCCGGTCACACAGGCCTGTGTTCAGCTGTGCTCAGCTGACCCTTCACGTTAAGGCGGCCTCGTCTTCGTGGACCGGAGAACCGCAGACGACTCAGGTGACGTGCCTCCGAGTCCCCTGGGAAGCTCTGTCCCACAGCAGTGCCTCATAAAGTCAGAGAAAGGTCATTGTTGGTTTGATGCGGGGTTATGTAACCTTTACAGACCGCTGTGGGACACAGAGAGAGAGAGAGAGAGAGAGAGAGAGAGAGAGACAGGCCAGAGAATCTGCTCTTAGTATTCCGAGCCAGAAGGGGACAGTGTGTTCCTCTGGCCTTGTCTCTCCTCAGCCTCCCTGCTCGACAACCCCCCCCCCCCCTCTCCTCCCCCTCAACCCCCCCCTCTCCCTCCCTCCCTCCCTCCACTGCTGCTGTGATCACACAGCACTGCAGAGACACACCAGGCACTTTGATCACCACACCAGGAGAGAGGGAGGGAGAGAGAGAGAGAGAGTGAGAGAGTGTGAGAGAGAGAGTGAGGGAGCAGGAGAGGTCCATGGAAGGAGAGGAAGAAAGGGAGCAGGAGATAGAGAGAGAGAAGAAGAGAGAAAGAGATTGAGGGAGAGAGGTCCAGAGAGGAACGTGAGAGGCTAACTCCTCACGTATTGACGCAGATATTGACACGGGGGGGCAAGTGAGGGGGCGTTAAGAAATTGAAGGAGGGACATTTGTCGTGACACACAAACACACACACACACACACGCGGACACACACAATTAGAGTGTGACACCGTGTACCCTTCAGCAGCAGCGAACGGAACGCCAGCGGCGCAGGGCTCGGCGGAGCTAGCGTTAGCATTAGCGCCCGGCTCTCCCTTAACCCTCCGTGACATCACCGCGGAATGTCCAGCTCCGTTAAGACTGCCAACAGAAAAAAGGGCTCGGACTCTTCAAGGGCATGTCTAGCCACTCAAGACCGCCCCCCCCCCAGCCCCCACCCACCGTGTGAGAAAGGGGGTGGGAGGGGAGGGCTGTTCAGAGAGAGCCACGGAGGATCCACTTGGAAGGAGCTGAGCGTGGGGGCCAGTGAAGCCTCCTCCTCCTCCTCATCCCTCCCTCTCCCCTGCAGAGAGCCGGTGCGCTCGTATGGACGGACGCCGACGCCGTCATACTGTCAATTGGATTGCAGTGATGTCAACAGCTCTTCCCCCGGCTCTTTCCTGGATCCTGAAAGAGTGAGAGGGGGGGGAGGGAGGGGGTGGGGGGGGACGCAGAGAGAGGGAGAGAGGAGAGGAGGGGAGGGAGGAGTGGGTGAAAGAGATGTATGCATGACAGCGAGGGAGAGAGGGGCGGGGGGGCGGGTTGAGGAGATGAGGGAATGGAGGACAAGAGGGCAGCGGGAACGCCGCGAAGCGCGAGTCAACAGGAGAGGAGAGGAGGACCGGGGTGGGAGGAGAGGAGAAGAGGAGGATGGGCGGTGGGGAGGAGGAGGAGGAGGAGGAGGAGGAGGAGGAGGAGGAGGAGGAGGAGGGGGAGGAGACGGTACGTGAGTGGGTGAGTCACCGAGGAACAGAGAATGAGAGATTGTGCAGGAGAGGCAAATTAAGGACAAGCATGTCAGCCAGATAAGATGGAGGGCGTGAGAGACGGGAGGGAGGGACATAGGGAGATAGAGAGAGAGAGAGAGAGAGGGAGAGAGAGAGTGGGGGAACATCCATTCCTAAACATATTACAGATTGACATCTGAGGGGCTAGTGCCTGTTGTTTTATGGTAATGTCGCTATCTCTAAACACTGCTCCAGCTCTTAGGCTCTAATGCAGCCCAGGCTTGGAAAATGGCCACCGCTTATGAATACTGAATAAAAGAACGCACATACATAAAAAGCACTATTCATACAGAGTGCTTTGTTGACATATTCCTACCCCAATTTATGGAGGAAGGCTTTTGCCAGTGAACTGAGATTACGGCGAGCGAAGATCTCAGCACTTTGTCTAATAGAAGCAGTTTGGGGGGTCTTTCCTCTTCTCCTGACGAGTCTGCTGGCTTCTTAGCTTGAGTGTAGTCACAGCACTGAGAGATTTAGGGAGGCTGAAAGTACAGAACTATGAACAGGAATTCATAACCATGCACATGGTGGAAAACACACACACACACACACACACACACACACACACACACACACAGACACACACGTGGTCCGTGATGGCAAAGATCTAGATTATTCACCACTGCAAATAAGTCTGTTTTATGAACATACACATGCACACACACCCATACTCAGCTCAGGAAGACCGAAAACACTGACAAGCGAGGCTTTTAGTGCCGCCGTGTAGAAAGGTGTTTAACATGGATACTGTAGCTCCTCAGATGAGAGTCCTGCTTTTATTATAAGTCTGTGTTCCTTCTTTCAGCAGTACCATTTCCTAGAAAGATAAATGCACTTCTAGGTGTCTCTGTAGATGCCAGTATAGGTGTATCTCACATACTGAGGGAGGCTAACCCTGTCCCTACCTAAAAACAAATACAGATTCAGGCATTCTGTGTTGTTTTGAGGAGCCTGGTGTGGTGAGAAAGGACTAGTAAGGGTCTTGTGCATATGACAGGCATAATGAGAAGCTGTGCAACTGAAACTCCCAGCATGCACCAGGGTGTGTAGTGTGGCTGAACAGCACATTAGAGACACACAGAGAAACAGGGTGATTTGTTCCCCTAGGGTTTGTATTTTATTCATCGGGACTTGATGCATCCACGTATAGGATCATTCGGTTTTGGCACCTTTAAAGATTTCATTTTCAATTTGAACAACACGTTGAAAATCAAAAGAAACAAAGAAATGACTAAGGCTGTGTGAATTTGAAAAATTAAATACATACATACATACATTTATTTATATATTTATAAAGTAAGAAACCAAACCATTTAAAAAAAGCTGTTTTGTTAAATGTAGATTGTTTGGTTTGTTTCATAAAAGCATAAAATAAAATGAAGTAAATAAAAAAACATACGAGAAAAATACACATGAAAACATTAATATTTTAAACGTTAGCTTCTTCGCTTTTTTCCCCTTATAATTATCATTATCTTTTAAAACTTAAGTTTCTCAAGAGCAGATTTGCTGTAATTTTATAGCATGCATTTAATTTCTGAAATTGTGAGTCACTTAGCTTCTCTTGTACTATTTCATATTTAACTTGTTGCTTGCCTTTTTTTTTTTTTAGCAAGTTTTTATTTTGTGTTTGGCGTCCTCTTCTTTTCCTTACCCTCTCCTCCTTCCTTTTTTTCGTAGAAGTCGCGTTTGGAGTCTGTTTCTTCTTGTCAACTTTGACCCCGTTAATTGGTTGTTTCTGTTGAGGGGTTCAACGCTCCTGTGACGACCCCGCCCCCAAAAAAGAAAGCGAACAGGGACTCAGAAAAAGGCGAGAAGGTTCTATTAAAAGAATAGATATTTTTCTACTGTTGACTGTCTGCGTCTGTCCCTCGTGTGTCAGCAGCTGTGTCGTCGAACACCTACAGCACCTCCTCTGTTGCCCGTCCTTCCAGCAGATCCTACAAGAGTCTTTTCTCATGTTGCCAACAGCACTTAGTTTAGTTAACTTGTTTGTTTTTTGCTTCAGTAAAGTCTGTATCTCTTGATTATTAACTTAATAATTTATTTATAAAAGTAATACATATATAGAGTACCTTTGTTAGAGTTCACAGATTGGGCTAATTCTTACTGAATCCCAAGCTGCAACAGTTCACAGTTTTAATGCAAAAAAAGAGAAAGAAACAAATAAATATGAGCGTAACTGAAGAGGCGTATGTGTGAGCGATGGGTCGGCAGGGAGGGGGAAGCTTGTTCTGTCGCTCCACCCAAACAGTGGGGCCAAAGGTCAAACCGAAAGGTCATGAAAGAATGAACTGCAATCACATCTCACATACGCACCCCTCCCCCTTCGGTGGCCGGGCCCACCCTCATCACCCCCCGCTAAATAAAAGACCCCCCCGCACCCCCTGGGCAACCCGCCCTCGTTCTCCCAGCTCTACCACTCACTCCGACGGAACTCAGCGCAGCCGTTAGAAAACGGTAGCAATGGCAGATGGGGGAAATCATGCAGTTGAACGAAACAAAAAAAAAAGATCCTCAGTCGGTATAAACATGGACACTCTTCCTGGCCGATGGTATGTTAGACTATGAGACACGCAGGGGGGGGGGGGGGGGGGGGGTCCCCGGTCCCCCTGTCCCCCCTAGCCGTCTTGCCTGGCTGTCACCTCCGCCAGGTCCCCTCATACGGGCGTGGTGCGGCGGTTGGCTGTGTTGGCGTTGGCCGAGTCTTTCAGCTCCTTCTGGATGCAGTTGTGGACCTGGAGGAAGTTGGAGTGGTCCCTCTCGGAGTTATAGGTGGTGGTGGGGGTGCCGGCGGACTTGAGCGTGTCCCGCGGCAGCGTGTACATGGAGATCTCCGTGGAGGGCAGCGCGCCGAAGCCCTTCAGGCCCACGGGCGAGGCGTCGCGGGAGTGCGAGGGGTCCGTGGAGCGGGAGGAGGAACGCGAGCGGCGGCGGTAACGGTAGCGGTAGCTGGGGATGCGCGTGATGGCCGAGCCCTGGAGGTAGTCGGCGGCGCGCGCGCCCACGCGCAGCTGCCGGTGGCGGTCGATGAACATGTGCACGGCGAGCACGCCCACCATCTCGGCCATGATGAAGGAGAGGGCGCCGAAGTAGAAGGACCAGCCGTACGAGTAGCTGTTCTTCTTGCTGTCGCTCTTGGACGGGTCGCCCGCGTTGGCTGATATGTACACGATGATCCCAATGATGTTGCTCAGGCCTGGAGGGGGTGGGAGGAGAGAATGGGTGTGTGTGTGTGTGTATATGTATGGGTGTGTGTGTGTGTATATGTATGTGTGTGTGTGTGTGTGTTTATATATGTATATGTGTGTGTGTGTGTGTGTATATGTATGCGTGTGTGTGTGTGTGTGTGTGTGTGTGTGTGTGCGTATATATGTATGTGTGTGTGTGTGTATATGTATGTGTGTG